>NC_135809.1:1934160-2296865 GCF_964213995.1 Mustelus asterias
CCGGCTTCATTCCAGCTCCCTCCCACCCAGGCTCCTTCCCCCCCCCCCCCCGGCTCCCTCCCACCCCCCGGCTCCCTCCCACCGGCTCCCTCCCCCCCCCCAGCTCCCTCCCCACCCCGGCTCCCCTCCCCCCTGCCCCTGCTCCCTCCCCCCGCCCCCCCGGCTCCCTCCCACCCCGGCTCCCTCCCCACCCCCGGATCCCTCCCACCCCAGCTCCCTCCGGTACAGCCACTGTTGTCATCCACATGAACTCAGCAGCCAGTTAATGCACAGCAGCTCCCAGAAAAAACACTGAGCTTCACAGCCAGTTATTCCATTGCTGTTGGCAGTGGCTGTTGTTGTCGTGATGTTGGGAGGACTCTCTGCTTTTCCTTAAAAATTGTGGCCGTGAAACCTTTTACATCCAATTGAGGAGACGACGGAGCCTTGGTTCACTGTTTCATCTGTGTGTAAGATACTGTGACTGCGCAGCTCTCCTGTGGTACTGCCACTGGGTGTTCCGCTCAGGCTGTTTGCTCAGGTTTCTGAGGGTGGGTTTTGGGCCCATGGCTGGCATGGAGAGCTTTGCTAATGGCGTCACACTTCAGTGTTGACCCATTCTGATCCTGTCGCCTGGTGTCGAGATGTAGATGTTGGGAGGGAAGGAATGATTGGCATGTTCGGGGTTAAAGTTGATTTTGGAATGGGACTGCATGTGTCACCAAATCCTACATTAAAGATGGATAAAAGGTATTGGTTGGAGATTGAGATGGAAAACTGGTCAAGGCTTCACCCTTCTAATAGAAAACATTCGATGTTTTGCACAGCTAGCTGTTTGGGAACTCATTCTCCACTCCAGGGACTTGGGCAGATAACTGACATGTCAGCACGGTGGCACAGTGGTTAGCACTGCTGCCTCGCAGTGCCTGGGACCCGGGTTCAATTCCGGCCTCAGGTCACTGTCTGTGTGGAGTTTGTACGTTCTCCCCATGTCTGTGTGGGTTTCTTCTGGGTGCTCCAGTTCCTCCCACACTCCAAAAATCTGCGGGGTTAGGTGGATTGACCATGCTAAATTGCCCTTAATGTCAGGGGATTAACAGGGTAAATACATGCGGTTATGGAGATAGGGTGGGATTATTGTCAGTGCAGACTCGATGGGCTGAATAGCCTCCTTCTGCACTGTGGGATTCTATGATTCTCTGTCAGTGCGGTAGTGATGGAGTGCCGTGTTAACGTGGGGGGGTCCTCTTTCAGATGAGACCCGGTCCCTCAGGTGAACATCAAGAGTTTCTTTAAGAAGAGTCAGTGTGGGACAGGGATTCGTTTTCCCGGGTGTCTTGGTCAACCTTTATCTGGAAACCAACATGACTAAAACTGGCCGTTTACCTCATTGCTGTTTGTGCAGTCTTGCTGTGTTTAACCATTTTCCCAACTAAACAAAACCATCAAGAAAGGGTCTCTGTTATTGTGCACCACCTCGGGATATTCTAAAGTGTTTCACAGGAAACACTCAGAGAATTAACGCTTCGAAATGGTGAAACATGGTTACTGTAGTGGGGAATTCTATTGTGGTGCTGGGATTACTTCTGAAAAGTTCTAAAAAAGCAACTTTGATAAGTAAACTCTTGCAAAGGTAAATGAAACTTAGTCTTTAAAGTGTAATAAAATTTTATTTTTACAACTAGTTTTTATCAAAACATAGAGAATACAAAAGGAAAAACATGCAATAGACAGCAAAACAAAATCTTCGGCCGAATGGGAGATGCAAATAGTCAATGACACAACAGAACCACTGAGCTTTCTCCACAGATCTCTGTTTTCAGAGCAGAAACTTGGTCAACTAAACAGTTTGGTTATCTCAATTATCTCCAAATACTCCCAAGTAATTAATTTAATTATCAACATGTCAATCTATTTCTGATAATTTTGATGCTGGAATTATAATCTGACACTTAAAATATTGATCCGTCATTCGTCTGTCCATTTTATGGAAGTTCTCTCCCAAAAATGGCTTCTTACGATTTAGCATTTCTCTAACCAGTTTAAATTGGCTCTCATACCAAATGAAGGCGCCTTATCTTTTGGCATTATCCCCCGGCCTGGATATACATGGGTAAATTAGTAAAGTTTCCAGACCATGTAATAGAACAGAGAGTATAGAAGGTGGCAGGGATCTAACCTCAGGCAGAACAAAAAAGGTGACAAGTATGAGAAGGGAGGTGGTCAATGCGGGACTAAGGGTGTTGGACCTAAATGTGCGCAGTGTACGGAACACGGTTAATGAGCTTGTTGCGCACATTGAAATTGGCCGGTACGATGTTGTGGGCATCACAGAGACGTGGCTTCAAGGGGATCAGGGCTGGGATCTAAATATCCAAGGATATGTGTCCTATCAAAAGGACAGGCAGATGGGCAAAGGGGGCGGGGTTGCATTGTTAGTAAGGAATGAAGTTAAATCGATAGCAAGAAGCGATATAGGATCAGAAGGCACAGAATCTCTGTGGGTAGAGCTGAGGAATCGCAAAGGTAAAAAGACCCCGATGGGAGTTATGTACAGGCCCCCTAGCAGTAGTCAGGATGTGGGGCAGAAAATAAATCAGGAGATAGAAAAGGCAATATTACAATAATCATGGGGGACTTCAATATGCAGGTGGACTGGAAAAATCAGGTAGGTAGTGGATCCCAAGAAAAGGAATTTGTGGAATGTCTAAGAGATGGTTTTTTGGAGCAGTGACCACAATATGATAGAATTTACCCTGCAGTTTGAGAGGGAGAAGCTGGAATCAGATGTAACAATATTCCAATTAAATAAAGGTAACTACAAAGACATGAGGGAGGAGCTGGCCAGAGTTGATTGGAAAGGGAGCCTCGCAGAGAAGGCAGTGGAACAGCAATGGCAGGAGTTTTTGGGGGTTATTCGGGAGGCACAACAGAAATTCATCCCAAGGAGGAGGAAACATGCTAAGGGGAGGACGAGGCATCCATGGCTGACGAGGGATGTCAAGGACATCAGAAAAACAAAAGAAAAAGCAGACAAAGTGGCGAGGATTAGTGGGAAGCCAGAGGATTGGGAAGCCTTTAAAAGTGAGCCGAGGACAACTAAAAAAACAATAAGGGGGGAGAAGATGAAATATGACTATAAGCTAGCTAGTAATATAAAAGACGATAGGAAGAGTTTTCTTCAATATATAAAAGGTAAGAGAGAGACAAAAATAGCCATTGGACCACTGGAAAAGTAATAATAGGAAACAAAGCAACGGCAGAGGAACTGAATAGTTACTTTGCATCAGTCTTCACGGTGGAAGACACCAGTGGGATGCCAGAGCTCCAGGAGAGTCAGGGGGCACAGGTGAGTGCAGTGGCCATCGCTAAGGAGAAGGTTCTGGGGAAACTGAAAGGTCTGAAGGTGGATAAATCACCTGGATCGGATGGACTACACCCCTGGGTTCTAAAAGAGATAGCTGAGGAAATTGTGGAGGCATTGGTGGTGATCTTTCAGGAATCACTGGAGGCAGGGAGGGTCCCAGAGGACTGGAAAGTAGCTAATGTAACACCGCTGTTTAAGAAGGGAGGGAGGCAGCAGACGGAAAATTATAGGCCGGTTAGCCTGACTTCAGTCATTGGCAAGATTTTAGAGTCCATTATTAAAGATAAGATCGCGGAGTACATGGAAGTGCAGGATAAAGTAGGACTGAGTCAGCACGGCTTCATCAAGGGGAGGTCATGTCTGCAAATCTGTTAGAGTTCTTTGAGGAGGTAACAAGGAAGTTAGATAAAGGAGAACCAGTGGACGTGATTTATTTAGATTTCCAGAAGGCCTTTGACAAGGTGTCACATAGGAGACTGTTAAATAAGTTAAAAGCTCATGGTGTTAAGGGTAAGATCCTGGCATGGGAAGAGGATTGGCTGACTGGTAGAAGGCAGAGAGTGGGGATAAAGGGGTCTTTTTCAGGATGGCAGCCGGTGACTAGTGGTGTGCCTCAGGGGTCAGTGCTGGGACCACAACTTTTCACAATATACATTAATGATTTGGAGGAAGGAACTGAAGGCACTGTTGCTAAGTTTGCAGATGATACAAAGATATGTAGAGGGACAAGTAGTATTGAGGAAGCAGGGGGACTGCAGAAGGACTTGGACAGGTTAGGAGAGTGGGCAAAGAAGTGGCAGATGGAATACAATGTGGAAAAGTGTGAGGTTATGCACTTTGGAAGGAGGAATGGAGGCATAGATTATTTTCTAAATCGGGAAATGATTACGAAATCAGAAGCACAAAGGGACTTGGGAGTCCTTGTTCAAGATTCTCTGAAGGTTAATGTGCAGGTTCAGTCGGCAGTTAGGAAGACAAATTCAATGTTAGCATTCATGTCAAGATGGCTAGAATACAAGAGCAGGGATGTACTTCTGAGGCTGTATGAGGCTCTGGTCAGACCCCATTTGGAGTATTGTGAGCAGTTTTGGGCCCCATATCTAAGGAAGGATGTGCTGGCCTTGGAAAGGGTCCAGAGGAGGTTCACAAGAATGATCCCTGGAATGAAGAGCTTGTCGTATGAGGAATGATTGAGGACTCTGGGTCTGTACTCATTGGAGATTAGAAGGATGAGGGGGGATCTTACTGAAACTTACAGGATACTGTGAGGCCTGGATAGAGTGGACGTGGAGAGGATGTTTCCACTCGTCGAAAAACTAGAACCAGAGGGCACAACCTCACAATCCCAAAAGTGAAAATTCTAAATTGGGGTCAGGCCAATTTTGATGGACTCAGGGAAGAAACTTTCAAAAGTTAATTGGTGGAGTCTGTGGGAAGGCAAAGGGACGTCTGGTAAGTGGCATGCTTTCAAAAGTGTGTTAACCATGGTTCAGGGTAAACACATTCCTCTTAGAGTGAAGGGGAAGGCTGGGAGAAGTCGGGAACCCTGGATGACTCGGGATATTGAGGCCCTGGTTAAGAAGAAGAAAGAGGCACATGATGTGCATAGGCAGCTGGGATCAAGTGAATCTCTTGAAGAGTATAGGGGGTGTAGGAGTAGAGTTAAGAGAGAAATCAGGAGGGCAAAAAGGGGACACGAGATTGTTTTGGCAGATAAGGCAAAGGAGAATCCAAAGAGATTCTACAAATACATAAAGGGCAAAAGAGTAACAAGGGAAGAGAGTAGGGCCTCCTGAGGATCAACAAGGTCACCTATGTGCGGATCCACAAGAGATGGGTGAGATCCTAAATGAATATTTCTCATCAGTATTCACTGTTGAGAAAAGCATGGATGTTAGGGAACTTGGGGAAATAAATGGTGATGTCTTGAGAAGTGTACATATTACAGAGAAGGAGGTGCTGGAAGTCTCAAAGCACATCAAGGTAGATAAATCCCCAGGACCTGATGAAGTATATCCCAGGACGTTGTGGGAGGCTAGGGAGGAAATTGCGGGTCTCCTAGCCGAGATATTTGAATCATTGATAGTCACGGGTGAGGTGCCTGAAGATTGGAGAGTGGCAAATGTTGTGTCTTTGTTTAAAAAGGGCTGCAGGGAAAAGCCTGGGACCTACAGGCCGGTGAGCCTCACATCTGTGGTGGGTAAATTGATGGAAGGTATATTGAGAGACAGGATCTACAGGCATTTAGAGATGCAAGGACTGATTAGGGACAGTCAGCATGGCTTTATGAGTGGAAAATCATGTCTCACAAATTTAATTGAGTTTTTTGAAGGGGTAACCAAGAAGGTAGATGAGGGCAGCGCAGTTGATGTTGTCTACATGGACTTTAGCAAGGCCTTTGGCAAGGTACCGCATGGTAGGTTGTTACATAAAGTTAAATCTCACGAGATCTCAGGTGAGGTATCTAATTGGATACAAAATTGGCTTGTAGAGAGTTGTTTTTCAAACTGGAGGCCTGTGACCAGCGGTGTACCTCAGGGATCAGTGCTGGGCCCACTGTAATTGGGCATTTATATTAAAGATTTGGATGAGAATATAGAGGGCATGGTTCGTAAGTTTGGAGATGACACCAAGATTGGACAGTGAAGAAAGTTATCTCCAAATGCACCGGGATCTTGATCAATTGGGCCACTGGGCTGACGAATGGCAGATGGAGTTTAATTTAGACAAATGCGAGGTGATGCATTTTGGTAGATTGAACCAGGGCAGGACTTGCTCAGTTAATGGTAGGGCGTTGGGGAGAGTTACAGAACAAAGAGATCTAGGGGTACATGTTCATAGCTCCTTGAAAGTGGAGTCACAGGTGGACAGAATGGTGAAGAAGGCATTCGGCATGCTTGGTTTCATCGGTCAGAACATTGAATACAGGAGTTGGGACGTCTTATTGAAGTTGTACAAGACATTGGTAAGGCCACACTTGGAATACTGTGTGCAATTCTGGTCACCCTATTATAGAAAGGTTATTATTAAACTAGAAAGAGTGCAGAAAAGATTTACTCGGATGCTACCGGGACTTGATGGTTTGAGTTATAAGGAGAGGCTGAATAGACTGGGACTTTTCTCTCTGGAGTGTAGAAGGCTGAGGGGTGATCTTATAGAGGTCTATAAAATAATGAGGGGCACAGATCAGCTAGACAGTCAAAATCTTTTCCCAAAGATAGGGGAGTCTAAAACTAGAGGGCATAGGTTTAAGGTGAGAGGGGAGAGATACAAAAGTGTCCAGAGGGGCAATTTTTTCACACAGAGGGTGGTGAGTGTCTGGAACAAACTGCCAGAGGTATTAGTAGAGGCGGGTACAATTTTTATCTTTTGAAAAGCATTTAGATAGTTACATGGGTGAGATGGGTATAGAGGGATATGGGCCAAATGCGGGCAATTGGCATTAGCTTAGGCGTTTTTTTAAAAAAGGGCAGCATGGACAAGTTGGGCCGAAGGGCCTGTTTCCATGCTGTAAACCTCTATGACTCTAGGTTAAAGGGACGGTCCTTTAAAACGGAGATTAGGAGAAATTTCTTCAGCCAGAGAGTGGTGAATCTGTGGAACTCTTTGCCGCAGAAGGCTGTGGAGGCCAGGTCATTGAGTGTCTTTAGGACAGAGATAGATAGGTCCTTGATTGATAAGGGGGTCGGGGTTATGGGGAAAAGGCAGGAGAATGGGGATGAGAAAAATATCAGCCATGACTGAATGGCGGAACAAACTCGATGGGCCGAGTGGCCTAATTCTGTTCCTATGTCTTATGGTCCTTTTGGTCTCATTTACTTTGTTGCATAATTTGCGCCTTGTGCTGGCATCTTTCAGGAATATAATTGACTATTGAAGTTTCTTCAGTTTTTAGTGGTAACATTAGAATTGCAATAATGCAATTTCAAAATCAAAAAGCTTGTGTAAGCTTTCTCTTATCATCAATTACAGAGATTCAACTAACTAACATCAATTACATTAATTCACATTCCACAAATAAAACATCTTTCATTTTACTGGCATGTTATAAATTCACTTTTAGCGACATTATTAATACATGACTTAGATATCTTGTATTATTCTCAAACCACATATTAAAACATTAGCTGCGAATTATCCTCGTGTTGGGTATTTAGAATTGATCAGAATTCTCAACTCCAGGTGTCTCATCTCTCTATCTCCTAAAATATTGATGAAACTTAGAATTCCAAATTAAGTTAGACTTTTAATGGGGGTAGGTTTCCAGTTAAGAGATTCACACATGCAAACTAAACCCACTTTAAACTTTGCTCAGGAATAAACTCATTTGTATGTTTCTGTAAATACTCCATTTCATTCTCTGCCAACTTGTCTCTCTGTTTGCTCAGTGTAACCAAACTGTTGTCTGTGTTCATTTCCCTGTCTGTCTGTGCAGTAGATTTGAGTCAAGTCCCAATAGCAGCAAGCAGCAAGCCCTGTGGGGGACCAGGAAACGGCTGAATGGCCATGTGATCTATCAGCACAGGTCCCGGTAAATTGCTGTGTGCTGCATGTACTGGAGCTTGTGCCTTGGATTGTTGTCTGCTCAGTCTAGGAGTAAGGGAATTCTTATTGGTTAACCTGTAATATCTTAACCACATTAGGAGTTGCGGGTTTTACACAAAAATAAAAGATGTGATTTGCACGCGTAGATTCAAACTAACAACAACAGATTTATTCCAGGTGCTCTTGCCTGTACAGAAACTAAAACAGCAGCCTGTGCAACACCCTAATGACATCGTCCTCAAATCATGTGACTGGCTCTTAAAGCAATCTGCAACTACTAAATTATATAACATCCCTCCCCCTTTACTTTTGAGGTCATGACAAAAAATTATTACAATGTTATACATAAGATCAGTAATACTCTCGACACAGTACGGTGCATCATTAATCGTTATACACAGTCAATAGGAAAGTGGATCAGGAAGATGCCTATTCCTCTTTGGTTGTATTCAACGTTCTGGAATTTGGCTGTTCCTGACCCTAGAATTATGATTTGGAATTTCAGTAGACACTTTTTCTCTTGGAACTAATTCTACATCAATGTGATGTAGTAGCGTGGGCACAATGATCAGGCAGCTCAGATTCAACTAAGTCTTTTGTTGCAGTATTCACAACACTAGCAACTAAAGAAGATGTTATTTCTGGAGATGATTCAGAGAAATCATTTTGAGATGACAACAATTGATCAGCATGGAGTCACCAAACTAGTTCATCTTCAGTTTGAAGCATGTAAGAAAATGGAGTCACATGAGCAGTGTTTCTATCAGGTGCCAAAAAGCTAACATGATAACAAAGTTTGCTCTCTTGAAGCCTTTAAAGAATAAACATCGCCCCCCTTCCCAGCGTCTTCACCCCCGTTCCCCGGGCTGTTGCCCACCCCCCCCCCCTTTCCCAGCATCATTGCCCCATTCAAACACCGATCTATTTTAATTCCATCTTGTATGCTATGGCAAATGCTCATCTACATGCTTCTTCAATGTTGTGAGGGTTCCTGCCTCCACCACCCTTTCAGGCAGTGAGTTCCAGATCCCCACCACCCTCTGGGTGGAAAGGACTTTCCTCAAATTCCCTCTAAATCACAGAATCACAGAATCCTACAGTGCAGAAGAGGCCCTTCGGCACATCAAGTCTGCACCCGACGCATGGAAGGCCCTGACCCTCCTACCTAATCCCACTTGCCAGCACTTGGCCCACAGCCTTGAATGTTATTGCGCGCCAAGTACTCATCCAGGTACTTTTTAAAGGATGTGAGGCATCCCGCCTCCACCCCCCTCCCAGACAGCGCATTCCAGACCCTCACCACTCTCTGGGTAAAATCGATTTTCCTCAAATCCCCCCAAACCTCCCACCGCTCACTTTTAACTTGTGTCCCCTCATAACTGACCCTTCAACTAAGGGGAACAGCTACTCTCTATCCACCCTGTCCACGCCCCTCATCATCTAGAACACCTCAATCAGGTTGCCCCTCACATTAAATCTCTGCCCCCTGGTTATTGATCCCTCTGCTCAGGGGAACAGTTCCTTCCTGCCTATCCTATCTACATCTCGATCAGGTCGCCCCTCAGCCTTCTCTGCTCTAAGGAAAACAACCCCAGCCTAACCAGCCTCTGTTGTAGCTGAAATGTTCCATCCCAGGCAGCATCCTGGTGAATCTCCTCTGTACCCCCTCCCGTGCAATCACATCCTTCCTAAAGCGAGGCGATCAGTACTCTAGCTGTGGCCTCACCAGCATTTTATACATCTCCATCATAACCTCCCTGCTCTTATATTCATTGCCTTGGCTAATAAAGGCCCATATGCATTTGTAACCATCTTATCTACCCGTCCTGCTGCCTTAAGGGATCTTTGGACATGCACCCCAAGGAGTCTCTCAGATCCTCTGTACTTCCTAGCATCGTACCATTCATTGTGTATTCCCTTGCCTTGTTAGTCCTCCCAAAATTCATCACCTCACACTTTTCAGGGTTAAATTCCATTTGCCGCTGTTCTGCCCACCTGACCAGCCCGTCTGTACCATCCTGTAATCCAAGGCCTTCCTCCTCGCTATCTACCAGGCAACCAACTATCGTGTCGTCTGTGAACTCTTATCTTCTTTATCAGTCTCCCATGTGGGACCTGGTCAAAAGCCTGACTGAAATCCTTGTCGAGTACTTCCCCACTCTCCCGCCGTCCTCAGGAAAACGATCAGATTTGGGAATGGAGGTGTCTGACTTCCCTCCGCTGTGCTGTCCAGATTCTGGATATGAAAAATCAGCCCAAGATACGACGCCAGAGGAGGGTGAGGGAGATCCTGTGGAGGATGAATGTTCAGCCTCAGTCCTGGTTTACAATCTATGGGCTGGTTTCTGAGGGTGGAATGCGGGTTTCCCTGTTAGAGGCAGAGAGATTGCTGGAGGACCCTGATGTTACCTCATGGTCAGTGCAGGAAAAATCTACTCCAGGAACATACAATCAGTGGGGAAGTAGAAACCCGTTTGCCTCGACATTGAAGTGCTCCAAGTGGTATTGCTGTTGCTAGGCGATGTGACAGTGTCTGATCGCTTGTGGAGTTGTGGGAAGCATTGAACTTTGATGCTTGGTGTGGGACAATTGGAAGTGTTTTAGTGAATGGAGCTCACTTTGTGCAAGGTGCTGTTTTACACCTAATCCTTCTGACTTGCAGCTTTCAGACAGTCTGGCTGATAAATTCCTTTGCTTCAACACTTTAGCATCTGCGAGTGTACGGAAACCGAGGCTGAGGCTATTGTGCACCTTAAGAGTGAGCTGCGGGAGAAAGAGTTGAAACTCACGGATATCCGGCTGGAAGCGCTCAGCTCCGCCCACCATCTTGACCAGATCCGGGAAGCAATGAACAGGATGCAGGTAAATCCCCAAAATTAGACACCTCTCGGGACCTCATCAAATGTTTCAGCGCCAATGCGCGAGATCTTCAGCCTTCACGCTCCGTCTGCGAGATCACCAGCGAGGGCGTAAGATCCAGCAACACCAGTGAGTAGTCAATCTCGCCAGTGAGAGCCCGATTCCCGACTCCCCCCCCCCCGTCCCTCATCGGCAACATCATTGGGTTCAGGGCGAGAACCTGACTGAACAAATTTAAACATAATTAAATAGCACCCCCCCCCCCCTCCCTCGCCAGATCTCCCCCCATTAAACTTCCATACCTCACATCGACGGGTTTTCCAACAGATTGACCCTGACGTGAACCTGTCAACGGGATCCACCCTGGAGTGCAAAGGTCAGTATAGCCCTGGGGGAGAGAGCCATAGTCAGCCACTGCCCCCCCCCCCCGACACTGCCCCCCCGACACTGCCTCCCCCGACACGGCCCCCTGGCACTGCCCTCTGGCACTGCCCCCCCAACACTGCCCCCCCGACACTGCACCCCCGGCACTGCCCCTTCGCACTGCCCTCCGGCACTGCCCCCTGGCACTGCCCTCCAGCACTGCCCCCTGGCACTGCCCCCGGCACTGCCCCCCCGACACTGCACCTCCTGGCACTGCCCCCTGGCACTGCCCCCCAACACTGCCCCTGGCACTGCCCTCCGGCACTGCCCCCTGGCACTACCCCCCCCCCCCCCCCCCCCCCGGTACTGGGGGGTGTGGGGAGGTACATTTTGTTCCTGTGGGTCGGTGTTCCCTTTAAAATTGTTCTCCGGTCTCAGTGGAGCTGGGACCCGGCGCTAAGAGCCCCCTCCCCACCCCGCCGCCAGAGCAATGGCGCAAACCACACCCACTCTTTCTTAAAGGGACAAAATCCAGAGAGAAAACCGGCCAATGGAGTTGGAGAGTTCCACATCCACTTTCTCACCAGAACAGACACATTCTGGTAAGATTCCACCCAGTGAAGGAGTTTGTGAGATCTAGTCACCCAGTGTAATATAGAAACATTGGAGCCAGTGTGCACACAGTAAGATCCCAAAATGTGATATGAATATGTTCAGGTAATATATATCAGGTACCGCATGGTAGGTTGTTGCATAAAGTTAAATCTCACGGGATCCAGGGTGAGGTATCCAAATGAATACAAAATTGGCTTCTTGACAGAAGCCAGAGGGTGGTTGTAGATGGTTGTTTTTCAAACTGGAGGCCTGTGACCAGCGGTGTGCCTCAGGGATCAGTGCTGGGTCCACTGTTATTTGTCATTTGTATTAATGATTTGGATGAGAATATAGGAGGCATGGTTAGTAAGTTTGCAGATGACACTAAGATTGGTGGCATAGTGGACAGTGAAGAAAGTTATCTCCAATTCAACGGGATCTTGATCAATTGGGCCAGTGGGCTGACGAATGGCAGATGGAGTTTAATTTAGACAAATGCGAGGTGATGCATTTTGGTAGATTGAACCAGGACAGGACTTACTCACTTAATGGTAGGGCATTGGGGAGAGTTACGGAACAAAGAGATCTAGGGGTACATGTTCATAGCTCCTTGAAAGTGGAGTCACAGGTGGACAGAGTGGTGAAGAAGGCATTCGACATGCTTGGTTTCATTGGTCAGAACATTGAATACAGGAGTTGGAACGTCTTGTTGAAGTTGTACAAGACATTGGTAAGGCCACAGTTGGAATACTGTGTGCAATTCTGGTCACCCTATTATAGAAAGGATATTATTAAACTAGAAAGAGTGCAGAAAAGATTTACTAGGATGCCACTGGGACTTGATGGATTGAGTTACAAGGAGAGGCTGGATAGACTGGGACTTTTTTCTCTGGAGCGTAGAAGGCTTCGGGGTGATCTTATAGAAGTCTATAAAATAATGAGGGGCACAGATCAGCTAGATAGTCAATATCTTTTCCCAAAGGTAGGTGAGTCTAAAACTAGAGGGCATAGGTTTAAGGTGAGAGGTGAGAGATACAAAAGTGTCCAGAGGGGCAATTTTTTCACACAGAGGGTGGTGAGTGTCTGGAACAAGCTGCCAGAGGTAGTAGTAGAGGCGGGTACAATTTTGTCTTTTAAAAAGCATTTAGATAGTTACATGGGTACGATGGGTATAGAGGGATATGGGCCAAATGCGGGCAATTGGGATTAGCTTAGGGGTTTTTTTTAAAAAAAGGCGGCATGGACAAGTTGGGCCGAAGGGCCTGTTTCCATGCTGTAAACCTCAAATCTTTTTTGATGTTGATTGAGAGATGGATTACTATTGGCCAGAGCTCCAGGGGGTGTAACCCTGTGCTTAGTCCAATAGCAATCCTGGGATCTTTTACATTCACCCAAAAGAGCAGACACTCTGAGAGTTTCACTCACTGGTAATTATCCCAGACTTATTTCTGCTCAATTACAGAACGAGATTGAACTTCTCAAAGCCGAGAATGACCGTTTGAAATCGGAGACTGGAAGTAGCAGTGGAGCAGCGCGTACTCAATCCCAATCTTCAACCTCATCTTCCTCGTCCTCATCCCGACAGTCTCTGGGACTTTCCCTGCACAATCTCAATGTCGCGGGAGCGACAACAACAGGTAAGCGGGTAACTGAAAGACATTCATTTACCAGGATGTAAAGCACATGTTCACAAGATTGAATTCACACTGGGACTGTCCACAGGAGTGTATGTCATCGATAGGCCTGAGAGTGTGGAAGGGAGACAGGAGGCAAAGGGGTCAGGTTTTCAACAAGGTGGATGATGGAGTTGGTTTGTTGGAGACAGGATGTGGTGGACAGCCATCCACTGTCACATCTGGCTGGACCACATAAAACATCTGTTCTCAAACCTGCACACTGTTCCAGAGTCACATTGTGCGGCAAAGATAACCTCACCCACCCCCCTCCCCTTCTTCCCAACTCTACTGCAAGCCATCTGCTTGAGTCCCCTTTCCTGTCTCCATCAGCCCCACCTCCAACAAGTCTAGGAATCTCATTGACGTCTTTGTCAGTAGGATTGAGGCAATCCAATCAGCTGTCTTTGCCATTCCCCCTCTTTCACTTACCCACCAGGCCCCTCGACCTCAGAGCTTTCTCCCTGCCATATTCCTGAGCTTGCAGCTCTGTCTCTTTCCTTTTCTATCTCCCTAATGCCACCTCCAAGCTCTGCTTGTCCATGTGACCCCTCCCAGCACTACAGTTAAAAAAGCCCACCAACGCCTCTCCTTTCTCAGAAGATTAAGAAAATTCGGTATGTCCGCTACGATTCTCACCAACCTTTACAGATGCACCATAGAAAGCATTCTTTCTGGTTGTATCACAGCTTGGTATGGGCTCCTGCTCTGCCCAAGACCACAAGAAACTACAAAAGGTCATGAATGAAGCCCAATCCATCACGCAAACCAGCCTCCCATCCATTGACTCTGTCTACACTTCCCGCTGCCTCGACAAAGCAGCCAGCATAATTAAGGATCCCACGCACCCTGGCCATTCTCTCTTCCACCTTCTTCCATAGGGAAAAAGATACAAAAGTCTGAGGTCACTTCCAACCGACCCAAGAACAGGTTCTTCCCTGCTGCTGTCAGACGTTTGAATGGACTTACCTTGCATTAAGCTGATCTTTCTCTACACCCTAGCTATGACTGTAACACTACATTCTGCACTCTCTCGTTTCCTTCTCTATGAACGGTATGCTTTGTCTGTATAGCGCGCAAGAAACAATACTTTTCACTGTATGTTAGTACGTGTGACAATAATAAATCAAATCAAAGAGGAAGAGAAACCATTGAGAGTGACTATAATCAGGTGGATGCGAATGGAAGCAGGTGAGAGCAGCCCAGTCCAGCTGGACGACAGTATTGAGGGGCTGGAGGAGGCAGTGCTCCCCCATCACCCCCGTGCTCACTGACCAACACTGGCTCCCGGTCAAGCTGCCCACTCTCTGCCTCTGGTTTATAAAGATCTCCGTAAAGAACAATACATTTTCAGCAAAATGAAGTGTATATTTTTCCGCTCCTAGATATGTTGCCCGATGACGGTTCTGATGGATCCTATCGTAAAGAGGGCTGCAGCGTGAGAATTATGATCTGTCTGAACAAGCAGCTGAAAAGAACAAAGGTACTGGGACGGGGGTGTGTGGGGGATTGGGGGAGGGGGTGTGGGGGGGTTTAGGGAAGGGAGAGAGGGTGTGGGGGATTGGGGGAGGGGGTGTGGGGGGGTTTAGGGAAGGGAGAGAGGGTGTGGGGGATTGGGGGAGGGGGAGGGGGGCATGTGAGAGGGGGTTGTGGGGGGGGTTGGGGGAGGGGGTGTGGGGGGTTGGGAGAGGGGGGGCGTGGGGGGGTTGGGGGAGGGGGAGGGGGGCGTGTGAGAGGGGGCAGTGGGGGGGGGTTGGGGAGGGGGTGTGGGGGGGTTGAGGGAGGGGTGTGTGGGGGGGTTGGGGGAGGTAGGTGTGGGGGGGGTGGGGGAGAGGGGTGTGGTGGGGTTGGGGGAGGAGGGTGAACAAAGAACAATACAGCACAGGAACAGGCCCTTCGGCCCTCCAAGCCTGCACCGATCATGTGTTCCTAACTAGACCATCCATTTGTATCCCTCTATTCCCAGTCTGTTCATGTGGTTATCTAGATAAGTCTTAAATGATCCTAGCGTGTCTGCCTCAACCACCTTGCTTGGTAGTGCATTCCAGGCCCCCACCACCCTCTGTGTAAAATACGTCCCCCGCATATCTGTATTGAACCTTGCCCCCCTTACCTTGAACTTGTGACCCCTTGTGTTTGTCATTTCTGACCTGGGAAAAAGGTTCCAACTGTTCACCCTATCTATGCCCTTCATAATTTCATAAACTTCCATTAGGTCGCCCCTCAACCTTCATCTTTCCAGGGAGAACAACCGTAGTTTACTCAATCTCACCTCAGAGCTAATACCCTCCATACCAGGCAACATCCTGGTAAACCTCCTCTGCACTCTCTCCAAAGCCTCCACGTCCTTCTGGTAGTGTGGCAACCAGAACAGATCGCAGTATTCCAAATGTGGCCTAACCAACGTTCTATACAGCTGCAACATCATATGCCAACTTTTATACTCTATGCCCCATCCAATAAAGGCAAGCATGCCATATGCCTTCTTCACCACCTTTTCCACCTGTGTTGCCACCTTTAAGGATCTGTGGACTTGCACACCCAGATCCCTCTGTGTGTCTATACTCCTGATGGTTCTGCCATTTATTGTATAGCTCCCCCCTGCATTACATCTACCGAAATGCATCACTTCGCATTTATCTGGGTTAAATTCCATCTGCCATTTCTCCGCCCAATGTTTCAGCCTATCTATATCCTGCTGTATTCTCTGACAATGTTCATCACTATCCGCAACTCCAGCAACCTTTGTGTCACCCGCAAATTTACTAATCAGACCAGCTACATCTTCTTCCAAATCATTTGTATATATCACAAACAGCAGAGGTCCCAGTACCGAGCCCTGCAGAACACCACTAGTCACAGACCTCCAATCAGAAAAAGACCCCTCCACTGCTACCCTCTGTCTTCTATGGCCAAGCCAGTTCTGTACCCATCTAGCGAGTTCACCTTTGATCCCATGAGATTTAACCTTTTGCGCCAGTCTGCCATGAGGGACCTTGTCAAACACTTTACTAAAATCCATGTAAACGACATCCACGGCCCTTCCCTCGTCAATCATTTTTGTCACCTCCTCAAAAAACTCAACCAAATTTGTGAGACATGACCTCCCTCGTACAAAACCATGTTGTCTATCACTAATGAGATTATTCAGTTCTAAATGTGTATAGATCCTATCTCTAAGAATCTTCTCCAACAATTTCCCTTCCACAGACGTCAAGCTCACTGGCCTATAATTACCCGGGTTCTCCTTGCTACCCTTCTTAAATAACGGGACCACATTTGCTATCCTCCAATCCTCTGGGACCTCACCTGTGTCCAATGAAGAGACAAAGATTTCTGTTAGAGGCCCAGCAATTACATCTCTTGTCTCTCTCAGTAATCTAGGACAGATGGCACTGGCCCTGGGCATTTGTCTACCTTAATGCTTCCTAAAACACCTAACACTTCTTCTCCTTGTAATTGCGATTTGTTCTAACGGGTCTACACATCCCTCTGAGACACTACCAATCAACGTGTCCCTCTCCTTTGTGAATACTGACGCAAAGTATTCATTTAGGATCTCGCCTACTTCCTTGGGTTCTAAGCATAATTTCCCTCCTTTGTTCTTGAGAGGTCCGACTCTTTCTCTGACAACCCTCTTGTTCCTAACGTATGTATAAAATGCCTTAGGATTCTCCTTAATCCTGTCTGCCAAGGACATTTCGTGACCCCTTTTTGCCCTTCTAACTCCCTGTTTGAGTTCTTTTCTACTTTCTCTGTATTCCTCCAGTGCTTCATCTGTTTTTAGCTGCCTGGACCTGATGTATGCCTCTTTTTTCTTTTTGATTAAACCCACAATTTCTCTGGTTATCCACGGCTCTCGAATCCTACCTTTCCTATCCTTCCTCTTTACAGGCACATGCCTGTCCTGCACTCCTATCAACTGCTCCTTAAAAAACTCCCACATGCCAGATGTGGATTTACCCTCGAACAGCCTCTCCCAATCAACAGCCACCAAATCCTGCCTAATCCGGCTGTAGTTAGCCTTCCCCCAATTCCGCACCTTATCCATAGGACAGCACTCATCCTTTTCCATGACTATCCAAACATTTACAGAATTGTGGTCACTGTTCGCCATATGTTCCCCTGAAACTTTGATGACCTGACCGGGCTCATTCCCCAGTATTACGTCCAGTATAGCCCCCTCTCTAGTTGGACTATCAACATATTGTTCCAAAGAGCCTGCCTGGACACATTTTACAAATTCCTCCCCGTCCGGACTCCCAGCCCTAAGGGATTTCCAGTCTATATGAGGGAAATTAAAGTCTCCCACTATAACAATCCTATTTTTTCTACACCTGTCCAGAATGTCCTTACATATCCGTTCTTCAACTTCCCGTGGGCTGTTGGGAGGCCTGTAGTATACCCCCAGCATAGTGACTGCGTCCTTCCTGTTTCTGAGCTGTGGGGTGTGGGGGTGTTGGGGGGGGGCGGGTGTGGGGGGGTTGGGGGAGGGGGGAGGGTGTGGGGGGGTTGGGGGAGGGGGGTGTGGAGGGGTTGGGGGAGGTGGGTGAGGAGGGGGTGGGGAGGAGGGTTTGGGGGGGTGGGGGAGGAGGGTTTGGGGGGTGGGGGAGGAGGGTTTGGGGGGGTGGGGGAGAGGGAGGGGGGTGTGGGAGGTTGGGGGAGGGGGAAGGTGGGTGTGGGGGATTTGAGGGAGGGGGAGAAGGTGTGGGGCTGTTGGGGGAGGAGGGTGTGGAGGGGTTGGGGAGGGGGGTGTGGAGAGGTTGGGGGAGGGGGATGTGTGGGGGTTGGGGCAGGTGGGTGTGGGGGGTTGGGGGAGGGGGAGAAGATGTGGGGGGATTGGGGAAAGGAGGTGTGTGGATGGGGGAGGGGGGGTTTGGGGGAGGGGGATGGGTGTTGTGGAGGGTTGGGGGAGGATATGGGGGAGTTGGTGGTGGGGGGGTTGGGGGAGGGGGAGGGCGTGTGGGGGAGTTGGGGAGGGGGAGGGTGTGGGGGGGCTGGTGGAGGGGGGAGGGGTATTGGGGGGTTGGGGGAGGTGTGTGGGGGGTTGGGGGAGGGGGGAGGGGTGTGGGGGGTTGGGGGATGGGGTGTGGGGGTTGGAGGAGGGGGAGGGTATGGGGGGTTGGGGGAGGGGGAGGGTGTGGGGGGGTTGGGGGAGGGGGAGGGTGTGGGGAGGTTGGGGGAGGGGGGAGGGTGTGGGGGGGTTGGGGGAGGGGGGAGGGTGTGGGGGGGTTGGGGGAGGGGGGATGGTGTGGGGGGGTTGGTGGAGGGGGAGGCTGGGGAAGGGAGAGAGGGTTGTGGGGGGTGTGGGAGAGGTGGAGGGGGTGGGGGTTTGTGGGAGGGGAGGGGGTGTGGGGGGGTGGGGGAGGGGGAGGGGTTGTGGGGGTGTTGGGGAGGGGGGAGTGGGAGGTGTGGGGGAAGGGGAGGGGTTGTTGGGGGGTGTGGGGGAAGGGGAGGAGGTGTTGGGGGGTTTGGGGAGGGGGTGTGGGGGGTTTGGGGGAGGGGGTGTGGGGGGTTTGGGGGAGGGGGTGTGGGGGGGTTGGGGGAGGGGGTGTGGGGGGGTTGGGGGAGGGGGTGTGGGGGGGTTGGGGGAGGGGGATGGTGGTGGGGGGTGGTTGGGGGAGGGTACATCACCGTCCTCAATATCATTGCTTTGTTAACACTGCAATGCTTGTTCTCTCAGGATGAGAAGTCTGCTCAGTATCTGATAGGCTCATTAGGCGTCAGTGGAAAGACGAGATGGGATGTTCTGGATGGCGTTATCCGTCGATTGTTTAAGGTAGGAGCTCGTACAGGCGGGGAAAAATCTGTCTGTTCAACGTTCTTTCATTCCTCTCACACAAATTTTACAAAATCAAATAAAACACTCGGGCCGCTGTGTCAGAGGAATCCTCACGGAGTGGGATGGGGATCAGAGTCAGGATTGACAGGATTCTCCCACTCAGGGCTCCCTCCGAACACAGCGCCCCCCGCAGTCAGACCCAAGAGTCACAATTCATTCCTTGTTGCAATGAAGGGTTAAGGATGGACACGAGGAATTTGGGGACACAACCCTCCGCTTTCCCTGCTCATTAAAAACAGCAGATGGAAAACTCTGCAGTGAGGAGTTCTTAGTGAAAAATCCCAATGCATTCCCTAAACCGAACACAGCGGTGTGACAGGAACATTTCTGAAGCGGGCTTCATTGTGTTAATTTGGGTTGACATGTGTCTCTGGTAATGAAATCTGTCAGATTGTGTGAAAAGCCAGTTGGTTCACTGATGTCTCACTGCAAGCAGACTGATCTCACCGGCTGTCCCTTTATATGGCTCCTGTACACCGTGTGTGGTTAACGGTTCAGGGCCTAACAAGCCACTCTGTTGTTGGACAAGCTCTGTCTGAGGAGAATGCATGTTCTCGAGTCGGGGATGGACAGTTAATACTGACCTTGCCAGGAATCCCCACATGGCACAGTGGTTAGCACAGCTGCCTCACAACGCCAGGGACCCAGGTTCAATTCCAGTCTCAGGTCACTGTCTGTGTAGAGTCTGCACGTTCTTCACATGTCTGCGTGGGTTTCCTCCGGGTGCTCTGGTTTCATCCCACAGTCCAAAGATGTGCAGATTAAGTGGATTGGGCATGGTAAGTGTGTGGGGTTATGGGGATAGGGTGGAGGGGAGATTCCTGGGTGGAATGCTCTTTGGGAGAGTCAGTGCAGCCTCGATGGGCCAAATGGCCTCCCTCTGCACTGTAGGTTTCTATGGCTCAACGTTTAATTTGATTTATTATTGTCACATGTATTAACATGCAGTGAAAAGTATTGTTCCTTGCGTGCTATACAGACAAAGCATACCGTTCATAGAGAAGGAAAGGAGAGAGTGCAGAATGTAGTGTTACAGTCATAGCTAGAGTGTAGAAAAAGATCAACTTAATGCGAGGTGGGTCCATTCAAAAGTTTGACAGCAGCAGGGAAGAAGCTGTTCTTGAGTCGGTTGGTACGTGACCTCAGACTTTTGTATCTTTTTCCCAAAGGAAGAAGGTGGAAGAGTGAATGTCCGGGGTGTGTGGGATCCCTAATTATGCTGGCTGCTTTGCTGAGGCAGCAGGAAGTGTAGACAGAGTCAATGGATGGGAGGCTGGTTTACGTGATGGATTGGGCTACATTCACGACATTTTGTAGTTCCTTGCGGTCTTGGACAGAGTAGGAGCCATACCAACCTGTGATACAACCAGAAAGAATGCTTTCAATGGTGTATCTGTAAAAGTTGGTGAGAATCATAGCTGACATGCCAAATTTCCTTAGTCTTCTGAGAAAGTAGAGGCATTGGTGGGCTTTCTTAACTATAGTGTCGTCATGGGGGGTACAAAGACAGGTTGTTGGTGATCTGGACACCTAAACACTTGAAGCTCTCAACCCTTTCTACTTCATCCCCATTGATGTAGACAGGGGCATGTTCTCCTGAAGTCAATGACAATCTCCTTTGTTTTGTTGACATTGAGGGAGAGATTATTGTTGTCGCGCCAGTTCACCAGATTCTCTATCTCATTCCTGTACTCTGTCTCGTCATTGTTTGAGATCCGACCCACTACGGTGATGTCATCAGCAAACTTGAAAATCGAGTTGGAGGGGAATTTGGCCACACAGTCATAGGTGTATAAGGAGTATAGTAGGGGGCTGAGAACACAGCCTTGTGGGGCACCGGTGTTGAGGATGATCGTGGAGGAGGTGTTGTTGCCTATCCTTACTGATTCTGTGAGTTAGGAAGTTCAGGATCCATTCGCAGAGGGAGGAGCCGAGGCCCAGGCCACGGAGTTTGGAGATGAGTTTCATGGGAATAATGGTGTTGAAGGCTGAGCTGTAGTCAATAAATAGGAGTCTGACACAGGTGTCCTTGTTATCTCGGTGTTCCAGGGTTGAGTGCAGGGCCAGGGAGATGGTGTCTGCTGTGGACCTGTTGCAGTGGTAGGGAAATTGCAGTGGATCCAGGTAGTCCGGGAGGCTGGAATTGATTCGTGCCACGACTAGCCTTTCAAAGCACTTCATAATGATGGATGTCAGAGCCACCGGCCGATAGTCATTAAGGCATGCTGCTTGGCTTTTCTTAGATAACGGGATGATGATCATCTTTTTGAAGCAGATAGGGACTTCAGATTGTTGTAAAGAGAGGTTGAAGATGTCTGTGAATACCTCCGCCAGCTGATCCGCGCAGGATCTGAGTGCTCATCCGGGTACCCCATCCGGGCCAGTCGCTTTCCGTGGGTGACCTTCGAGAAAGCTGCTCTGACATCTGCAATGGTGACCCCCAGATACAGGTTCATCCAAGGCTTCCAGGGTGGAGGGCATGTTCTCACTGATCTCTTGCTCAAAACGAGTGTAGAATGCATTGAGCTCATCAGGGAGGGGTGCGTTGGAGCCGGCGATTTTACATGCCTTCATCTTGTAGCCTGTTTGTCTTGCGTACCTTGCCATAGTCGGTGATGGTCGGTGTGGCTGGCCTGGGACTCTAGCTCGGTCCAGTATTGACTTTTGGCATCTTTGATGGATCTCCTTAGATCGTATCTGGCTTTCTTGTACAGGTCAGTGTCGCCTGACTTGAATGCCTCAGACCTGGACTTCAGCAGGCAGTGGATATCCCTGTTCATCCATGGTTTCCGGTTGGGGAACACACGGATTTGCTTCTTTGGCACACAATCTTCTACCCACTTACTAATGAAGTCAGTTACTGTAGTGGCGTACTCGTTCAGGCTGGTCGCAGAGTTTTTAAATACTGACCAGTCCACTGACTCCAAGCAGTCCCATAGGAGATCATCCGATTCCTCAGACCAACATTGCACGACTCTCTTTGATGGATTCTCCCGTTTCAGCTTTTGCTTGTAAGCCGGGAGCAGGAGCACAGCCTTGTGGTCTGATTTGCCAAAGTGTGGGCGGGCGATAGAGCGGTCGGCATGTTTGATATTTGTGCAGCAGTGGTCTAGGATGTTTGGGCCTCTGGTGGAACAGGAGACGTCTTGGTGGCAACTTGAGCTTGGCCTGGTTGAAGTCCCCGGCCACGATGAACAAGGCCTCGGGATGTTTCATCTCAAGGCTATTCGTCATGGTGTATATTTCATCTAGCGCGATCTTCACGTCCGCATGGGGTGGGATGTAAACTGCCATCAGGATAACGGAGGTGAACTCCCGCGGAAGGTAGTCGGGGTGGCATTTTAGCACCAGGTCCGGGGAGCAGAAACTTGCCAGTGTTGCTACGTCTAGGCACCATGAGGTGTTGGTTAGGAGGCAGACCCCAGCTCCCCTAGCCTTGCCTGTAGCCGCTGTATGGTCCATTCGATGGACTGAGAAGCCCCCTGGTTGTAGGGCACAGTTGGGTGAAGCAGGAGTGAGCCACGTCTCTATGAAACAGAGCACACAGCAGTCCCTCAGCTCGCTTTGAAAGTGAGTCTGGCTCTAAGTTCATCTAGCTTGTTTTCCAGAGATTGGACATTCGCAAGCAGTAGGCTGTGGGCCTTGGGACCGAGTTGTTTTACTCTCATCTGCAGGCTTGCACGTGTTCCACACTTCCTCGAGTGTCTGCCTCTTTTCGAGCCTGGGAGACGGTGAGAGTAGTTTGCGATGTTAAGGATATAGGTGTATCCAATGAAGTTCTTCTCTCTGGTCAAGGAACAAGTTAGTTAAATGTACAGACACATTTGTAAATGTTCTCTCTGCATTTGGATATACAGGAGTATGTTTTCCGTTTGGACCCAGCCACCAGCCTTGGGATGTCCTCGGACAGTATTCTCAGCTACAATATCGGTGACATTATGAGAGCTGGCAACCTGGAGCTGCCGGAACTGCTGCCCTGTGGATACCTCGTTGGTGAAAACAACATTATTACTGTGAATCTTAAAGGTATGTTACTTTTATCGAGCAGTGGTGATTATGAATTGGGATGGAGTTCATTGAGTAAAGAAAAACTTGCATTTCTATCGACCTTTCACAATCTCGGCATTTCCCAAAATACTGCTCACCAATCCAGGACAATATCCCACCATGGCACCCAACCCAATCCAGGACAATATCCCACCATGGCACCCAACCCAATCCAGGACAGTATCTCCACACCATGGCACCCAACCCAATCCAGGACCGTATCTCCACACCATGGCACCCAATCCAATCCAGAATAGCAAGATCCAGATCTTTGGCTCTCCAAATTAGAGCTCGGAAGTTCTAACGCATTGCCTCCATGGGAACTGCTCGGGAAGTTTGAATGTCAGTGAGGCAAATCCCCCGCTCCCCGGGATCTTCTGAGAAAATCTCCAACTCTGAGTTAGAGTCGGAGATTTTTGGACTTTTTGATTTATTTACCTGGATAGTTACCTCAGAAATGTTAGACAGGATAAACCGCATCTATACATCTGGTAACTAACCCCCCACCCCTCACCCCACCAATCACCAGTCCAACTCACCTCAAGGCTGATTCCCATTAACCATCCGACTCACCCAACCCAATCTCACCATCTCAGCTAAATGCCACTGACCCCCTTACCCACCTACACATTCACCCTGTCATTCACACACTGCTTAACTTATCGGAACGCAGCAGTTAGTGATGTAAAAAGGGGTGTGGTTTGTCTTCCTCCGATGATCCAGTGTTAGGAGGAGGCGGCATCCACATTCCCAAGGGATCTGGGATCGAAAGTCCCAGCCGGAAATGTGGATCTCCAGCATGGTGAAGCAAAGTAGGAACAGAGTGCGATCCAACAGTGATTACTGCTCCTGAGAAGAATCAGACTCATCGGGTGTAGTGCTGCCGCCATTGCTGTACTGTAGGAAATGTGGCAGCCAACTGGTGCATAGCAAGATCCCACAAACAGCAGGTAAATGGTAAAGTCGCCATAGAACCAGATGACCTTTGAGGGGGAGAGCTGACTGGTGGTGATTTAACCTGAGGGTCACTGCACCTCAGGTGAGGGGCAAGGTTGAGAAGGCAGCGCCTTCATGAATAACCTTAGCCCGGTGCAGGAATCGAACCCATGCTGTTGGCATTGCTCTGGATCATTAACCAGCTGTCCAGCCAACTGTGCAAATAATAATAAAATATCCCAAATGTAAAACAGCATTTGACACTGAGCCACATAACAAGGTATTAGGAGAGGGGACCAAAAGCTTGGTCAAAGAGATGAAGAGCTTTATGGAGGGAGTTCGATTGTTCGTTTGTCATCTATATCAATGATCTGGATGATAATGTGGTAAATGTGGTCAATTGGATCAGCAAGTTTGCTGATGATACAAAGATTGGAGGTGTAGTGGACAGTGAGGAAGGTTTTCAAAGCTTGCAGAGGGATTTGGACCAACTAGAAAAATGGGCTGAAAAATGGCAAATGGAATTTAACGCAGACAAGTGTGAGATATTGCACTTTGGAAGGACAAACCAAAGTAGAACATACAGGGTAAATGGTAGGACTCTGAAGAGTGCAGTTGAACAGAGGGATCTGGGAATACAGGTACAGAATTCCCTAAAAGTGACATCACAGGTGGATAGGGTCGTAAAGAGTGCCGTTGGTACATTGGCCTTTATAAATCGGAGTATCGAGTATAAAAGTTGGAGTGTTATGGTAAGGTTATATAAGGCATTGGTGAGGCCGAATTTGGAGTATTGTGTACAGTTTTGGTCAACTAGTTACAGGAAGGATGTAAATAAGGTTGAAAGAGTGCAGAGAAGGTTCACAAGGATGTTGCCGGGACTTGAGAAGCTGAGTTACAGAGAGAGATTGAATAGGTTGGGACTTTATTCCCTGGAGCGTAGAAGATTGAGGGGAGATTTGATAGAGGTGTATAAGATTTTGATGGGTATAGATAGAGTGAATGCAAGCAGGCTTTTTCCGCTGAGGCTAGGGGAGAAAAAAAAACAGTGGGCATGGGTTAAGGGTGAAAGGAGAAAAGTTTAAAGGGAATATTAGGGGGGGCTTCTTCATGCAGAGAGTGGTGGGAGTGTGGAATGAGCTGCCAGGTAAAGTGGTAAATGCGGGGTCACTTTTAACATTTAAGAAAAACTTGGATGGGTTCATGGATGAGAGGGGTGTGGAGGGATATGGTCCAAGTGCAGGTCAGTGGGACTAGGCAAAAAATGGTTCGGCACAGACAAGAAGGGCCAAAGGGCCTATTTCTGAGCTGTAATTTTCTATGGTTCTATGGATAGCGGTGACCCCAGGCAGCTGAAGGCATGGCCACCACTGGTAGAGTAATAAAGATCAAGAATTCTCAGGAGGCCAGAGTTTGAGGAGCGCAGAGGTCAGAGGATTGTGAGCCTGGGGCAGATTATAGAGACAGCGAGGAATGAGGCCATGGAGGGAATTGGAAACAATGATGAGAATTTAAAAAGTGCGTCATTGTTTAAGTGTGAGTCAGTGGCTTACTAAGCTCAGGGTGATTGGTGAACAGAATTTGGTCTGAGTTGGGACGTGGGCAGCAGAATTCTGAATGACTTCAAGTTTAACGAATGGTAGAACAAGGAGGATTGGTAAAGAATGTGTTGGAATAGTCAAGTTATGGTCGAATCTTAGATTAATCTCAGTCTAAGAGTCTTTGTTCCATTTTCAGGTGTGGCAGAGAATAGCGTGGACAGCTTGGTGTTTGAGACATTGATTCCAAAACCCCTATCGCATCGTTACCTCAACATTCTACTGGAACACCGAAGGATCATCCTCTCTGGGCCTAGTGGCACTGGAAAAACCTACTTGGCCAATAGACTTGCTGAATTCCTGGTGAACAGGTCCGGACGTGAAGTCGCTGACGGGTCAATCGCCACGTTCAATGTGGACCACAAGTCGAGCAAGGTGAGGACGAAATTGGACAGCAAAGTGATAATTCCAATGGATCAGCTCCTGCTCTGCAATCGCTCAGTCCCGGGACTGACTGCCAGTCTGTCCAAAGTGCTGATCCATCCCGAGCTCCGCGGGACTGCTGTAATCAGCACCTTTCTGATATGTAACTGGAAGTTAGTTGGGAATGTCGTGGTTATACCATGAGGCTCTCATTCCAGTTTGGTGAGTTCAATCCCACCAAGCAAGGTTTGAAATTGAATTCAATTAATCTCAGAATTCATAGATCGCTGACAAGAAAATACTGGTGAGGGAAAGCTGCTGGATTGTAATGAAAGGTGTGCGGGTTGGTTGGTTTGGCCATGCTAAGTTGCTCCTTAGTGTCAGGGGATTAGTAGGGTAAATAGGTGAGGTTTACAGTAATAGGGCCTGGGTGGGTTGTGGTCGGTGCAGACTCGATGGGCTGAATGGACCCCTTCTGCACTGTAGGGAATCTATGATTCTATGAAAGCCCAGTTGAGCCATTGTCTCCTGTCTGGCCTACATGTGGTTCAAGTCTCTCTATCGTCGCCACTTGTACAATAGTGAAATGTCCAAAAACACTTTGCAGTATCAACCAAACTTTATCATTGAAGTGATAATAGTCTAGGTGCCCAAACATCTGGGCAGAGAGGAAGGTCTTAAGGAGCACCTGAAATGAATAAAGCCAGATCGAGTCCCAGGGAGATTTGAATACTGAATTCCAGAGATTAGAGTCCGGGTAGTTGAAGGCACAGCAGTCAGTGGTGGAACAATTAACATTGGGGATGTATGCAGAGCCAGAACTGGAGGAGTGCAGATACCTCGGATAGTTGTGAGGCTGGAGGAGATTCCCTTAGAGAGGGAGAATTGAGGCCACAGAGGGATTTTAACAGCATGATGAGAATGATTACATTTGAGATGCAGCTGCAGTGAGCAGGATATTTGGCCCTGCCAATATTCCCTGCATCCTGAGAAAACATTGTTAAAAAGAACATTGGCCAAGCACCGTGTAACTGGTCACTTGTGAGTAACTCCCTGTCGTTTACATGTGGATCTTGGATGAGGAAAGTATTGACCCGTGTCAAGGTTCATAGATCATGATGAACACTTGGGGACTGTCATGCACGGAATGTTACCCCCAGTAAGTGGTCTCAACTCTTTGGAAAGGAGGAGAATCAACAGAGAAATGTTGGCAAGGCTAAATAATCTCAGAAAATGTGGTAGAATGTCTGTAACAAATCTGTCTTTTTTTAACATTTGGAAGGAATTGCGGCAATACCTCTCAAACCTGGCCGATCAGTGCAATACTGCAGATAATCGAACGGAGCTTCCTTTAGTGATAATCCTGGATAACCTCCATCATGTTGCTTCGTTGAGTGACATCTTCAATGGATTCCTCAATTGTAGATACCACAAATGGTAAGTTCTAGTTCACTGAGGAAGAAAGAAAGCCTTTCATGTACATATCGCGTCATCAGAACATCCCAATATCACTTTCCAGCTAATTAAGCACTCTCTGAAATGTCGTTGGTATTGGGCAGCTAATTGTTGCACAGTGAGAGCCCACAGATAGTATTGCGATAACGAGCAGAGAATCTGTTTTATTAACAATGTTAATTGAAGGATAAATATTGGCCAGGAGAGAAATCCCTGGTTGTTTTCTGAAATATGCCAAGGGATCTTTTACCTTCACCCAGGAGAGCAGACCCATGGGTTCAGTTTAATGCCTCATCTAAAAGTTTGCATTTTATCACCACTTTCTGTTGTGTCAAGGTTGGAGGAGGGGGGAATTCCTCCCCTTTGATTTGAAACAGTCGTTTCTATGCGGCAGGAGTAATCTGTGTTTTTTTTCAACTTCTGCAGTCCTTACGTTATTGGAACAATGAACCAAGCTGTCTCTTCATCTGCTAACTTGGAGCTGCACCACAACTTCAGGTACCTGCTAATGTCAAACACTTCTGATCATTTAATTGTCACCTTACTCCTTAGTTTCCCATCGCGTCTCCTGAAAGATCCCCCCTTTCTCATTGTATGAATCCATTGAGTGACATCAGGAAAGAGTGAGGTCTTCACTGAGGACTAGCCATTCTCACCCTGGAATCAGCAAATGCAAAGTATAAACCCCTCTCCACACAACCTCCAGTGGGGACTCTGACTCGGAATTCCATATCGATATCCAGAGGGATAAGCACACTGGATGTAGGTGACACCCTCCTTTCGTCCCTGCTCCCTGAGTGCTGGGAGCCTATGAAACATCCAGTATAGGATTAATCCCTTTATCAGCTGATATCACAGTAGACACAGCCTCGCCGAGTCTCCCATGAATGAGCTCAGTATCTTCCAAGGAGACAATGCAAAGATAGGAAGACAATGACAGAACATGGTACCCGTCTGGTCGCTGCATTATAGGAAAGATGTGGAAGTGTTGGAAAGGGTGCAGAGGAGATTTACCAGGATGTTGCCTGGTATGGTGGGAAAATCGTATGAGGAAAGGCTGAGGGGCTTGAGGTTGTTTTCGTTAGAGAGAAGAAGGTTAAGAGGTGACTTAATAGAGGCATACAAGATGATCAGAGGATTAGATAGGGTGGATAGTGAGAGCCTTTTTCCTCGGATGGTGATGGCTAACACGAGGGGACATAGCTTTAAATTGAGGGGTGAGAGATATAGGACAGATGTTAGAGGTAGGTTATTTACTCAGAGAGTAGTAAGGGCGTGGAATGCCCTGCCTGCAGCAGTAGTGGACTCGTCAACATTAAGAGCATTCAAATGGTTATTGGATAAACATATGGATGATATGGAATAGTGTAGATTAGAGGGGCTTTAGATTGGTTCCACTGGTCGGCGCAACATCGAGGGCCGAAGGGCCTGTACTGCGCTGTTATGTTCTATGTTCTATGTTCAAACCTCTCTGTTGTTGAACAGAAAACCTGCTCAAATTCTCAAATTGCAATCCTGGCTCTGAAGCATTAAGTCACATTCCCGCGATCGTTTATACAAAAGAGATTTCTCAGCAAGTCCAGAAAAAAGAAACAGTTAGGTCTACTGAGTAGATTATACCTATCAGGAAAGGCTGACTCGACTGAGGTTTCAATGTCTAGAAAAGGGAAGGTAATGTGATAGATGTATTGAAGGTTGTGAAAGGGTTTAATAGGATAGATGGAGCAAAGATGTTTCCAGTTATGGGAAGACCAGAACGAAGGGCCATCACTATAAGGTAGTACCGAGCAAATCCAATGGGGAACTCAGGAAAAATGTCTTTACCCAAGAGTGGTGAGAATGTGGAACTGTTTACTGTAATTCTATGCTCCAGCAGCCTCAGGAGAGTGGAATGAATGAAAATGGACTCATTGCACAGATCAGCTCTGTTTAAGGTTTATCTTTTGTTCTTGGTGTGCAGGTGGGTTCTCTGTGCCAATCATACTGAACCGGTGAAGGGATTTCTGGGTCGATATCTACGCCGTAAGCTGATTGAGACAGAAATCGACCGAAACATGCGCAATAGTGACCTCCTGAGAATCATTGACTGGATTCCCAAAGTGTGGCAACATCTGAATGGTTTTTTAGAAACACACAGTTCTTCCGATGTAACTATTGGTGAGTTGAAATTCACAAAGTGTAGCCCAATCTGCCTTTCTCCAATAGGAGATAGACTTCTGTAAGAAAATCCTTGGTTTTCACTTTAACCAGTTTATTAAATTTCCATGCTTCAGGTCCCCGGCTATTCCTCTCATGCCCGTTGGACGTAGATGGTTCGAGGGTCTGGTTCACAGACCTCTGGAACTATTCTCTCATACCGTACCTTCTGGAAGCAGTTCGAGAAGGCCTTCAGGTAATGCCTTTGACAAATCATTCTGAGGCTTTGTCCCATAGCTTTGTGCATTGAATCCACATTCATATTGCCTTAGTTTCTGATATCCAAATGTTGAAAAGTATGCCAGAGTCAAGATGCATTCAAATAAGTTGCTTATTAATAAACACATCACGGTACTTTCATAGATTCAACAGAGTCAGCTGCACTGATATCACAAATCATGGAATTGTTCAGCGTTGAAAGAGCCCATTCATGGTCATAAGATACAGGAGCAGAATGAGGCCATTCAGCCCATTGAGTCCGTTCTGCCATTCGATCATGGCTGATATGCTCCTCATCCCCATTTTCCTGCCTTCTCCCCATAACCCTTCAGCCCATTCCCAATTAAAAATCTGTCTAACTCCTCCTTAAATTTACTCACTGTCCCAGCATGCACCGCACTTTGGGGTAGCGAATTCCACAGATTGAGGAGAAACTACTTCTTCCTTTGGGAGAAGTAGTTTCTCCTCAATGTCTGCTAGTGCTTTGACAGAGCAATACGATTAGTCACTTTCTATTCTCACCCTGCCCCTTAACTGTCCCTGACAGCCTGAACATCATTCCCTTTCCAGCATTTATCCAATTCTTTTTGAAAGTTACTATTTAATCTGCCCACACTCCCCTTTTAAACAACACATTCCAGTCACAATACGTCATTGTGTAACTCACAGGGGGCGATCTTACCAAAAGAATTCTCGGTGCGGAGCAAGTGTGAAACAGGGAAGTTTCACAACCATTTTCTCGGCAAGAGAAAAATCAAAGGTGTGACCTTAGCTGCCACTGCAGCGAAGTTGGAGAATTTGGCAGCCGGCCAAATCTCCATTCACTGCGGTGAGATGACAAAATCCCACCGGTGTGAACGGTGGTAAGATTCCGGCCCAAATCTTACCACACTTAGAAAAATAAATCAGGCAAAGTGTGATTCTCGCCAGTAGGGGGCATGGGCAGAGTCTATTCACGCCAGGAAGCCGGCTGCTGACTGCTAGAGGTTGCTATGCTCATGCGCCTCATCTCCCAGTACACTACATACAAGAGTACATTGTTCTTTGAGAGATTGTCACTCCCTCCAGCCCCCTGGGCATCACCGCCCCTGCCCTGCTGATCACCCTCCCGATCACAGTCCCCCCCTGATCGTGGATCACCCCTTTGTCCCCCCCCAATTGAGGCCCCTCCCCCCATCGATCACCATCCACAATTAGCAGTGCCAGTGTGCCAGGCTGGCACTGCCCAAGGAGCACGGCCCCTCCCTGCCCCGACCACCCAGGGGCTCAATGGCCTCCAGTCCGACCGGCGAGGCCCTCATGTCAAGTCCCTGTTGATGGGGACCACACGTGACCCTCACCGGTGAGGACCTTCAGAAGTGAGGCTGATCAGACAAGTCAGCCTGGATGATAATGTGGAAATCTGGAACCTCTCTCCCCACAGAAACCATTAGGCGGGATTTTAGGCAGAATACAGCAGCGAGTGGAAAAACAGCGTTGGTGGTTTTTACTGTGTTGTATCATTGGGAAAAAGCACTTCAAGGACTGGGTCCCACAACGTCACGATACCGGGGTGGGGTCAATCAGAAACTTAGTCTCTAAAAGATCGGGGTGACATGTTTACAGGCTGTCCCAGTGCACAGATGTTTGCCAGGGACACCCCACCCCCATACACCCAAGGACCCACCCCCCTACCCCCAGCACTACTCGGGTGTGACCCTCTCCCGCCTGAGCGATGCACTCACTGAGCTCCTCCAGGCGATGTGCCCCCTATGGGAGACCGGCCATAATTCAGGCTGCCCTGCCCTGGTGCCGATGTGAAAAGGGGAGGAATGATTGAAGTGTTGAGGCTTGATATTGATATGTAAATATATTGTCGTGATGTTTCTGATGTTAAAACATTACTGGTGGGGGAGAGGATGGGGGGGCAATCACGCTCATTTTTACGATGGCTCGGAATGTGAGAGTTTCCACTCCTGTCGCCAAATCTGATCGTACAGTGGGACAGGAAAGAAAGCCGGAATACCCTCCTCCTGTCTCTGAAACTGCATTATTGTGCAAGATGCTCAGGTAACATGCTGCATCTCCTGTCACCTTCCAGTTATATGGCAAGAGAGCACAATGGGAAGACCCCGCCAAGTGGGTTGTGGACACGTACCCGTGGAACGCTGGCTCTTTACAACATGAATGGCCGTCCCTGCTGCAGCTGAGACCTGAGGATGTTGGGTATGATGGGCACACGTCTGCCAAGGAAGGAGCTTCCTCCAAGCACGTTCCTCAGAGCGATAGTGACGGAGACCCATTGGTGAGTGATGCTTTGCAAACGTGTCACTTTGAGTTGGAACACTCGTCACCGCTCTCTCCAGTGATGGGATTTATTATCAATACGGCTGCACAGTTTTGCATTTAGATGACTTGATGTCAGTCACGGCACAATGAAGGTGGTTGACAGTCTCCAAATTCACAATAACGTTCTCAAAATGGGCAAGTGGCAAAGTTTGATTCAGTCTCCGCATTTCTCCCAGAATATGAAAGTAAAATGCATTGAGAATCTGCAATACTTCTCACCTTCTGCCTTAAAGGTGCCGTGTAAATGAGTGGCTGATGTCGGAGTTGTTGTTGGCATACTGAGAGCTCTTCCACATTTTCTCTTTATTTTTATTTTAGTTCACTTCAGGTTTCCTGGTTACAGATTGTTTGCTGTTAGGCTAAACTGCCACAGGGTACAGTTCTAGAGATGGAAAAGAACCTTTACAGATGTCAAACCGCGGGTAAAATATTGAAATTAGATTAAAGGAATCGTCGCAATGTTGCAGAAGATAACAGTCACAATTCCACGTTAGGTTTTAATGGGTGTTCTTCTCAGATGTAACTTGTCCATATAGAAACACGGGCACCATGGGCAGAATTCTCCAGCTGTTCACGCCGGCAGGATTCTCCAGTCCCGCCGGTAGCGTGCCCCTGTCCGTGAGATTCCCGCCGGCGTGGGGTGATGTCAATGGGAATTCCCATTGACAGCAGTGGGACTGGAGAATCCCGCCGCTAGCAAACAACGCGCCACCTCCCACCAGTGGGAAACATGCGGCTGGGAGGCCGGGCGACTCGGTGGCACAGTGGCTAACACTGCTGTCTCACAGCACCAGGTACCCAGGTTCGATTCCTGGCTCGGGTCACTGTCTGTGTGGAGTTTGTACATTCTCCCCGTGTCTGTCTGGGTTTCCTCTGGGGGCTCCGGTTTCCTCCCACAGTCCAAGGATGTGCGGGTTAGGGTGGATTGGCTATGCTAAATTGACCCTTAGTGTCAGGGGGACTAGCAAGGGTAAATGCATGGTGTTATGGGGATAGGGTCTGGATGGGATTGTGGTCAGTGCAGACTCGATGGGCAAATGGCCTCCTTTTGAACTGTAGGGATTCTGTGAATCTCGGCCCTCATCTCTCTAAATGAAGAGGTGCTGACCATTTAGTCTTGCACATTGTTACAGTGACTGCCTTCGGGCTTTAGGCAATATCATTATTGACCATACTGAACGTGTGATCTTTTTCCAGATGAACATGTTGATGAGGCTGCAGGAAGCGGCCAATTACTCCAGTGCCCAGAGCTGTGACAGCGACAGCGCCAGTCACCATGACGATATTTTAGATTCATCCTTGGAATCGACGCTTTAAGGTGAATGTGGAGTGGGGGCTGGGCTGGTGGATAATTCACAGACAGCTGGTCAGAGCCCCACCCCATTCACTGACGGCGTAAACAGCACATTGGGGGCACGGACACCCTCCAGACACTCACCGACTGATTGCACGGAGGAAAGGAATTTCTCGACAAGAGGTCAGCGAGCTTGTGTCAGCCGCGTTGGAGGACACGCTAACGAGCACCATTCGAGTTTCATTTATCAACAGCTAAACAAGTTTGTTGACATGTACATAAATAATAAAGTACACACAACACAACAACACACACAAAAATATATTGCACATGAATCAAGCCAAACTGGAACTTTACAAAGTATTTACGTGTGTAATCCTGGTTTTTATTTGAATTGAGGTGCTGCAAAGAGTGATCAGATGATCTCTGTCCTAACCTCAGCTCTGTATTATCGTGGTGCTGGTCAAAGCAACCAGAAGCAGTCTTTGGTTTACACCCCGACCCCCGACCCCCCTGCCCCCGATTCCCCCTCCTCCGGTTTGCACACAATAAGCACAAAGTGGAGAGCAGTGTGCAATCGCAGGGCGGTCAACTTTCCAAATAACATGCTGGACACATCTCTGCTTTCCCGGTGCTGCTGCTGCTCTGAAGTCATTTTCTTTTGTAACAGGCTTCATTCTATGGATTTTTACTGCTGTATGTACAGTGTTTTTATTTTAAATTGCAGGTCTTTTAACTTGACGAAAAGGTCTCTCAGTCACCAGACTTATTCAAACCTCCGCCACAGGTACAAGTGACAATCCTGGCTTGTGAAGGGCTACATCAGTAAGAGGTTGTGAAAAGTGTCCAGGTGAGAATAACATTCAACATGGTGCTGAATCAATTGCCTTATTCTCAATAGGTTACAGGACTAAAATCAAGCCACTTAATCTTCTCCGCAAGTGTTCGTAACTTGCAACTCTTGTGTTTGAAAGACTGTAAAGGGGGGGCAGGTTCACTAGCACCACACTCTGTGGAGCCAGGGCTTTGGGAGAATGAGGAGGGGCGACCACAGACACAGTAGGGGCTGGGTCTTATTTCACAAGTAAAAGGGCAGCTTGGAATAAATTACCAAGCAAAGACTATACATAAAACCCACCCCTGTTCACTGTGTGTGTCTTTTTCCTCTCTCTCCCTCCGTCACCCCTCCCCCCTCCTCACTTTATTATTTTTTTTAGAATTTACAAATGGTGGTTCAGTGAAGTGGATACAGACAATAATTGATGGGTGTGTACAAGTGATTCTCCACTGAACTTAACCCAGCAGAACTGGGAGCATTCGACACAGAGCATGAGCACAGAATGTTTTCTTGTATAAATTTTCAGCATGTTTTTACTGCCTATATGCAAAACTGAAACTCGCTCAAAGGGAAGGAGAGGCTGTTTTAATGTCAACCCGCCTGGCACTATCTCAAATATTCCCCTTCCTCCAACTCCTCACTTGAGAATTCAAATTGGCTCACTGTTCAATTCAACCTGATTTGGCCAGTTTGCCACCAGGCTGGTTTAGGTTAAAATTGCCCCATTGTCTTTCCTGTACTAATGAACAAAGGGACAACTCACTCTCATTTTTTATTTGTGGGGGAGTTGGTGGGTGCATAATTGCATTTCACTGGGTTTCACTCTCTGGGAAGAGGTTTGTTTTTCTGATTTCTTCGCGTTAGAAAGGGTTTTTGCACAAGTGTAAATAGATAAAACAAAAAAAGGACAAAGAAAGAAAAAATGTGTTTTTTTTGCCTTGCACAGTGAAGAGTTGAGAATTTCTGATATGCGTTTTACTTGGTGTAAACATTTATTTCACTTGAATATGCTGGGATTTTTTGTAAAGAGAATTCTCTGTCTAGACGAGATGTGTTTTATTTTGTGTGATGATCGTTAGCGGAAGCTGCCGTCCATCCCAGTTTCAAATGAGCCACAGGTGGACCACTGCCAATTTCTAATCATCTGTGTGACTGGGGCGTCTGAATCGAGTGTCTGTTTTGTTTTAGCCTCTATAGCACAAATCTGCCATCAGCCCAAACTGCCCATCTGTGATACATCTCAGTGAGACTTTGGGAACTTTTCTTTTTGTGAACCAGTTTTCTGTAAAACACATTTTGTATTCTGTACATTTTGATGTAACATATGATGTATATAATCAGTGAGAACAAAAGGAGAAATGATCAAAACTATCATCGGGAGAGTTCTTTTTGTAGTCTCTTTCAGGTGTTAAACTTTAATTTTGAGTATTTGGATGTAACCAGGTTAATGAGCCGTTGTCATTAATCCTGGATTTTAATCAGCCCCTTCATCTTGTAAACCAGCTTGTACATGTTTTATTTCCCCCCCTCCCCCTCCAAATTATGCACATTGTATCTGTCTAAATTATGACTTTGCCATTAAAGTGAAACTATTTATTGAACCAAGGTTCTCTTTGACATGTTGGACCCACTTTGGTAGCAATAATAGGAAGACAGATGACTACTTGAATGGATGTAAACTGAGAGAGGTGGATATTCAATGAGATCCTGGAGTCTTCGTGAATCAGTCGCTGAGAGTAAGTGCGCAGGTACAGCAGGCTGTAAGGAAGGCGAAAGGCATAGCGAGAGGATTTGAGTGTAGGGATAGGGATGTTTTGCTGCAATTGTATAGGGCGTTGGTGAGACCACACCTGGAGTATTGTGTGCAGTTTTAGTGTCCTTATCTGTGAAAGGATGTCCTTGCTATCGAGGGAGTACAGCAAAAGTTTACCAGACTGATTCCTGGGAGGTCTGGTCTGGCAGGTCTGTCAAATGAGAAGAGACTAAGTCGGTTAGGATTATATTCACTGGAGTTCAGAAGAGTGAGAGAGAATCTCATAGAAACTTATAAAATTCTAACAGGGTTAGACAGGGTAGATTCAGAAAGAATGTTCCCAATGGTGGGGGAGTCCAGAACTAGGGGTCATAGTTTGAGGATAAGGGGTAAACATTTTAGAACTGAGGTGAGGAGAAATTTCTTCACCCAGAGGGTGGTGAATGTGGAATTCACTCCCACAGAAAGTAGTTAAGGCCAAAATGTTGTCTGATTTCAAGATGAAAATAGATAAGTCTCTTGGGGTTAAAGGGATCAAGGGATTTGTTGGGGGGGAAGGGGGGGATCAGGATATTGAATTTGATGATCAGCCATGATCATAAGGAATGGCTGGAAGGGCCGAATGGCCTCCTCCTGCTGCTAGTTTCTGCCCGGCTCCTTATGCCTTTTTGTCATTTCATTCTCAGATATGAGGAAACTGACTTAAAGTCCCTGATGGTCTGCAGCTGTGACAAACCAAAAAATAAATGAAGGAGGATAAAACGATAGAAATGCAGGAAGAGGCGGATTCAGCCCCTTGGACCGGTTCCACCATTTGATTAGAGTTATAAATCGGAATGTTTCCATCCCGCCCATCAATGGAATTGTGGTGGGCGGGAGGGGGGTGCGACCATGCCAAGGTCCATTGACATTGGGTGGAATTTACCAGTCTTGGAGAGAGCGCAGCCAGGAAATTCCGCCCATAGAATCATACAGTGCAGAAAAGACCCTTCAGCCCATCGAGTCTGCACCAATAACAACTACAACTAAAGGCGTGCTAATCCCATTTCCCTGAACTCGTCCCATATCCTTGAATGTTAGGATATTTCAAGTGCTCATCCAAATAATTTTATAAACGCTGTAAGGTTTCCAGCCCCCACTACCTTCCCTTTTTTAAACATGCATTCCAGATTTCCGCCACCCTCTGAGTGAAATAGTTTTTTTCTCAAATCTCCTTTGAATGTTCTGTCCCTTCTCCTAAAACTATGGCCCCTCATGATTGACCCCTCAAACAAGGGGATCAGCTGCTTTGCTCCCTACTCACCCTGTCCATACCCCTCACAATCTTATACACCTCAATCCTGTCCCTCCTTAGCCTTTTCTGCTCCAGAGAAAATAATCCAAGCCTATCCAGCCTCTCCTCATCGACGCTACTCTTGCAACAGTCTGGCTTGTGGTCGAACAACATTTGAGTAGCATTATAGTCATAATAATTTACAGTAAATAAACAAAAAGATATACAGCTCTGGTTAATATGTCCTTTCCCAATATTCCGATCCAACCTGTGGTCCATTTTTCCAGAGAGAATGGCACTGGTTTATCTTCTTGAACCCCCTTCCGAATATGAGTTACCAGATTGGTGATATTCTCCAAATTATCTGGTATGTAGGTGCAGCATTTCAATCCACTCAAAGCGCATGTTCCTCCTCTTGCTGCATGAATGAAGTCCAACGCCATCCGATTATGTGACTATCCTCGCACCATTATTCCAAAGAAATAGTCTATGTCTGGTAGGTTCCTTTGGTAATTGATCAGTGTGGAACTACATATTCTTTATAACAAACTCCTTTCCAACATTTGGGCAGCTTTGTTTCCACAAATCCATCAGTTATTGGGTAAATATGTTCTCCTCTGAAACAATATTGAATGTTGTACATGTGATCATCCTCTGGTGGGTTTAAGCAAATCCTGCTCCTGATGTCCATGGTGTAGATTTGATTTACTAATCCCAATATCTATGCTCCCCTGATCATTCTTGATGCATAATCTTCCTTGTCCCTCTAATCCTGTATCAATTAGAATTAAATTGGGTGCTCGTTTGGCTGTATTGAATATGGGTGAATATCTATTCAACTAACCTGACTTTCCTGCGCATGATCTGCCACCAAAATAGAATTCCACACAACAAGCTCAAATGTTCCATCCCAGCCACATCCTGGCAAACCTCCTCTGTATCTCCTCTGGAGCTACCACATCCTTCCAATAGTGTGGTGACCAGAACTGCACACAGTATTCCAGCTGTGGCCTAACTAACACTCTGAATAACTCCATCCTTGCTCTTATACTGATGAAAGCCAGTGTCCCCTTTGCCTTCTTCACTATCCTATTCACCTGCTCTGCCGACTTCAGGGATCTGTGAATAATTAGCCCAAGATCCCTCTGTTCCTCCAAGCTTCCCAGTGTTCTGCCATTCATTCAACTAGGTTGATTCCGGAGTTGAGAGGGTTGGCTTATGAGGAGAGACTGAGTAGACTGGGGCTATACTCACTGGAACTCAGAAGAATGAGGGGAGATCTTATAGAAACATATAAGATTGTGAAGGAATAGATAAGTTGAAGCAGGGAAGTTGTTTGCACTGGCAGGTGAAACTAGAACTAGGGGCATAGCCTCAAAATAAGGGGAAGCAGATTTAGGACTGAGTTGAGGAGGAACTTCTTAACACAAAGGGTTGTGAATCTGTGGAATTCCCTGCCCAGTGAAGCAGTTGAGGCTACCTCATTGAATGTTTTTAAGGCAAGGATAGATACATTTTTGAACAGTAAAGGAATTAAGGGTTATGGTGAGCGGGCGGGTAAGTGGAGCTGAGTCCACGAAAAGATCAGCCATGATCTTATTGAATGGCGGGGCAGGCTCGAGGGGCCAGATGGCCTACTCCTGCTCGTAGTTCTTATGTTCTTATTAAATACTTCCTCATCTTATTTCTTCTTCCAAAGAGCATCACATTGCTCTTATCAGCAGTAATTACCATCTGCCACTGTTCTGTCCATCTGACCAACCGATGTCAGGGGTAGGTTCTTTACCCAGAGGGTGGTGAGGGATTGGAATGCCCTGCCAGCATCAGTTGTAAATGCGCCTAGTTTGGGGGCGTTTAAGAGATCCGTAGATAGGTTCATGGACGAAAAGAAATTGGTTTAGGTTGGAGGGTCACAGTTTTTTTTTTTAACTGGTCGGTGCAACATCGTGGGCCGAAGGGCCTGTTCTGCGCTGTAATGTTCTATGTTCTATCTGTATCTTCCTGTAACCTATGACCTTCACTATTAACCACCCCACCAATCTTGGTGTTATCTGTAAACTTGCTTATCATTCCCCCCACATTTTCATCAATATAATTTATGTATATAACAAACAATAAGGGTCCCAGTACTGAACCTTGTGGTATGCCACTGGACACCGGCCACCAGTCACTCAAACAGCCTTCCACCATCACCCTCTGTGTCCTATTACTGAGCCAGTTTCTGATCCATCTCGCCAAGTTTCCCTGAATTCCATGTGCTTTAACTTTCTCAATCAGTCTCCCATGTGGGACCTTGTCAAAAGCTTTGCTAAAATCCCTGTAAACAACATCAACTGCACTTCCTTCACCCACACGCTCGATCACATTTTCAAAGCATTCTAACAATTAGATGATACTTGATCTGCATCTTAGCTCCAGTCACTTACAACAAAAACAGAAAATGCTGGAAAATCCCAGCAGGTCTGACAGCATCTGTGGGAAGTGAATAGAATCCAGACTCGAAACGGTGGCTCTATTCTCTGCTGGAGATTTTCCAGCATTTTCTGTTTTTGTTTCAGATTCCAGCATCCGCAGTAATTTGCTTTGACTCCAGTCACCTACCTCGGCTCCATATCCCTTTATTAACTTTTCTAGACAAAATCAGCTGATTGTTGTAGGATCATAGAATCCCTACAGAGCAGAACGAGGCCATTTGGCCCATCGAGCCTGCACCGATAACAATCCCACCCAGGCCCTATCCACATAACCCCACCTAGTTACTCTGCTAATCCCCCTGACACTAAGGGGCAATTTTAGCATGACCAATCCACCTAACCTGCACATCCTTGGAGTGTGGGAGGAAGCTGGAGCACCCGGAGGAAACCCACGCAGACACGGGGAGAATGTGCAGACTCCACACAGTCACCCGAGGCTGGAATCGAACCCGGGTCACTAGCACTCTAAGGCAGCAGTGCTAACCACCGTGCCACCGTGCCACCGTGTTCAATCAAGCTAGAGTCTGCTGCTTTTAATGTAAGTGTTCCCCATTTCTGCAAACTTTCATGTGAAGAGGGCATGTTAATGGATGGTGAAAAAGGCATTTTCTAGGACAGACTCATCACGACTTGTATGTGTTTTAATTGTCTGACAGTAAAACACCACGAGGTGATTCACAGGGTATTATCAAATAAATGATACCACACTGAGTCGCACGGGGCGGGGGGGGGAGTGCAGGTGACCAACAAGTTGGTCAAAGAGTGAGGTTTTCAGGAGTGTCACAGAGGAGAGGAGAGAAAGGCAAGGAGAGGTTTATTGAGGGGATTCTCGAGTTTACAGCTGGGAGCTGAAGCCACAGTTGTTGATGATGGAAGGATGATAATTGGGGTTGTACAAGAGGCCAATATCGGAGGAGTGCAGAGATCCCAGAGTGTTCGAGAATGTTGCACGGATAGGGAGTGACAAAGGCCATCGAGAATTTTGAAATCAGGATTCGAATTCTGCGTGTTGAGGGCGGAAGGAAGGTGACTGCAGCTTGTGATTTATTTCAGGAATGCTTTGATGCGAGAGTAGCTCACTGTAATCTGTGCTGAAACAGGGAGTGTCGCAGCATATGGTACTTTGTAGTTAGTTCCAGTCTGCGCTTCTTAGTTCAAAACTGCTCGATTCAAATGATCTGAGCTTAATTTTTTTTAAATTTGAATTATTTCCTTCAATTAAATGATTGAATCGTTCATTTCCTCCGCCACGGACTGGGGGTTTATAATGTGCGAGGGTAGACTGAACCTCACACGGATTTTGAATGCAGAATTGCAGCACTGACTGGAAATAACACAGTTTTTGTGTCTGATCAAAGTTGTCCTGCCTTTGGGGGAGAATTCCCCTGCGTCCTTTCACCAACACTGAACTGGGAATCTAACAGAGAGGAAGCCGCCTCCTGCTTTCACAACAGCTGCTGTTCTTTTTGGCAGCTTATTTTAGCTCTCTTATGTCTATAATTGCCTCAGGTTTAGCAACAGGAGCCGTTTCATAGCGTCTCCAATCAGAGCTGCATCATCTGTCAAACTGACGTGAAAGTCTGTGAGTGGAGAAGTCAGTGACTGGGAGTGAGTGATCGCTGCTGCGCTCTGCACCGCAGTGATTGGGCCACATTCAGGTGGATGGTGATTCTGTGCAGGAGGAGGACAGGGAGAGTCAGCAGCCCATTTTACATCTGTCCCCATTTCAAATTGCACAGGAGTCCATTCAGCCACATGGAAAGACTGGAGAAACCGCGATGTTTCTCCTCAGAATCATAAAATCCCTGCAGGAGGCCATTCGGCCCATCAGGTCTGCACCGACTACAATCCCGCCCAGACCCTATCCCCATAACCCCATCTATTTACCCTAGCTAGTCCCCCTGACACTAAGGGACAATTTAGCACGGCCAATCCACCTAACCTGCACATCTTTGGAGTGTGTGAGGAAACCAGAACACCCGGAGGAAGCCCACGCGGACACGGGGAGAATGTGCAAACTCCACACGGACAGTAACCCAAGCGGGAATCGAACTCAGGTCCCTGGTGCTGTGAGGCAGCAGTGCTAGCCACTGTGCCACCGTGCCGCCCAGAATAATGCGGTTAAGGGGGATTGGAGGGGTTTTGAGGGAGCAGATAGGGAGAAACGGTTTCCATTGGCAGGGGAGTTGGTGACCAACAGATACAGGTTCAAAGTAGTTGCTAAAAGAACCAAAGGTAAGGCGAGGAGAAGGTGTTTTATGCAGCGAGTTGTGATCTGGATGGTGCTACCTGAACATGTGGTGGAAGCAGATTCAACAGGAATTTTCAAAAGGAAATTGAATAAATAATTGGAAAGGAAACAGCAGAGGACTCTGGGAAAGAGTAGGGCAGTACACTTCCAAACAAGTGCAGAGGCATGATGGGTTGTAAGTTGCTATGGAGAGTAAATAATTCTTCCAGTGCGGCCAATATCCCCTTGGATGAGCCAGATTTCTTAGTGACAAATTGTATAACATTTCTGTTCCCATCCCAGCACCCACCACTCAATGTCAAGTGTGTCTGGGTAAGGAACCTTCAAACTTTCCACCTACAGTTCAGACATCTAGAGGGTTAACTGGGATATACTGGGGGAATATGACTGATTGGATTGTTTTACAAAGAACCACATGGACTTAATGGGCCGAATGGCCAGCTGTGTCTAGATGTTCGTGAGGTCTTGGGAAAACCCAACCTATGCACCTTTGCACCTTCTGAAATGACCCATGTATGACGTTGCCTGGGGAATTTTGTCTTTTCACACAGGGGTCAGGTTCACAATGCATTTTGCAAGCCACAATGAGGTGTGTGAGGACTGTGGATGTGAAGGCCTGCCTTGGTTCTCCAAGACAGTAACCCAGCTCCCAGCATTGCTTCAAAGCCTTTCAAACATTGCCTATCACCTACTCACTCCGCTTCCGCCTCCATACCAGCCCATACCCCCTCAGATTCCCCATGCCATCTCCATTCCATATGAATCCTCCACAGTCACTCACCCAGTATGAACTCTATACCGTCCTCAGGAGCCATGCAATGGGAATGGGAATTAGTTTAAAATCACTGGATAAACATGAGCTCTCTTAACAATCTAATAAAACCCCGAATGCAAACAAACCACTATTAATGCTGAAAAGATAAAAACCAGTTGGATGCCAAAACCTAATCCTTAAAGTGCCCATTAGATTCGGAAACAAACAAGAAAGGCCGATTCCATTATTATAGCCTCTTAAAAGTTTCACTTATAGAATCATAGAATCCCTACAGTGCAGAAGAAGGCCATTCAGCCCATTAAATCTGCACCGACAACAATCCCACCCAAGACCTATCCCCATAACCACATGCATTTGCCCTGCTATTTCCCCTGACACTAATGGGCAATTTAACATGGCCAATCAACCTAACCCGCACATCTTTGGCCTGTGGGAAGAAACCGGAGCACCCAGAGGAAACCCACGCAGACACAGGGAGAACGTGCAAACTCCACACTGTCACCCGAGGCCGGAATTGAACCCGGGTTCCTGGCGCTGTGAGGCAGCGGCTTGAAGCACTCTGCCACTGTGCCGCCCTTGTTCCTGGATCAACAGGCCGCTTGTTTAGCTCAAGCCATTATCATACTTGAAACTCAGCCAAGCATTCATAATGACTACAGCTGTCATAACAAAAGCTTCCAATTGCATTGCCTGAAACTGATTGAACAGAATGGGGTCCCATTTACATTTCAAAGCAGAGTTCCTGCCAATCAATGGAGGGGAGTAGGTTTTGAGAATTTATTTTCAAAAGAGAGGTTAATATGAACAGCCAGAGCTGTCAGTCAATTTACAACACAAAACATGACGGCATAGACCACCAGAACTTCTATTTTTACATTTTTAATGCATCATGGCATTTCTGACAATTGGAAAAATCTGAAATGCATGATGAGAATGACACAATGTTTGTCAATGTGATGGCCAATTTCACTTGGTAGTCAGAGCCCAGTGACAAATCACACTGTAAAAATCACAATCTACATTACAGCATCTAATCGTGACAACTGAAGGTGTCAAAATATTCAACATTAATATTTCAGAATGTTCCGGATTCCTCAGTCGGCTTTGGTGAGTGGTGAGCTTTTCAGAGCTTCCAAAACCTTGCACCAACCCACAATGTGTGGGAGAAGATGTAAATTGCATGTGTCCTCACAAAGTGGACCTGACAGTGCAAGGTGTGCGTTTTGTGTGCAAGGTCTTCCTGTTGCTGCCAACAGGTAACTCAAAGATAATGGGGGGCAGGAAGACAAAAAGTGAACTGATTTTCCAGCATTTCACTACCCAACACTCACCTTCATTAAGAGGTGAAAAACCAACTGCATGATGTATAACAGAACCCTGTCCATGAGTTACCCACAGGACCCTGTCCATGAGTTACCCACAGGACCCTGTCCATGAGTTACCCACAGGACCCTGTCCATGAGTTACCCACAGGACCCTGTCCATGAGTTACCCACAGGACCCTGTCCATGAGTTACCCACAGGACCCTGTCCATGAGTTACCACAGGACACTGTCCATGAGTTACCCACAGGACCCTGTCCATGAGTTACCCACAGGACCCTGTCCATGAGTTACCACAGGACACTGTCCATGAGTTACCCACAGGACCCTGTCCATGAGTTACCGCAGGACCCTGTCCATGAGTTACCCACAGGACCCTGTCCATGAGTTACCCACAGGACACTGTCCATGAGTTACCACAGGACATTGTCCATGAGTTACTGCAGGACCCTGTCCATGAGTTACCCACAGGACCCTGTCCATGAGTTACCCACAGGACCCTGTCCATGAGTTACCACAGGACTCTGTCCATGAGTTACCCACAGGACCCTGTCCATGAGTTACCGCAGGACCCTGTCCATGAGTTACCCACAGGACCCTGTCCATGAGTTACCCACAGGACCCTGTCCATGAGTTACCGCAGGACCCTGTCCATGAGTTACCCACAGGACTCTGTCCATGAGTTACCCACAGGACCCTGTCCATGAGTTACCACAGGACACTGTCCATGAGTTACCACAGGACACTGTCCATGAGTTACCACAGGACACTGTCCATAAGTTACCCACAGGACCCTGTCCATGAGTTACCACAGGACACTGTCCATGAGTTACCACAGGACACTGTCCATGAGTTACCCACAGGACTCTGTCCATGAGTTACCCACAGGACCCTGTCCATGAGTTACCACAGGACACTGTCCATGAGTTACCACAGGACACTGTCCATGAGTTACCACAGGACACTGTCCATGAGTTACCCACAGGACCCTGTCCATGAGTTACCACAGGACACTGTCCATGAGTTACCACAGGACACTGTCCATGAGTTACCACAGGACACTGTCCATGAGTTACCACAGGACACTGTCCATGAGTTACCACAGGACTCTGTCCATGAGTTACCCACAGGACTCTGTCCATGAGTTACCACAGGACACTGTCCATGAGTTACCACAGGACACTGTCCATGAGTTACCCACAGGACTCTGTCCATGAGTTACCGCAGGACACTGTCCATGAGTTACCACAGGACACTGTCCATGAGTTACCACAGGACACTGTCCATGAGTTACCGCAGGACACTGTCCATGAGTTACCACAGGACTCTGTCCATGAGTTACCGCAGGACACTGTCCATGAGTTACCACAGGACCCTGTCCATGAGTTACTGCAGGACCCTGTCCATGAGTTACCCACAGGACCCTGTCCATGAGTTACCCACAGGACCCTGTCCATGAGTTACCACAGGACTCTGTCCATGAGTTACCCACAGGACCCTGTCCATGAGTTACCACAGGACCCTGTCCATGAGTTACCCACAGGACTCTGTCCATGAGTTACCACAGGACCCTGTCCATGAGTTACCCACAGGACTCTGTCCATGAGTTACCGCAGGACATTGTCCATGAGTTACCACAGGACATTGTCCATGAGTTACCGCAGGACCCTGTCCATGAGTTACCCACAGGACTCTGTCCATGAGTTACCACAGGACTCTGTCCATGAGTTACCACAGGACACTGTCCATGAGTTATCACAGGACTCTGTCCATGAGTTACCCACAGGACCCTGTCCATGAGTTACCACAGGACACTGTCCATGAGTTATCACAGGACTCTGTCCATGAGTTACCGCAGGACACTGTCCATGAGTTACCACAGGACATTGTCCATGAGTTACCACAGGACACTGTCCATGAGTTACCGCAGGACACTGTCCATGAGTTACCACAGGACACTGTCCATGAGTTACCCACAGGACTCTGTCCATGGGTTACCGCAGGACACTGTCCATGAGTTACCACAGGACATTGTCCGTGTGTCCCCTTTATAGACTGGAACAACACATGTTAATCAGATTACTTCAACCGAGCTGAAGTTATCACTTTCATTGAGTAGTCAGTTGGATGTTGTGCTGACCTTATTGTCTCGTTTGTGGTGACCTTGTGCTGACCCTGTTGTCTGTTCTGCAGCATCAGGGTTTGGTCCACTTGCACCAATTGAAACGGTCATACCGGAGAATGTCACAGAAGCTAGATCTTCTTCAATTCTTCCTGCAACGTACATTAACAAATGCTAACTGAATGGTTATTCAGCATTTCTCCAAATTAGCATAAATCCCCATGATAAAGTGAATGATGTATTTTCTTTTTTACTCTTTCACGGGATGTGGGCATCGCTGGCTGGGTCAGCATTTATTGCCCATCCCTAATTGTCCTTGAGAAGGTGGTGGTGAGCTGCCTTCTTGAATCGCTGCAGTCCCTGTGGTGTAGGCACACCCACAGTGCTGTTAGGGAGGGAACTCCAGAGTTTTGACTCAGCGACAGTGAAGGAACGGTGATATATTTCCAAGTCAGGATGGTGAGTGGCTTTGGGGGGGAATCTGCATGTATTCCAATGCTGTCATGATAATAGGGTGACTGTAGGGGCAGACTCCAGTATTAGATACTTCATGGGGGGGGGGTCATCTGACCTGGGGGTTGAAGGTCAGATAGCACATATAAGGGAAGATTGTAATAAGGCTGCAGCTGCCTTGCTCATGTGCTGAAAATATGTTGTTAATAATGTTAGTTCACAGCAATGGTGTCCAGTCATCCTGCATCATAAAAACAAGGCACTGTGTCAGGAGTAATCTATACCCAGCCATGGAGCTTCTGAAACCACCAACAGAGCTCACTCTGGAGAGGCAATATTGGCAACAACTGGAGCAGATTCCAGCAGCGTCTCACAGTGACAGGAAGTGATAAGAAAGACCCACAGATACAGTCTTCCATCTTTCTTCATGTAACAGGGGAAGAAGCCCGAGATCTTTATAACACTTTCGCATTTGGTGAGAAATGAAATGAGTTGAAAGAAATAATTCGAAGCTTACTGCCCTCAGACAACTATGACGTACAAAATATACAATGGTTTTTATGTGCGTGCATGGCAGTGATAACGTTACTCATTCTGGAACCGAGCTGAGAAAATGAGCTACATTGTGTAAACTCGGAGAGCTTGAAAAATCATTCGTCAGTGATAGAATCATTTGCGGGATCAGGGAGGACTCTCTGAGAGAGCAACTTTTGAGAGCAGTAGATGTCACGTTGGAGAAAGCAGGAAGTATCTGCAGAGTGGCAGAGACAACAAGGTGTCAGATTAAACAGAGGTCCGAAAATTATATTCCACACACGCTGAAGCAGCTAGATGCAGTTAAACAGAAACACTGCTCGGTAGAAACAAATAGACAGCCTGAAGGTAAAAGGAACAAACTTGCTATTAAAACATTTAAATGCAGTTCTGTGTACAGTTCTGGTCACCTTATTGTCGAAAGGATATTATTAAACTAGAAAGAGTGCAGAAAAGATTTACTAGGATGCTACCAGGACTTGATGATTTGAGTTATAAGGAGAGGCTGGATAGACTTGGTCTTTTTTCTCTGGAGCATAGAAGGCTGAGGGGTGATCTTATAGAGGTCTATAAAATAATGAGGGGCACAGATCAGCTAGATAGTCAATATCTTTTCCCAAAGGTAGGGGAGTCTAAAACTTAAGGTGAGAGGGGAGAGATACAAAAGTGTCCAGAGGGGCAATTTTTTCACACAGAGGGTGGTGAGTGTCTGGAACAAACTGCCAGAGATGGCAGTAGAGGCGGGTACAATTTTGTCTTTTTAAAGCATTTAGTTAGTTACGTGGGTAAGATGGGTATAGAGGGATATGGGCCAAATGCGGGCAATTGGGACTAGCTTTGGGGTTGAAAAAAAGGGCGGCGTGGACAAGTTGGGCCGAAGGGCCTGTTTCCATGCTGTAAACCTCTAAGACTCGATGACAGTCGATGTGGAACACTACTACGTAGTTGTCCAGTCTATGGAAAGCAGTGTAAGAACTGTGATCGATTAGATCACTTTGCTGAGATGTGTAAATTGAAGAAAGTGCAGATTCTGGGTCAGAGACAGAATCTGAGCTGTTTGTTGGGGCAGGAACAGCAAATTCGAAAGAAGATAAATGGAAGGTTGGTTTAAAAATTGCCGACATGCTGGTGAATGTCAAACCTGGGAACAGGTGCACAAGCAAATGTCATTCCCATAAATCTGTATCGTAAGATAAGTAAAGGAAAACAGCTAACTAAAAAAAACCCACCAAGGAAAGTAGCAGCGTTGCTGAGAGAGTGACTGCAAGCAGAGCAGGACAGAACGGAGAAACTTCATATCATCAAGAAATCTGAAGTATCGACAAAGTAGGCTCATCCAATTAGAATTGTAGAAAAACCCGATGGCAAAGTCTTGCTGCCATTCACACGAGAACGTTTCTAGGTATTGAAAGTTTAGAGGAGATGTGCAGGGAAAGTTTTTCACACAGAGGGTGGTGGGTGCCTGGAACACGCTGCCAGTGGAGATGGTTGTAGCAGGCGCGTTAGCAACATTCAAAGTGTATCTTGATTGACACAAGAACAGGAGGGATAGTAACTGTGTATGTGCAATAAGTCGTAGGTCTAAATAAGGATTAAGAATCAACACAGGCTTGGTGGACCAAAGGGCCTATTCCTGTGCTGATTTGTTTTTTGAGATACACCACATGGCCCTAGGCCTATGTAAAGCTACACTTGTATGGTTTAATTGTAAGCTATTGCTGTGAAGTCAGCTTTGGTTGAATAAGCCCTAGTCTGGAATCAGTAAATCCTCAAGCAATTGACACTTATCAACTTTGTAATCGTTACCTGAGACTCGAAGGCCTATTGTGTGAGGAGAATAGCTGTGAAGTTTCAGCCCAACATCTTAAGTTGCTTTAGGCTTTTAACCTATTGCTCTTTGAAAAGAATCAGTCGCTATTCTTTCAAGTTATAAGATAGGCTTATGCATTGTTTTGGGTGGCAGCTTAAGGATGAAGTTCTGTAATCAATTCTGCAGCTATGTAGTTCTTTATCTCTTATTGCTTACGACCATGTACCAATTGAAAGTGTATCTGGCTATATTTTGTAAATGTATCTCACTACCTCATCTTTACACACGGATTGTCTTTGTGCACTGGTTTTATTCACACTGATTGTAGATTATATGTATGAAGTAACTGTCTAATTTCTGTGTTATTTTACGGCTGTCTGCTACATTATACTTGGTATGCTATTTTCACTTAACTTGTGCCAAGCACCAACCACCACTCGAGAACTCCACACCAGCTAACAATTCTTCCAGTTATTACACTCTGGCTTAATGAGAATCTGATGTGGAGATGCCGGAGTTGGACTGGGGTAAATACACTAAGAAGTCTCACAACACTAGGTTAAAGTCCAACAGGTCTATTTGGTAGCACAAGCCACAAGCTTTCGGAACGCTGCCCCTTCATCAGGTGAGTGGGCGTTCTGTTCACAAACAGGGCATATAAAGACACAAACTCAATTTACAAAATAATGGTTGGAATGCGAGACTTTACAGGTAATCAAGTCTTAAAGGTACAGACAATGTGAGTGGAGAGAGGGTTCAGCACAGGTTAAAGAGATGTGTATTGTCTCCAGCCAGGACAGTTAGTGATATTTTGCAAGTCGTGGGGGTTACAGATAGTGTGACATGAACCCAAGATCCCGGCTGAGGCCTCACACTATCTGTTACCCCCACAAATGAGAATCTTAATGAGAATCTTACAGGACAAGCAATATTAATACTTAAACATCAATCGGGCATTTGGGACAATGAGCCCAGAAGTTAATGATCAGTAATGGACATCACATACTCTCTTATGTCATAGAAGTGGAGTCAGAAACTATTGAAGGCACCCCATTATCTTAATTAAAAGTCATACAGTTTGATGAAATAACAGAAAAACACTGTAACAACAGGATCTGATCCATAGGTAACTGAGATCTCCGAGAAGCAGTCAGGAGCTAATCGGAAATAACATCAATAGGTGACTATCTTAAGAAACCAATCAAGAACTGATAATGGGCCACTTAAACCAATCATAGAATCCCGATAGTGCATAAGGAGGCCATTCGGTCCATTGAGCCTGCCCATCCCTCGCTCCATCCCCATAACCCCATGCATTTACCATGGCTAATCCACCTAACCTACACAACCTGGACACTAAGGGGCAATTTAGCATGGCCAATCCACCCAACCTGCACATCTTTGCCGTGTGGGAGGAAACTGGAGCACCCGGAGGAAACCCACGCAGACACGAGGAGAACGTGCAGACTCCACACAAACAGTGACCTGAGGTGAGATTTGAACCCGGGTCCTTGGCGCTGTGAGGCAGCAGTGCTAACCACTGTGCCACCGTGCTGCCCAGGGATTGATTGTGCACTGCCCAAGCCAGCCAGAGTTGAGGAACACCACTGATGATGAGAATGAACCGTGTCTCAGAAAGGTTTCAGAAGTAGCAGCTTCCAGCAACGAGGCACACAGAGCGGGAAGCTGAAGGAATGAAACAGTTTCAGAGGAGAGAGACTGCACGTCTGTTATGAACACAAGAGAACAAAGACAGAGAGGAACCAATCAACATGTCAACTGTGTCCAAAGTCAAACTGGGAGACAAGAACTGCAATGAGCCAGTAAAGTCTTTGCCTAACTTTGATAAGAATTACCTTTTGTTAGTTGATGAATCTGTCCTGCAATTACATGGAAATATATTGCCGTTCCTTCACAGTCACTGGGTCAAAATCCTGGAATTCCATCCCTAATGGCATTGTGGGTCAACCCACAGCACATGGACTGCAGTGATTGAAGAAGGCAGCTCACCACCACCTTCTCAAGGGCAACTAGGGATGGGCAATAAATGCTGACCAGCCAGCGATGCCCATGGCCCACAAATGAATAAAAAACATTGCCTGAATGGTTCAAGTCTCAAAAGAACAAATTAACATTAAGTGAATGAAGGCGCAGAATTTGAGTTTAAACACCCCAACACTTACACTTGTTTGACACCAATGATCACTTTCCAAGTGACATTGAACCGAAGTGATGTGAGTTAGCCTTCACCCCCTTTTCCATCTTTCTGGAATGAGTCACAGCCACTTCCTCTCCAGTATCAGACTGACTCTAGTTTTCTTTTACCAGAATCCTCATGTAGCTGAAGGCACCAGTCCATTCAAACTCTCGTAAAACAACCCCTATCTATCCGTTAACAGGACTCCTTCATCATAAACCCAACTCGAAATGGTATTTTAAATGCTAAAACTGTGGCTAATGAGCAGCAGAAAACAACTGAAGTAACATTAAAAAAACCTAATGAAATGGATGATAGATAGTGAAACTGTTTCCAATTGCGAAAGAATATTTATTGGGTGCACTAAACCGCATCTTCAAAGATCTTGTGCTGATGGAATAAAATACAGAGCAGATAATAATGTTAGTGAACCAGGTCACACCTTATAAACTCCATGGAAAAAGATCAGAGGTTAAACACTGATAAATAAAAATCTTTCTCCACTACAAGCAGCCGTGCTACAGTTGCCTGGACACCAACCTCCTGAATTCCTTCCCGAAACAGATATATCCATTTTGGGGACTGTTGGGGGAGATGGCTCACCAGGGGAAGGTGGCAGCAGCCAGATTCATGGCACCGTGGCTGGCTCTGCTGCACGGGAGGGCAGGAAAAAGAGCGATGTGGAGATGCCAGCGTTGGACTGGGGTAAGCACAGTAAGACGTCTCACAACATCAGGTTTTGCATGTCCAGCCAGGACAGTTAGTCAGATTTTGCAAGCCCAGGCAAGTCATGGGGGTTACAGATAGTGTGACATGAACCCAAGATCCTGGTTGAGGCCGTCCTCCTGTGTGCGGAACTTGGCTATCAGTTCATCCTGTCTGGAGACAATACACATCTCTTTAATCTGTGCTTAACCCTCTCTCCACTCACATTGTCTGTACCTTTAAGACTTGATTACCTGTAAAGACTCGCATTCCAACCATTATCTTGTAAATTGAGTTTGTGTCTTTATATGCCCTGTTTGTGAACACAACTTCCACTCACCTGATGAAGGAGCAGCGCTCCGAAAGCTTGTGGCTTGTGCTACCAAATAAACCTGGTGGACTTTAACCTGGTGTTGTGAGACTTCTTACCAGGAAAAAGAGTGGCAGAGCTATAGTGATAGGGGACTGAATTGTAAGGGGAATAGACAGGTGTTTCTGCAGACACAAACGAGACTCCAGGATGGTCTGTTGCCCCCTGGTGCAAAGATCAAGGATGTCGTGGAGCGGCTGCAGGGCATGCTGGAGGGGGAGGGTGAACAGCCAGCTGTTGTGGTGCATACAGGCACCAATGATATAGGTAAAAAACAGGATGAGGTCCTACAAGCTGAATTTCGGGAGTTAGGAGTTAAACTGAAAAGTAGGACCTCAAAGGTAGTAATGTCAGGATTACTCCCAGTGCCACGTGCTAGTCAGAGTAGGAATGTCAGGATAGCTAAGATGAATACGTGGCTTGAGGGATGGTGCAAGAGGGAGGGATTCAAATTCCTGGGACATTGGAACCGGTTCTGGGGGAGGTGGGACGAGTACAAATCGGACGGTCTGCACCTGGGCAGGACTGGAACCAATGTCTTAGGGGGAGTGTTTACTAGTGGTGTTGGGGAGAGTTTAAACCAGCGTGGCAGGGGGATGGGAACTGATGCAGGAAGTCAGAGGGAAGTAAAATGGGGACAGAAACAAAAGGCAGTAAGGGGAAAAATGAAAGGCAGAGAAACCAAAGACAAAAATCAAAAAGGGCCACAGTACAGAGTACAGAGACTCTAGAGGACTCAGTGACTGGGTCCAGTAAGGCTAAGAGAAATAAAACACAGGGAGAGTGTACAAAACATACAGGACAGATGGTCTGAGGTGTGTTTTCTTTAACGCAAGGAGCATGACAGGTAAGGCAGATGAACTTAAAGCTAGGATTCCTACATGGAACTATGATGTTGTGGCAATTACGGAGATTTGGATGAAAGAAGGACAAAACTGGCAGCTTAGCATTCCAGGATTTAGATGCTTCAGGTGAGATAGAGAGGGTGACAAAAGAGGTGGGGTGTTGCTTTACTGATTAGGGAGAATGTCACAGCTAAACAGAGGGATCATGCAGTGAGGCCATATGGGCAGAACTCAGTAACAGGAATGTTGCAATCACACTGTGGATCTGCACACCTAGATCCCTCTGTATGTTAATATTTCTAAGGGCTCTCCTATTTACTGTATACTTTCCTTCTGCAATAGATCTGCCAAATCGCATCACCTCACATTTGTCCGTGTTAAGTTCCATCTGCCATCTTTTGGCCCAGGTCTCCAGCTGATTTATATCCTGCTGTACCTTCTGACAATCCTCCTCACTATCCGCTACCCCCCCAATTTTTGTATCATCTGCAAATTTATCAGACGACCTACATTTTCCTCCAAATCATTATATATATATTACAAACAGAGGCCCCAGTACTGATCCTTGTGGAACACCGCTTGTCACAGACCTCCAGTTAGAAAAGTAATCTTCCACTGCTAGTCTCTGCTTTCTATGCCCAAGCCAGTTTATCAGCTCACCTCGGATCCCATGTAGCTTCACCTTCTGTATCAGCCTGCCATGAGGATCCTTATCGAAGGCTTTACTAATGTCCATGTATACAACATCCACTGCCCTGCCCTGGTCAATTTTTCTTGTCACTTCCTCAAAGAACTCCATCAAGCTGGTGAGACACGACCTCCCCTTCACAAAACCATACTGCCTATCACTAATAAGCCGATTCTCTTCCAGATGTGAGTACATCCTGTCCCTAAGAATCTTGAAGATGGTAACTCAGGTGGACAAGGTGGTTGAGAAGGTGTATGGCATGCTGGCCTTCATTAGTCACGATGTTGAGTATAGGAATTGGAAAATAATGTTGCAGCTGTATAAGACTTTGGTTACGCCACATTTGGAGTATTGTGTACAATTCTGGTTGCCACACTACTGGAAGGATGTTGATGCATTGGAAAGAGTGCAGAAGAGATTCACCAGGATGTTGCCTGGCTTGGAGATATGGACTATGAAGAAAGGTTGAACAAAATTGGATTGTTTTCATTGGAGCTTCGGAGGATGATAGAGGTTTATAAGATTATGACAGGCCTGGATAGAGTGGATAGTCAGAATCTTTTTCCCAGGGTCGAAGGGTCAATCACTCAGGGGTATAGGTGGAGAGTGAGAGGGGCACAGTTTAAAAGAGGTGCAAGGAGCAAGTGTTTCACACAAGAGGCATCTGGATAGATACATGAATAGGCAGCGAATAGAGGGAGTTGGACCAGGTAGAGGTAAGAAAATATTAGAATAGAGAGACATCTGTATCAGCACAGACTTGGTGGGCCGAAGGGCCTGTTCCTGTGCTGTACTGCTCTTTGTTCTTTGTTCAAACTACCCTCACTCTCTCCTTCTATAAGACACTCCATTAAACCGATCTCTTTGAACAAGCTTTTGATGACCATGTGCCTCATTGTGTGATGACATTCCTGTGAGAATCATTGAGCTGTCTCCTCAATGTTCAAGGCGCTATATCAATGCAGTACAAGGTTGAAAGCCTTGTTCAACTCAGTGGACAAAGATAAGGTGGTAAATGTTTACCCTCTCGCAGTAAGTCACACATAGAGGAATGCTCGCTATCCCAGCAAAATCAAAGACATTTGATGTCCAGTGAGTTACGAGGTAAAGAGGCTGGAAAGAAATCAATGCTCTGAACATTTGGACAGGCTTCAGGGAGGATGCAGATAAGATTCATGGAAATGGTTCCAGGGATGAAGGATTTCATGTTACATGGGGTAGATGGAGGAAGCTGTGACTATTCTGTGTGGGGAATATTGAAAGTGTTACACGCTGGCTGCTGGTTATGAAGGAGGAGTCTGGCTGGGTTCGCATTGATTCCCGTCACTGAGAGTCAAACACATTGCTGTGGATTTGCAGTCACATGTAAGCCAGACTTTCCTTCCCCAGAGATCATCAGTGAAGCAGATGGGTTGTTACGACAATGGTTTCATGGTCATCATTAGGCTTTTAATTCCAGATTTTTATTCAATTCAAAATTTGCCATCTGCCGTGGTGGGATTCAAACCCATGTCCCCTGAGTCCCTCACCCAGTGACAACACCGCCATGCTGCCTCTGCCTCCCTAAGGGAGAGTTAATGAATGTCTCTTTATCCTCACTTGAGTAAACTAAAACCAAAGTCACAAATTAGCTAATTGAAAGCCCCTTAAAGGGGCAAAAATATCTCTTTATAATGGCCGGCGTCCTCCGACCTCGCCTGTGACTGGAATTCTCCAGGCCTGCTGCAGTGAATGGAGATTTAACTGAGCGCCAAATACTCTGTTCTCACTGGCAGCAGGAGCGAGGCGTGTGAGACCAGAGAATTCTGGCCGTGGAATTTTGAATAAAACAAATGATCAATAAATTAAAGAGGGCACAGTGGCCAAAAACTAAAAGGAAACTTACCAAACCTGGCAGCTACTGCTATCAAAAGGGGCTGGAGCCTGTTCCCCCCGCCGATTCTAGACTGTTCTGCTGGATTTCCACACTGATACTTCACTGTTCATTTTGGTGAAAGCTGGACTCGGAAGATCCCAGTAGAAATGCAATTATATTTGCCACAATGAGCGTAGACAGTCTTGCAGTTTTCAGAGAGATATAGAGCTTTCAGAAGCTTGCAAAATTCTCCTAACTTCAACTAGAATAGCCAGAGCTCTAGACCTTTCTGCAAAAGGACTGCACATAAACCACAACATCACATGACCCCGTCAATCACTTGAATCTGAAATCCCAAGGGAACAGAAGTCCATTCGCTCCACTTAACATAACCACTTGCAAGATTGAAATTAGTAATCATCCTGCTTTCCCAGCATCTGAGCTGTTTTCCTTCCAAACATACTGACTACCTGTAGCATAAAGCTGAATTTCTTAAACATTCTCCTGAAACATGAAAAAACACAAGTTATGGTTGGGATTCTCCCAAAGAAATTCTGTGTCAAATTCACGGAAAACTGGAGTAAATCCCGCTAGTTTTTTCAGCGGGAGTTTCAGAATGAATTTCTCACACCCTGTGCATTGCAGAGGGCACTAGTGTGAATCTCGTGAAAATTCAGTGGGTGGGGTTTATTCCCGTTGGAGAGGCGGCAGCGTAGCGCTGAGTGCACCACTGCGCGTGTGCCGATCTCTCAGTGCCGAGATCGGTGCATGCACAGTAGCCCTGCACTGCCAGCCTCCCAATCGCTGGCTAGCCCAACGACCCCGCATTGCTGGCTGTGCGTCCCCCTCCCCCCCTCCCTACGGCCCAGTTGCTGGCCCCTGGAGCATGTCCGGGCCACCCTCGCCACCCACACCCACAGTGGGACGCCTTACCCCTGCTGATCTCCCCTGCAGAGACGCCACACCCTTGGGCATTGCCACTTTGCCCCTTGGGCAGTACCAGGGGGCCACGCTGGCAATGCCCACGGAGGCAACCTTTGCCTGCCCCCAACCTCCTGGGGGGGTGTTGATGAGCTCCCTTCACTTCAGCGGGGTCGGGTCGCCAACTCCCCGCTAGTGGGGAGCTATTGTTAACCCTGCTGGAGTGAAACACTTCTGGTGAGGTGGGGGGGGGGGGGGGCATTGGGGGGCGGTGGGGGGGGGCGTCAGTGGGGGTGGTGGGGGGGGGCGGAGGCTAACAGACTCGGAGGCTTCAGTCCCGGACCCGCTGATGAGATGTAAATACTAATGTAAATAAATTATACAGCTCCACGCCGATTTCTGGCATGGAGTTGACGGCACTGGAAATCCGGCAGCCAGAGATTCACGGAGGCCATGGTGCCCAGCGGGGTGCCCACTTACCAGCCTTTGCTGAAGTAGCACAGCAGGCTGGGAGAATTACCCCCCCCCCCCCACTGTCTGTACATATAACTTGTACACTTGCATCATACCTCGCCCTTAAAAAAATGAACTAACAATGTGAAGAGATGGTTCCATTTTTCCAAAGCCTTTAATTTTTTCACACTATTCGTACTCTATGAGGTTTCTATCTTATTCAATCTCAGCACGCAAATTGAAACAGTAGCAAAGTCCAGTTCAGTCTTTGTTTTCCAACATTGAACATTCCTTCTTGTTACATCAGAGTCGTGATAAAGCATCTGCAATCATGTTGTCTCTTGCTGCCGCGTGTATAATCTTCAAATAAAACAGCTGTAACAATAAGCTCCATCTAAACTGTCCTGCATTTGTATCTTTAAACTTCTGCAGAAACCTCAATGGATTCTGGTCAGTGTCTCCGATGAATCGCTGGCAACATAAATATTAAAATATTGAAATGTCAATCTCAATGTCTCCTCAATGATTGAACATTAATTTTGATGAATTTTTAATTTTCTGGTAAAATACCCAGTTGGCCTTTCTATTGGTTCATTGTCTTTGTGTCACCGCACCGACACCCACATTTCTCCCACCAATGGCCACCTGGAATTGCACTGTGTAATTTGCTGCCACTACAACAGGTGTGGTGGGGATAGAGTTTTCAGATTGTCGAAAGCCTCCTGACATTCAGACATCCACTGAAATTTCCTGAGCTAGTTCTGTCAGTGGAGCAGCCTCACTACTAAAATCTGGCACGAATTTCCTGCAGAATATTAAATCCCTACAGTGCAGAATGAGGCCATTCGGCCCATCGAGTCTGCACCGACAACAATCCCACCCAGGCCCTATTCCTGTAACTCCACATATTTACCCTGCTAGTCCCCCTGACACTAATGGACAATTTAACATGGCCAATCCACCTAACCCGTATATCTCTGGAGTGTGGGAGGAAACCGGAGTACCCGGAGGAAACCCACACAGACACGGGGAGAACCATAGAACCATAGAAAATTACAGCTCAGAAACAGGACTTTTGGCCCTTCTTGTCTGTGCCGAACCATTTTTTGCCTAGTCCCACTGACCTGCACTTGGACCATATCCCTCCACACCCCTCTCATCCATGAACCCGTCCAAGTTTTTCTTAAATGTTAAAAGCATTTACCACTTTATCCGGCAGCTCATTCCACACTCCCACCACTCTCTGTGTGAAGAAGCCCCCCCTAATATTCCCTTTAAACTTTTCTCCTTTTCTCCTTAACCCATGCCCTCTGGTTTTTTTCTCCCCTAGCCTCTGTGGAAAAAGCCCGCTTGCATTCACTCTATCTATACCCATCAAAATCTTATACACCTCTATCAAATCTCCCCTCAATCTTCTATGCTCCAGGGAATAAAGTCCCAACCTATTCAATCTCTTTCTGTAACTCAGCTTCTCAAGTCCCGGCAACATCCTTGTGAACCTTCTCTGCACTCTTTCTCTGCACTATTTATATCCTTCCTGTAACTAGGTGACCGAAACTGTACACAATACTCTAAATTCAGCCTCACCAATGCCTTATATAACCTTACCATAACACTCCAACTTTTATACTCGATACTCCGATTTATAAAGGCCAATGTACCAAAGGCACTCTTTACGACCCTATCCACCTGTACCTGTATTTCCAGATTCCTCTGTTCAACTGCACTCTTCAGAGTCCTACCATTTACCCTGTATGTTCTACTTTGGTTTGTCCTTCCAAAGTGCAATATCTCACACTTGTCTGCGTTAAATTCCATTTGCCATTTTTCAGCCCATTTTTCTAGTTGGTCCAAATCCCTCTGCAAGCTTTTAAAACCTTCCTCACTGTCCACTACACCTCCAATCTTTGTATCATCAGCAAATTTGCTGATCCAATTTACCACATTATCATCCAGATCATTGATATAGATGACAAACAACAATGGACCCAACACTGATCCCTGTGGCACACCACTAGTCACAGGCCTCCACTCAGAGAAGCAATCCTCCACAACCACTCTCTGGCTTCTTCCATTGAGCCAGTGTCTAATCCAATTTACTACCTCCCCATGTATACCCAGCGATTGAACCTTCCTAACTAACCTCCCATGAGGGATCTTGTCAAAGGCCTTGCTGAAATCCAGGTAGACAACATCCACCGCCTTCCCTTCATCCACTTTCCTGGTAACCTCCTCGAAAAACTCTAATAGATTGGTCAAACATGACCTACCACGCTCAAAGCCATGTTGACTCTCCCTAATAAGTCCCTGTCTATCCAAATATTTGTAGATCCTATCCCTTATCACACCTTCCAATAACTTGCCCACCACCGACATCAAACTTACTGGCCTATAATTTCCCGGATTTCTTTTGGAACCTTTTTTAAACAACGGAACAACATGAGCCACCCTCCAATCATCCAGCACCTCCCCCGTGAAAACTGACATTTTAAATATGTCTGCCAGGGCCCCTGCAAGTTCAACACTAGCTTCCCTCAAGGTCCGTGGGAATACCCTGTCCGGTCCTGGTGGTTTATCCACTCTGATTTGCCTCAAGACAGCGAGCACCTCCTCCCCTTTAATCTGTAAAGGTTCCATGACCTCCCTACCAGTTTACCCTATTTCCGTAGACTCCATGCCCGTTTCCTCAGTAAATATGGATGCAAAAAAACCATTTAGTATCTCCCCCATCTCTTTTGGTTCCATACACAGTCTACCACTCTGGTCTTCAAGAGGACCAATTTTATCCCTCACTATCCTTTTGCTCCTAACATACCTATAGAAGCTCTTTGTATTTTCCTTCACTCTGTCTGCCAAAGCAACCTCATGTCTTCTTTTCGCCCTCCTGATTTCCCTCTTAAGTAGCTTCTTGCACTTTTTATACTCCTCGAGTATCTGATCTGTTCCTTGCTGCCTGTACATTTCATACAACGCTCTCTTCCTCTTAATCAGTGTTGCAATCTCCCTTGAGAACCAAAGTTCCTTATTCCTATTTACTAGAACGTGCAGACTCCACACAGACCGTGACCGAGGCCGGGAATTGAACCCGAGTCCCTGGCGCTGTGAGGCAGTCGTGCTAACCACTGTGCCACCGTGCCGCCATCATGTAGAAACCATTCATGTCCAGGAATTTCAGCATATCTCTCCTTACTGACGGTATTGGGAACTCCCCAATAACTTTCATTTCACTTTTGAAGTTCAAGACAGGCCCTCATTGGATATGATGCCTGCTGCACACTGCCCCCCCCCCCCCACCCCCCGCCGCCACCCCAACCTCTCATCGACCCCGCTCGACCGATTCAGATGCGATTTGCAGTTGTTGCCCACTAAGTGGTTGCCAGATCAATATGGTGAGTTTTAGTGGGATTCATATGCGACCGGGATTCACAACATCTTCCTGTCCTACCCACTCAGCACACCCCTCAAAGCTGAAACTCTACCCGAAATATTTTTTGATATGGAAATTATTTGAGAATCTGCCAGTGTGTCTACGAGAATGAACACAATTTGAAGAGTTTGCCTGAACCAGCACAATCCCTGGATCTCCCAATGTCCGCGGAGACAATGAACAGCGAGATCCAGGTGAACTGAACCTTGAGTCAATGGGGGTGGAAAACAAGAATATATTTGGGTTTGGGGATAGCTCATGTCAATTTAAACCTTGCAGTCTGATTGTTTAGCTGTGGCTGATCTTGCTCCGATTCGATTGGTGTTTTTGATGTAATTATATGTGATGCACAACTTGCAGGTTTGTTCAGTGTCTCTTTATTGCCCTTCAGTTCAGCAGCTGCAGAAGCGAAACAAAGCCAGCAGCAATCTGTGCAGTACAGGCTCTGACTGCTGTTAAACTTCAATAGACCAGCCAGAAGCAAGGCCACCCAAAAACACCTCGCCCCCAGCAAATCCAGCAGCAGCCATCCCAGTTTCCTAAACGCCAGGGCTGGCACAGTGGTTAGCACTGCTGCCTCACCGCGCCAGGGACCCGGGTTCGATTCCAGCCTTGGGTCACTGCCTGTGCAGAGTTTGCATGTTCTCCCCGTGTCTGCGTGGGTTTCTCCGGGTGCTCCGGATTCATCCAAAGATGTGCCGGTTAGGTTGATTGGCTATGCTAAATTACCCCTTAGTGTCCAAAGATGAGTAGGTTAGGGGGATTAGCGAGGTAAATATGTGGGGTTGTGGGAAAGTGCCTGGATAGAATGCTGTTTCAGAGGTTTGGTGCAGACTCGATGGGCCGAATGGCCTGCTTCTGCATTGTAGGGATTCTATGATTCAGAAGTACTTTGTGTGCAATTTCCTGATATTGGAAACTCTCCCCCAATATCTGGCCATTATCACATTGCTGTTTGTGGGATCTTCCTGTGTGCAAATGGGGCTGCTGCGTTTCCTATAGTGCGTACACTTCAAAACAGCATTTCACTGTCAAACACTCGGGGATGTTCTGAGTTCAGTAAAGTTGCTCTATTTTCTTCCTTTTAATGCAGGTAGACTCTTAGCAGGCCTGAAATTAAAATAATTACATTTTTATCATTAAATTTTCTCATAAAACCACATCACATCAAACAGGAACAATTTAGAACTGGGGGTTGTAACACACACACGCTCTTGTAACAAATATTCTTCCAAATGAACTGCATTTTGTCGGCTGCACCCATTCTGGCGACAATTTGAAATCGTTTGTTTACATGCTGATTTAGTCATGTTATTTTTTTAAACCTTGTCTCTGACAAACACTCTTTGGGCTTGTAGTCTGAATGTCAATGCCAAGGTCTTGTGCCTGGATGTATTTTATAGCTTTCAGTTTGATGGACTTCTGTCATTAAAAAGTCATCTGTAGCTGAGGGTTTCTCTCGATTGATCCCAGTGGAGCCTTATCTAGCGGAGTGAGAGGGAGATGGCGATAGATCACTGGTGTCACTTGGGCTTGTGTTGAGTATACCCATTGAAACACTGATTGCCATATCGCTCGTCTGATGACTGTTTTCCCAAGTGGATGAGAATCGTTCTTTTAGCTGAAATTTAACCAAGACCCTCACAGGTGAATAAAAGAAATCCTACAGCCCGATTAAAAACAGAGCAGTGTTGTCCTGGCCAAAACTTATCTCTCAACCAAATATCACTAAATCTAACTAAAAGCAAGTTACTGCGGATGCTGGAATCTGAAACAAAAACAGAAAATGCTGGAAAATCTCAGCAGGTCTGACAGCACTTATAGAGGGACACAGCTCTAATGAAATATCATCCAGGCACTTTCACAGAAAGGCTTGATGTGGAGATGCCGGCGTTGGACTGGGGTGGGCACAGTAAGAAGTCTCACAACACCAGGTTAAAGATCAACAGGTTTAATTGGTAGCATGAGCTTTCGGAGCGCTGCTCCTTCACCAGGACTTTGACCTGGTGTTGTGAGACTTCTTACAGAAAGGCTGTGAGAGACAGCAAGAGAGTCTGAGAGCGGGTGAGAGACAAAATCAGAATGAGAATATTCTGAATGAAGCAGGCTTATATCTGGCCAAACACAACCAGAGTCACTTTTATTTAACAAGTATTTCAGTTATTTTTCCATTGTCACACTCTTTCCATACACCACTCCACTTCACATTGAAACCCAGAGCAATGTTCACTCCACACCAAGCAGAGTGTAGAGTTGGAGAACGAGGGGGTAGAATTGGAATAGGGCTGTACCATCTGGGAAAAGCAGCTACTGATTTACAGAGGGCCAGTGTTCAAGCTTTCCTGTTAATTGTGGCAGCCGTCAGGATTCTGATCAATGCGGAGAGTTTTCCCAGTCTGCCTGGAATAATGCGGACGAGGTTGGAGCTATACTTTCATAACATTCATGCTGTTAAAGAGTCACAGAGGTTTACAGCATGGAAACAGGCCCTTCGGCCCAACTTGTCCATACTGCCCCTTTTTTAACCACTAAGCTAATCCTAATTGCCCGCATTTGTCCCATATCCCTCTATACCCATCTTACCCATGTAACTGTCTAAATGCCTTTTAAAAGATAAAATTGTACCCGCCTCTACTACTACCTCTGGCAGCTTGTTCCAGACACTCACCACCCTCTGTATGAAAAAATTGCCCCTCTGAACACTTTTGTATCTCTCCCCTCTCACCATAAACCTATGCCCTCTAGTTTTAGACTCCTCTACCTTTGGAAAAATATATTGACTATCTAGCTGATCTGTGCCCCTCATTATTTTATAGACCTCTATTAGGTCACCCCTCAGCCTTCTACGCTCCAGAGAAAAATGTCCCAGTCTATCCAGCCCCTTCTTATAACTCAAACTATCAAGTCCCGGTAACATCCTGGTAAATCTTTTCTGCATTCTTTCTAGTTTAATAATATTGTTTCTATAATAGGGTGACCAGAACTGTACACAGTATTCCAAGTGTGGCCTTACCAATGTCTTGTACAACTTCAACAAGACGTCCCAACTCCTGTATTCAATGTTCTGACCAATGAAACCAAGCATGCCGAATGCATTCTTCACCACTCTGTCCACCTGTGACTCCACTTTCAAGGAGCTATGAACATGTACCCCCAGATCTCTTTGTTCTGTAACTCTCCCCAACGCCCTACCATTAACTGAGTAAGTCCTGCCCTGGTTCAATCTACCAAAATGCATCACCTCAGTGTTATTAAAGAGTAGTGTAAATTTTAAACCATTGTGTTGATCAACTCAACCTGGTGACTTGTCAAAGATCACTGACATGGGATCGCATGGGATTTGGATTGTACTGAAAGGGGTCTGATAATGTGGATGGCCGGGATTCTCTGACCTTGAGTGTGAAGTGAGGATGGGGGTGGGGGAGGGGTGGCATGGCTTGATGATGACGGGGGGGGCAATGTTGAAGGAGGGTGGCTGTGTAAGGTGGGGGGTGGTGGGGGAGGGGTTGGGGGTGTGGGGGGAGTGAGGGCTCTCGGCTGGTGCTCTGAGTGCAGCATTGTGGGAGTGCTGCACTGGCGGGTCAGGGGTCAGTAGGTAGGCAGCAGGATGGCACCAGCAGAATTGTCCAGCCGCTCGCCGGGAATCCCAGTGATGAGAACTGAGAAATTCTGTTCAACATTGCGGACTGTGCTTCCAGAGCCGCAGCAACGTGGTTAACTCTGAAATAGCCTCGCAAGTCACTCACTTCAAGGGCAATTAAGGATGGACAACAGTTGCTGGCCCAGCCAGTGACACCACATTCCATGAAAGAAGAATAAAGAAAATAAATCACTGGTGTCTGTGGCGAGGGTTGTCAGTTATGTGGTGAGGCTGGAGAAACTGCAGTGTGCACTCCAGTCCAAAGCTGGCATCTCCACATCATAGCATCTTTGAGACAGGAAACTTTTACTGTTGAAGGAAAGGTTTCTAAACTTTGCAGAGACCTGGTGTGTTCTTAAAGGAGATGATGGCTGTTCGAGACCTGATGAAAAATTGGCTTTGTAAATGCCCACGATAACAGGTACATTTGGGGATCAGATTCATACCCAAATCTTGTTCCCTCCGTGTCTGCTGACTGACCTGCAGAACACTTGCAGAAATTTGCCTTTGGTACGGGGGTGTATCGAGAGCCGTAGATCCATTATTTAATATAAATTACACCGGGGCAACCTTGTGACTATTCTTTCAAAGCATCTTGTACTGTTCTGGTAACTGATCCTAGAAAAGCATATTTTGGTTTAGGAAGGAGTGGATTCATAAAGAGTTAGATTATGAGGCGTGATTATATAGCCTCGAACACAGAGGTTAAGGACTGATTTGAATGGGTTTATAACATTTGGAAAGGGATTGAAAGTTTTCCACTGCTGGGAGGATTCCGGGTCAGAATCTCAGAGCCAAGACCACTCAGGGTGAGGAGAACTTTCTTCCCTCAGATGGTTGTGAGACTTTGGAACTCTCTTCCTCCAAAGGCAGTGGAAGTTGAGTCTTTGAATATTTTTAAGGCAGAGCGAGATAGATTCTAGATTAACAAGGGGCTGGAAGGTTATCGGGGGTCAGCAGGAACGTGGAGTTGGGGTTACAGTCAGGTCAGCCATGTTCTTATTGAATGGCGGGGCAGGTTCAAGGGGCCAAATGGCCAACTCCTGTTCCTAATTTATATGTTTGTATGTGAGAAGTTAGGAAAAACTACTTCAGATGAAGGGTGGTGGAAGAGTGGGATTCTCTACACAAAACGCAGTGGCTGTGAAATTAATTACTCTTTTCACATCGGACACCAATGGACTTTTGCGAGACACGGATATGAAAGGATATGGAGATGGGTGGGATGAGGTTCAGAAGCACCTGATGAAGGAGCAGCGTTAATCTGGTGTTGTGAGATTTCGTACTGTGCTCAAAGATGCTTGAACAGTCCTTCAGTCACACAGTGAAACCAACCTTCTTCATAAAGGCAAATGCATGATTGATTTGGAGAGAAACCTCTGATGATTGTAGTGATAGTCCCTTTAAGGTCAACACAGCAGAAGAGGACCAATTGGCTTGGGGGATCTATTAGGACTGAGAGTGGGTAATCACCCCAGGGGGTGGAGCTCTCTCTTAGGCAGAAGACACGTAGAATGCATGTCGAAGACACATAGAGACTGGAGCGGCGGGTGGGGGTGGGGAGAGGGGGTGCCCCGAGCCTCTGTACAGTTTTTCCTTATTAATAATTACCCTTTGTGTTGCTGATGAGGTCTTTGTGTGTGCATCATTACAAAACCCTTGCTTTTACCTTCATTTGCATTGTTTCTTTTTGTAATAATCAACTTTTACTTTTCAGCTAATGGCTAATTAGTGAAGCAATCTAATTCTAGGTAGATGATGTCTCAATCAGAAGTTACTAATTAAAGGTTTTTAATTTTGCTTCTATTTATATTTTTCTCATCATCACATTCATCTTTTCTGCTTCCAATTTGTCCTGTCATTTTAAAATCTTCTCCTGGCGAGGTCGAATTTAATCTTCAAATTACAGAGCTATGGATTATTCACAAATAAACGGAGCTTCCTCGGGTGGATGGAGCTATTACAAGGGGGCATAACTATAGGGTTCATGGTGGGAGATATAGGAAGGATATCAGAGGTAGGTTCTTCACGCAGAGAGTGGTTGGGGTGTGGAATGGACTGCCTGCAGTGATAGTGGGGTCAGACACTTTAGGAACATTTAAGCGGTTATTGGATAGGCACATGGAGCACACCAGGATGATAGGGAGTGGGATAGCTTGATCTTGGTTTCAGATGAAGGTCGGCACAACATCGTGGGCCGAAGGGCCTGTTCTGTGCTGTACTGTTCTATGTTCTATGTTCTATGTTCCTCATTCTCCCGAGCATACGCGGGAGTGGATCAGAAACATCTGAACGGCAATGACCGTGTCCAAACTCAGAACAGGCCTCCTTTATATTCCTGCGCAAACCTGTTGATTTTAAAACTGGTTCTTAATAAAATCTTCTGTCAGCTTCAGCCAATGTGTGTTACTTTTTAAACAGAGGAAATTAGTTTTAAATGGCTCTCTCCTTGTTATTTTACTCTGCTACCCCTGAAAGAAAGAATTACATTTCAATCGCACCTCTCATAACTTCACAATGTCCCAAAAGACTTTTACAGACTTTGAAATATGTTCTCGATGATTCGTGGGAGATTTAATGTGGGTGTTCAGAGTGATGAAGGGTGGGACGGAGATGGAGGATGTAACCAGAGAACAAAGATTCCAGGTCATTTTGCACAGTGACTTGGTCGGGTAACTCCTCCATATTAAAGCTCTTGTTCTTGTTTTCAAATCTTTCTGTGGCCTCACCCCTCTCAACCTCTGTAACCGCCTCCAGCCCTACAACCTTTTAGCATCTTGTATGAGAGAGGAATGTTGGCCAGGACAGTGGGAGGCAAACTCCCCTCCCCTTACCAGATCTTCAAAACCACCTGAAGCACTAAAAAAGGGAGACAGAAGTTGGGTTCACTCTCTACTACCAGGCATGTAACAATGCTGCACCCCCAGTGCTGCACTCCCCACAGTGCTGCACCCCCCACAGTGCTGCACCCCCCACACTGCTGCACCCCCCACAGTGCTGCACCCCCAGTGCTGCACCCCCCACAGTGCTGCACCCCCCACACTGCTGCACCCCCCACAGTGCTGCACCCCCAGTGCTGCACTCCCCACAGTGCTGCACTCCCCACAGTGCTGCACCCCCCACAGTGCTGCACCCCCCACAGTGCTGCACCCCCCACACTGCTGCACCCCCCACAGTGCTGTACTCCCACAGTGCTGCACCCCCCACAGTGCTGCACCCCCCACACAGTGCTGCACCCCCAGTGCTGCACTCCCCACAGTGCTGCACCCCCCACAGTGCTGCACCCCCCACAGTGCTGCACTCCCCACAGTGCTGCACTCCCCACAGTGCTGCACTCCCCACAGTGCTGCACTCCCCACAGTGCTGCACCCCCCACAGTGCTGTACTCCCACAGTGCTGCACCCCCCCTCACAGTGCTGTACTCCCACAGTGCTGCACTCCCCACAGTGCTGTACTCCCACAGTGCTGCACTCCCCACAGTGCTGTACCCCCCACAGTGCTGTACTCCCCACAGTGCTGCACTCCCCACAGTGCTGTACTCCCACAGTGCTGCACCCCCCACAGTGCTGTACTCCCACAGTGCTGCACTCCCCACAGTGCTGTACTCCCACAGTGCTGCACTCCCCACAGTGCTGTACTCCCACAGTGCTGCACCCCCCACAGTGCTGTACTCCCACAGTGCTGCACTCCCCACAGTGCTGTACTCCCCACAGTGCTGCACCCCCCCTCACAGTGCTGTACTCCCACAGTGCTGCACTCCTCACAGTGCTGTACTCCCACAGTGCTGCACTCCCCACAGTGCTGTACTCCCACAGTGCTGTACTCCCACAGTGCTGCACTCCCCACAGTGCTGTACTCCCACAGTGCTGCACTCCCCACAGTGCTGCACCCCCCCTCACAGTGCTGTACTCCCACAGTGCTGCACTCCTCACAGTGCTGTACTCCCACAGTGCTGCACTCCCCACAGTGCTGTACTCCCACAGTGCTGCACTCCCCACAGTGCTGCACCCCCCACAGTGCTGTACTCCCCACAGTGCTGCACCCCCCCTCACAGTGCTGTACTCCCACAGTGCTGCACTCCCCACAGTGCTGTACTCCCACAGTGCTGCACTCCCCACAGTGCTGCACTCCCCACAGTGCTGCACTCCCCACAGTGCTGCACTCCCCACAGTGCTGCACTCCCCACAGTGCTGCACCCCCACAGTGCTGCACCCCCCACAGTGCTGTACTCCCACAGTGCTGTACTCCCACAGTGCTGCACCCCCCACAGTGCTGCACCCCCAGTGCTGCACCCCCACAGTGCTGTACTCCCACAGTGCTGCACTCCCCACAGTGCTGCACCCCCCACAGTGCTGTACTCCCACAGTGCTGCACTCCCCACAGTGCTGCACCCCCCACAGTGCTGCACCCCCCACAGTGCTGCACCCCCCACAGTGCTGCACCCCCCACAGTGCTGCACTGGAATGTCCATATCAGTGGTAACTACTTTAGTTTGCTGAACAGTATAAACTAAGATGGTATGGGGCAGGTACTGTGTTCCATTTCCCGGATGTGATAAGGTCGATGGATGTTAGATCTCAATCCTGGAGTGGGATTTGAATCCATAATGGTAAACTCCAGGGAAGACAATATTACCACAAATCAAACTGCCTCAAATAAAAATCATCGATTAGTTCATCCCAAAATCCTTGTCTCGCAGCGAGGAGTGATACTCATCAGGGGCATCATGGCAAATCATTCAATTTGAATTCAACTTTAAAAAACTGGAATTAAAAGTCTCATGATGATCTTGAAATGATTGGCATAAAATTCCATCTGGCTCACCATTGTCCTTTGGGGAAGGAAATCTGACATATTTGGGGTGGCATGGGGGCACAGTGGTTCGCACTGCTGCTTCACAGCGCCAGGGACCCAGGTTTGATTCCTGGCTTGGTTCACCTTCTGTGTGGAGTTTGCACATTCTCCCCGTGTCTGCGTGGGTTTCCTCCAGGTGCTCCGGTTTCCTCCCACAATCCAAAAATGTGCAGGTTAGGTGGATTGGCCGTGCTAAATTGCCCCTTAGTGTCAGGGAGATTAGCAATGTAATTGCATGGGGTTAAAGACCTGGGTGGGATTGTTGTCAGTGCAGGCTCGATGGGCTGAATGGCCTCCTTATGCACTGTCGAGATTCTATGGGGCCGATTTTACCATTGGACGCGGAAACTTGGTAAAGTCGGGCGTGAGGCGAGTTGTGCGATCCCCACCCACCTCCGCGCCGGTTCCCCCTTTACTAAGACCCGAAAATAGCCGCAATCAGGACCGTGCCCGAAACGGGCGCAATGGCCATTTAAATGAAATTGCATGCATTTAAATTGACTTAATAGGTTGTATGCCCAACCTTACCGTCACTTCCCCCTTTACCACCGCATTCACCCATCCGGAATCGGCCCGAAACAGACATGCTCCAAATAAGTCCGATTTGGGCGCTCCAGTTAGTGAGGAGGTAAGTGGCAAGCGTCCGATGGCTCTCTGCTTGAGATCAGTGGAGGGGGGGGAAGGTGGGTCCACTGCCAATCTGCATGTAATCAGTGGGGGGAGGGGGTTCCGCTGTCACTCTGTCTGAGATCGGTGGGGGGGGGAGGAAGGGAGGGAGGGGGCTGCGATCAGTTTGGGTGGTGGGGGTTGGGGGGACAAGGGGATCAGTAATGTTGTGGGGGTGGGGCAATGTCTATGGGGGGCCAGGGGGAGGCATTATCCGGCCCGGGAGGGATGTGGCAGGGGAGCAGCATCCTATCATTGTTTCTGCAGTTAGAGGCACCGATCGCAGCTGCAGGGTTTCAGGCGCGTTAAGCCCCCACCCACAGTATCGTGCGGTTCAGAATCGCAGATATTTTTTCAGGCAGAGTGTGTGTGGGAGCGTCTGCGAACGGGTCTAAAAGTCGAATCGGAAACACTCCCAGTTTCAAGTCCGCCCAGCACTTAGAACCAAAATGGTAAAATAGGGCCCTATGATTCTATGTTAGACCGATACTTCCTGGAGTTTAGAAAAGTGAGAGGAGATCTAATTGAGATGTACAAGATGATAAGGGGGATCGACAGAGTAGGTGTGGAGAGAATGTTTCCTCCTGTGGGGCAATCTACAAGAGGTCCTAGTTTTAGGATAAAGAGGGAGCAGATTTAAAACAGCGATGAGGAGAAATTCCTTCCCTCAGAGGGTGGTGAGTGTGTGGAATTCACTACTCCAGAGTGTGGTGGATGCCGGGCCTTCCAGTAAATTTAGGGGAGAGGTGGACAGATGTTTAGTGAGTAATGGGTTTGAAGGGTTATGGTGAAGAGGAGTTGAGGCTGAGATGAGATCAGCCATGATTGTACTGAATGGCAGAGCAGGATCGAGGGGCCGAATGGCATCCTCCTGTTCTGAGCTCTTACGTTCTTATGATTTTACCCGGTCTGGCCTACACGTGACTCCTGACGCACAGCAATGTGGTTAACTCTTAAATGCCCTTTGAAATGGCAATCACTGCTGGTCTAGCCAGCAATGCCCTCATCGTGTGAATGAATTAAAAACCCCCACATCAGTTCCTGCTCAGCCTGCACCGCCCCTCACCAGACAGACACAGAAACCCCAAAGAAACATCAAAAGGTGCAGAGACCACAAAAGGACTGTCATTGTATATGTTAGAATATAATAATTAATTAGCTGTCAGCTGATGCTAACCTTCTTCTTCCCCCTGAGGCAGAAGATGTGGGTTCAATTCCAAATCAGGGAATAATTAACATTCCCAGTGCAGTACTGAGGGAGTGCTGCACTGTCAGAGGGTCAGTACTGAGGGAGTGCCGCACTGTCAGAGGGTAGGTACTGAGGGAGTGCCGCACTGTCAGAGGGTCAGTGCTGAGGGAGTGCCACACTGTCAGAGGGTCAGTACTGAGGGAGTGCCGCACTGTCAGAGGGTCAGTGCTGAGGGAGTGCCACACTGTCAGAGGGTCAGTACTGAGGGAGCGCTGCACTGTCAGAGGGTCAGTGCTGAGGGAGTGCTGCACTGTCAGAGGGTCAGTGCTGAGGAAGTGCCGCACTATCAGAAGGTCAGTACTGAGGGAGTGCTGCACTGTCAGAGGGTCAGTGCTGAGGGAGTGCTGCACTGTTGGAGGGTCAGTACTGAGGGAGTGCCACACTGTCAGAGGGTCAGTGTTGAGGGAGTGCTGCACTGTCAGAGGACCAATACTGAGGAAGTGCTGCACTGTTGGAGGATCAGTACTGAGGGAGTGCCGCACTGTCAGAGGGTCAGTACTGAGGGAGTGCCGCACTGTCAGAGGGTCAGTGCTGAGGGAGTGCTGCTCGTTGTACTCGTTGGAGTTTAGAAGGATGAGGGGGGATCTTATGGAGACTTATAAGATAATGCGGGGGCTGGATAGGGTGGAGGCGGAGAGATTTTTCCACTTAGTAAGGAAGTTAAAACTAGAGGACACAGCCTCAAAATAAAGGGGGGTCGGTTTAAGACAGAGTTGAGGAGGATCTTCTTCTCCCAGAGGGTGGTGAATCTCTGGAATTCTCTGCCCACTGAGGTGGTGGAGGCTACCTCGCTGAATATGTTTAAAGCGCAGATGGATGGATTCCTGATCGGTAAGGGAATTAAGGGTTATGGGGATCAGACGGGTAAGTGGTACTGATCCACGTCAGATCAGCCATGATCTTATTGAATGGCGGGGCAGGCTCGAGGGGCTAGATGGCCTACTCCTGCTCCTATTTCTTATGTTCTTATGTTCTTATGTCAGAGGGTCAGTACTGAGGGAGTGCCGCACTATCAGAAGGTCAGTACTGAGGGAGTGCCGCACTATCAGAAGGTCAGTACTGAGGGAGTGCTGCACTGTCAGAGGGTGAAGCAACCATTGCTGGCACGGTGGTTACCAGTGCTACCTTACAGCACAGCACCAGGGACCTGGGTTCGATTCCCAGCTTGGGTGACTGTCTGTGCGGAGTCTGCACGTTCTCCCCATGTCTGCATGGGTTTCCTCCGGGTGCTCCGGTTTCCTCCCACTGTCCAAAAGACATGCTGGTTAGGTGCATTGGCTATGCTAAATCCTCCCTCAGTGAGCCCGATATGCTGTGTGTATCTCTGTCACAGTATCGCTCTATCCGGTCATCCACAATGCATTTCCACAATCTCTTGCTGCCCTCTAGTGTAACTGTTAAACTTTGCTTGTCGACATTTCAAATCGATTCAAACGTTATCAAAGTCATGTCTCTGTCACTGAAATGAATGACATGTGCAATGTCCTTCAGTACCTGAGGGTCACGGGTCAGTGTGTGGACCATTGCTTCAGTTTGTTTGTGGTCCTGTATCAGCATCAATAATTCCCACATTCCACCTACATCCAGAAGGTCTCTCCGCTCCAAAGAAATAGAAGGTCCAGTGCAAAAAAATTACCATCAGCCCCAAATATTCCAGGTCAGTGTTTACGTTCCTCACACATCTCCCCTCATCACTTTCCATCTCACTCTATCACCATATCCTTCTGTTCCTCTCTCCCTCGAGTGTTCATCTAACTTCCCCCTAAATGTATCAATACTATTCCCCTCATCCACTTCACTGTGGGAACGAGTTCCACATTCTCACCACTCTCTGAATCAAGAAGCTTCTCCTGGATTCTCTTTTATCTCGGGTCCCTAATTTTGTACTAGTTTTGCCTCCCCACACCACAATAAAAGTCGAACTAAACTCCGGAGGTGAGGAGAGGGAGACTGCCCTTGACATTGAGGCAGCATTTGACTGAGAATGGACGGTATCAAGGAGCCCAAGTAACAGTTGAGCAGAAATTTTCTCCAATTAAATATTGGAGAGTCTGAAACCATTGTCTCTGGTCCCGGCCGAACTCTGTTCCCTCACCATCGATTCCATGCTTATCCCTGGCAACTATATGAGGCTGAATGAGACAATTTGCAATGTTGGTGTCATATTGGTGCAGTACAAGGGTCTGGCTCATATAGGGTTAATGTAGGACTGAGTACAGTACTGCCCACACAGTAGAACATAGAACTTAGAACAGTACAGCACAGGAACAGGCCTTCGGCCTACAATGTTGTGCTGAACATGACACCAAATTAAACTTAGTTTAATCCCTTCTGCCTGCCCTTGGTCCATATCCCTCTATTCCTTGCATATTCATGTGTTTATCTAAAAGCCCCTTAAATGCCCCGATCATAGCTGCCTCCACCACCACCCCTGGCAGCGCGCTCCAGACACCTGCCACTGTCTGGGTAAAAAAACTTGCCTCTCACATCTCCTTTGAACTGCCCCCTGTCACCTTCAGAGTTTGCCCCCAGATGTTAGACATTCCAACTCAAGAAAGTTTAATGTACGAGAAAACATGACCGGCAGCTGGGGATCATCTAGTGTTAGACAAAGAAGTGTGTACAAGCATGGATACGGCTTGAACCCTTCACTGTGTATCCATGCATAGCTCTTGTAGGTAATTAATACATACAGTTAGCTAACCAAGACTACAAACATTTCATTAAGACCTACCAAACAATAACCAGCTCCCCACAATATGGTGGCAGTGAATGGGAAAATGCAGAGGAAAAGAAAACTCCTGTGAGACTAAAGAGACACTTGAAGAAACATTCTGAGCTGCAGAAAAGCACAAGGAGCAGACACACAGGGAAAATCCCCAGGGACAAAACTCCAAGGAAAGGCTTGGAAGCTGAAGGCAGAGATTTGTGGTTCCTCACGGCAGCAGAACACTCTGGAATTTCTTGGAAGTCCAGATTTAATTCCCAAAGTGCAGAGTTAGCAGACCGAGCAGGGGTGGAAACATAGAAACTAGAAGCAGGAGTAGGCTATTCAGCCCTTCAACCTGCTCCTCATTCATCTTGATCATGGTTGATCATCAAGCTGAAACTTTTCAATTCCAGGATAAAGCAGGTCCTGGGAAACTTTTAAATAGTTCAGTGGTCAGAAATTATCATTTAAAACCCCGTTGGAAAAATGTGACATCCATTCTTGCTCCAAAATGGAACAAAATCAGTTAATTAATAAATCTGGAAGAATCACAAACAAAGAGTCAGCTTAAAGACCAGTAAAGGTCAGGATCTGACGCTTCCGTGACCCTAGAGCCTAGCATTGAAATGAAGTCTGCAGCCAATTGACCCAAGCTGCCGTTTCTAAAAATCTTTTTTGAGGCTGGACAAACGGGGCATTGGAGCAGGAATCTCCAAAACCATCAAACGTGGGACATCCCAGTGTCTTCAAATGATGCTGAAACTTCAGAAACTTACCGTTAAAAAGGTTTGCAAGTCTGACCTAGAAAAGTGGCATCAAAATTGCAGAACTCAGTGAGACGGTCGAAGAAATCCAATTGCTTCTCTATAGAAGAAGTGAAGGCAGGAAGTTTCGGAAAATCAAATGTTCAGCTCATTAAGGGCTGCACAGGGGTGGTCTGTGAAGAAATTCCAATTCAGCAAGAGAATACATGATGAACGGCAGGACCCTGGGAAGCACCGAGGTTCAGAGGAACATTGGTGTACATGTACACTGGTGCCTTAAGATAGCAGGACAAGAGGGAAGATTTAAATGCATGTAAATACATTTAAGTGGCCATCGCGCCCGTTTCGGACATGGTCCCGATTGCGGCCATTTTAGGCCCTTGGTAAAGGGGGAATTGGCGCAGAGGTGGGCGCAGATTGTGCTACTTGCCTCATGCCCAACTTTACCAAGTTTTCGCACCTGAAAATTGGCGCAACGCGATGGTAAAACCGGGCCCATAGAGTTTAAGAGCGGGGAGGTTTTGCTGGAACTGTATAAAAGGTTGTTAGGTCACAGCTGGAGTATTGTGTGCAGTTTTGGAATCCACGTTATGGGAAGGATGTGATAGCACTGGAAAGGGTGCAGAGGAGATTTACCAAGATGTTGCCTGGGCTGGAGAGTTTTAGTTATGAGAGTTTTAGTTATGAGAGATTGGCTACACTGGGGTTGTTTTCCTTGGAGCAGACAAGACTGATTTATTTTCCAACAAATATTTATACATTTTGGACCTCAACACAAGGTTAGAGCTCCTTCCAGAGCCCTCTCACCCCTCAGTCATGTGATCTGATATCATCATTACATTAGAATATGTATGTTTCACAGCATTAGTCTCTGATCTCCTTTTGGGGCTAAGGATTTTCCAAACTCTCCGTTCTGTTGGTTTGAATTTTCTTTTCTCGGTGCTGTAGAGCTTCTAGGAAATCATTCTGCTTCTTCATCAGGATCTGAGTAATAAGCCCAAGTTTCTATTGGCTCTCTCTCTAAGGATATTAAGGTGATGCAGTTCTTCTTATGAGACCCTTGTCTATCTTAGTTCTGTGTGATCTTGGATGTGGATCTTTCCCAGTGATGATCCCTTCCTTCCTTGTTTTTTTTTAGATGACTGCTTCTGTTTACTCCAATGCACCGTGAGAAGTAACCAATGACAATAAGGAAGGTCTTCCCTCTAAATTCATATAAGTCCATTCCCAGGCAGTCCCACAGCCTTGATGGGAAGGTAATAGTTAACAAGCAGATATTTAGAAATAATGCCTTCCAGAGAGCAAGTAATGCTTAGCCTCCAGGCTGACTGCTCTGCTCTTGCATGACAGATAACTATTCCAAGGTAACTTTTGCGAAATCTTTGAAGAATATGAAGCTAAAATGTTCTGGATAGGACTGTTCTCTCACTGGAAACAGGGAAGGCATCAATCTCAGTAGGGTGTTTGCTGTAATATCGGCTGAGGCGGGATATAGTCTGGCCAACCTTCCAGACAGTATTCTCGGATTTGGAGACATTCTTCATCTCGTTGCTGGTCTTGTTTATTTCCTGCGTCATTTTTGCAGTAGTTGATAAGTGCTGAGTGATTAAGGATATTTATACTTCAGCCTCCTCAATGAAGTGTAAATCATTGTGTTTGGTTCCTTCTGATGGTATTCATGACAGCGTGTTTGCATTGTTTGACACATCCCTTGCACATACTTGGCTATGGAGTCATTTCTCATCCAACTTAGTCTGAACCACTGGATTCTGGGCAGCATCATCACAATTTCTTTCATGTTCAGAAGGGTGACTAATGGCTTATTGTCTGTTTCAATTGTGAAACCGAAATCCTGTAATAAAGTCAGAAAATGTTTTGCAATGCCCACATTACTGCCAATGCTTCCTTTTCTATTGCGCTGGCATATTATTAGAACATAGAACATAACAGCGCAGTACAGGCCCTTCGGCCCTCGATGTTGCGCCGACCAGTGAAACCAATCTAAAGCCCATCCAACCTACACTATTCCAATATCATCCATATGTTTATCCAATGACGATTTAAATTACCTTAATGTTGGCAAGTCCACTACTGTTGCAGGCAGGGCATTCCACACCCTTACTACTCTCTGAGTAAAGAACTTACCTCTGACATCTGTCCTATATCTATCACCCCTCAATTTAAAGCTAAGTCTCCTCGTGCTAGCCATCACCATCTGAGGAAAAAGGCTCTCACTATCCACCCTATCCAATCCTCTGATCATCTTGTATGCCTCTATTAAGTCACCTCTTAACCTTCTTCTCTCTAACAAAAACAGCCTCAAGTCCCTCAGCCTTTCCTCATAAGACCTTCACACCATACCAGGCAACATCCTGGTAAATCTCCTCTGCACCCTTTCCAATGCGTCCACATCCTTCCTATAATGTGGCGACCAGAACTGTACGCAATACTCCAAGTGCGGCCGCACCAGAGTTTTGTACAGCTGAAACATGACCTCATGGCTCCAAAACTCAATCCCTCTACCAATAAAAGCTAACACACCGTACGCCTTCTTAACAACCCTATCAACCTGGGTGCCAACTTTCAGGGATCTATGCACATAGAACATAGAACATTACAGCGCAGTACAGGCCCTTCGGCCCTCGATGTTGCGCTGACCAGTGGAACCAATCTAAAGCCCCTCTAATCTACACTATTCCAATATCATCCATATGTTTATCCAATAACCATTTGAATGCTCTTAATGTTGACGAGTCCACTACCTCTGCAGGCAGGGCATTCCACGCCCTCACTACTCTCTGAGTAAAGAACCTACCTCTAACATCTGTCCTATATCTCTCACCCCTCAATTTAAAGCTATGTCCCCTCATGCTAGCCAGCACCATCCGAGGAAAAAGGCTCTCACTATCCACCCTATCTAATCCTCTGATCATCTTGTATGCCTCTATTAAGTCACCTCTTAACCTTCTTCTCTCTAACGAAAACAACCTCAAGCCCCTCAGCCTTTCCTCATACGATTTTCCCACCATACTAGGCAACATCCTGGTAAATCTCTTCTGCACCCCCTCCAACGCTTCCACATCTTTCCTATAATACGGCGACCAGAACTGTACGCAATACTCCAAATGCGGCCGCACCAGAGTTTTGTACAGTTGCAGCATGACCTCCTGGCTCCGAAACTGAATCCCTCTACCAATAAAAGCTAACACACCGAGATCTCTCTGTTCATCCACACTACCAAGTATCTTACCATTAGCCCAGTACTCTGTATTCCTGTTACTCCTTCCAAAGTGAATCACCTCACACTTTTCCGCATTAAACTCCATTTGCCACCTCTTAGCCCAGCTCTGCAGCTTATCTATGTCCCTCTGTAACCTGCAACATCCTTCCGCACTGTCCACAACTCCACCGACTTTAGTGTCGTCTGCAAATTTACTAATCCATCCTTCCACGCCCTCATTCAGGTCATTTATAAAAATGACAAACAGCAGTGGCCCCAAAACAGATCCTTGCGGTACACCACTAGTAACTGAACTCCAGGATGAACATTTCCCATCAACCACCACCCTCTGTCTTCTTACAGCTCGCCAATTCCTGATCCAAACCACTAAATCACCCTCAATCCCATGCCTCCGTATTTTCTGCAATAGCTTACCGTGGGGAACCTTATCAAACGCTTTACTGAAATCCATATACACCACATCAACTGCTTTACCCTCATCCACCTCTTTGGTCACCTTCTCAAAGAACTCAATAAGGTTTGTGAGGCATGACCTACCCTTCACAAAACCGTGTTGACTATCCCTAATCAAATTATTCCTTTCTAGGTGATTATAAATCCTATCTCTTATAATCCTTTCCAATACTTTGCCCACAACAGAAGTAAGGCTCACCGGTCTATAATTACCAGGGTTGTCTCTACTCCCCTGCTTGAACAAGGGGACAACATTTGCTATCCTCCAGTCTTCTGGCACTATTCCTGTAGACAATGACGACATAAAGATCAAAGCCAAAGGCTCTGCAATCTCCTCCCCAGCCTCCCAGAGAATCCTAGGATAAATCCCATCCGGCCCAGGGGACTTATCTATTTTCAAATATTTTCAATGTGACATTGTTGTTCTGTTAGTGACCTGGAAGCAGAGTAAGACTGGTTTATATTTGCTGAATCCCTGCATTTGAGGTAAAACTGCCCCCAGACCTGTAGACAATGCATTTGCTGCTACGATGCTTAGTCTTCTGGGTCATAAAGTTTATTTATCAGTGTCACAGGTGTCACATTAATACTGCAATGAAGTTACTGTGAAAATCCCCCAGTCACCACACTCCGACACCTGTTCGGGTATACTGAGGGAGAATTTAGCACGGCCAATCCACCTAACCAGCATGTCTTTGGACTGTGGGAGGAAACCAGAGCACCCAGAGGAAACCCACATAGACATGGGGAGAACGTGCAGACTCCGCACAGACAGTCACCCAAGCCAGGAATTGAACCCGGGTCCCTGGCGCTGTGAGGCAGCAGTGCTAACCACTGTACTACTGTGCTAAGATTTCAGAAAAGATTGAAAGTTCTTTCATCCTTTTGAAAGCATTTTGCTGTCTATGTTCCAGAACCACTGTTGACTCTGTCTCAACAGCTTTCACAATGACTGGTGGACCTCTGCTAAATTTGATACGATCCTGCCTACTTCCTTGACCATCCCGTGTGATGTTTAAAGCTCCTCAACTATGGAAATTCTCTGATACTTTTGTTTTTTGTGGGTGAACTGTGATTCCAGTGGCTGTACAATGTGATCCAGAAACCTGATCAGAGGCTTGGGTGAACTCACATCTTTCACTCAACGTTCGGCCTGCTTTGTGTAAGATTCTCAGGATAGCTCTGACTCTGTAATCCCCTCTCATGGAGCCGTGAACAAGTATGTCGTCCATTTAGTGTATTACACCTTCTGGGCCTTCGAGAGGGTGACATTGTGCTCTGGAAAATTCCTGCAGTGGACACAACTCCAATAACTGAACGGTGTTATAAACGCAGTCAGCAATCTGGATTCTTAGAGGGTTAGTGGGGTGGATATGTGGGGTTATGGGGTAGGAATGGTTAGGAGTTGTTGCAGACCCAATGGGCTAAATGGCCTTCTTCTGTGCTGTAGGGATTCTATGAATTGCATGTTTAGTTGGGAGAAGCAGAATAAATGTCCCAAGCAACATTATCAACACCTGGGTTCACTTTGCTAAGATCAGAAAATCTCCTGCTAACTTACTTGGGTTAGGGCAAGAAATGTATATCTCCTGACAATAGGCAATAGAAAGTCTTTGCTTTTATACTTCTTTCTCTTGATCTTTTTCTCTCCCTTGACTGTTGGACATTTATCCAGTTATTCAAAGTGTCACAAATCCCAGAAGAAGTGAGTTGTATTTGTATTTTGGTATTAGCGATAAGCGTGATCTTTAAGTTCTGTTTATATTCTTTATTTGTGGGTTAAAAAGGTGAAACATGGACCTGGTTTCATTTCAGAGTGGAAACAGCAACTCTGGAGCTGTTTGTATAACCTGCATTTTTAATAAGGTTCTACAACCCTTGAAGGGGAGTTAAGACAAACACCAGGTAGAAAAGAAACTGTGCTGTTGCTTAGTAACAAGTCTCACAACACCAGGTTAAAGTCCAACAGGTTTATTTGGTAGCAAATACCAGAAGCTTTCGGAGCACTGCTCCTTTGTCAGATGGAGTGGAAATCTGCTCTCAAACAGTGCACAGAGACACAAAATCAAGTTACAGAATACTGATTAGAATGCGAATCCCTATAGCCAGCCAGGTCTTAAAGATGGAGAGGAGTTTGTTAGGTGTGTCCAGGAGAGTTTCCTGACACAGTATGTGGATAAGCCTACTAGAGGAGAGGCTGTACTTGACCTGGTGCTGGCTAATGAACCTGGACAGGTGGAGGATCTCTCGGTGGGTGAGCATCTTGGGGATAGCGATCATAATTCTATCTCCTTCACGATAGCATTGGAAAGAGATAGGATCAGGCAGGCTAGGAAAGTGTTTCTCTGGAGTAAAGGGAAATACAGTGTCATCAGGGAGGAAATTAGACGGGTAAATTGGAAGGAGGCATTCTTGGGGAAAAGTACCGAAGGAAAGTGGAGGATTTTCAAGGAATGTTTGTCTGGAGCTCTGCATGACAACGTTCCGATGAGACAGGGGGGTGTTGGTAGGGTACGGGGACCGTGGTGCACGAAGGTTGTGATGAACCTGGTGAATAAGAAAAGAGAGGCGTACAGAAGGTTCAGAGAGCTAGGAGGTGTTAAGGATTTAGAGGAGTATACGGGATGTAGGAAGGAGCTTAAGAAGGAAATTAGGAGAGCGAGAAGGGGTCATGAGAAGGCCTTGGCGGGTAAGATTAAGGAGAACCCCAAGGCTTTCTACAAATATGTCAAGAGTAAAAGGATGAGATGTGAAGGCATAGGACCCTTAAAAGGTGAAGGGGGAAAAGTTTGTGCGGAACCGTTAGAAATGGCGGAGCTGCTTAATGAATACTTTACCTCGGTATTCACGGTGGAAAGGGATCTGGGTGGTTGTACTGCTGGTTTGCGGTGGACAGAAAGGATCGAGCATGTGGACATAAAGAAAGAGGATGTGTTGGAACTATTGAATGGCATCAAGGTTGGTAAGTCGCCGGGACCGGATGGGATGTACCCCAGGTTACTGTGGGAGGCGAGGGAGGAGATTGCGGAGCCTTTGGCGATGATCTTTGCATCGTCGATGGAGACGGGAGAGGTTCCGGAGGATTGGAGGATTGCAGATGTGGTCCCTATATTCAAGAAAGGGAACAGGGACAGCCCGGGAAATTACCGACCGGTGAGTCTAACCTCAGTGGTTGGTAAGTTGATGGAGAGGATCCTGAGAGACAGGATTTATGATCATCTAGAGAAGTTTAGTATGATCAAAAGTAGTCAGCACGGCTTTGTCAAGGGCAGGTCGTGCCTTACGAGCCTGGTTGAGTTCTTTGAAAATGTGACCAAACACATTGACGAAGGAAGAGCGGTGGATGTGGTCTATATGGACTTCAGCAAGGCGTTCGATAAGGTCCCCCATGCAAGACTTCTTGAGAAAGTGAGAGGGCATGGGATCCAAGGGGCTGTTGCCTTGTGGATCCAGAACTGGCTTGCCTGCAGAAGGCAGAGAGTGGCTGTGGAGGGGTCTTTCTCTGCATGGCGGTCAGTGACCAGTGGAGTGCCCCAGGGATCTGTTCTGGGACCCTTGCTGTTTGTCATTTTCATAAATGACCTGGATGAGGAAGTGGAGGGATGGGTTGGTAAGTTTGCTGACGACACCAAGGTAGGTGGTGTTGTGGATAGTTTGGAGGGATGTCAGAAGTTGCAGCGAGACATAGATAGAATGCAAGACTGGGCGGAGAAGTGGCAGATGGACTTCAACCCGGATAAGTGTGTGGTGATCCATTTTGGCAGATCCAATGGGATGAAGCAGCAATATAATATGAAGGGTACCATTCTTAGCAGTGTAGAGGATCAGAAGGACCTTGGGGTCCGGGTCCATAGGACTCTTAAATCGGCCTCGCAGGTGGAGGATGCGGTCAAGAAGGCGTACGGCGTACTGGCCTTCATTAATCGAGGGATTGAGTTTAGGAGTCGGGAGATAATGCTGCAGCTTTATAGGACCCTGGTTAGACCCCACTTGGAGTACTGCGCGCAGTTCTGGTCACCTCATTACAGGAAAGATGTTGAAGCCATTGAAAGGGTGCAGAGGAGATTCACAAGGATGTTGCCTGGATTGGGGGGCATGCCTTATGAGGATAGGTTGAGGGAGCTTGGTCTCTTCTCCCTGGAGAGACGAAGGATGAGAGGTGACCTGATAGAGGTTTACAAGATGTTGAGAGGTCTGGATAGGGTAGACTCTCAGAGGCTATTTCCAAGGGCTGAAATGGTTGCTACGAGAGGACACAGGTTTAAGGTGCTGGGGGGTAGGTACAGAGGAGATGTCAGGGGTAAGTTTTTCACTCAGAGGGTGGTGGGTGAGTGGAATCGGCTGACGTCGGTGGTGGTGGAGGCAAACTTGTTGGGGTCTTTTAAGAGACTTCTGGATGAGTACATGGGATTTAATGGGATTGAGGGCTATAGATAGGCCTAGAGGTGGGGATGTGATCGGCGCAACCTGTGGGCCGAAGGGCCTGTTTGTGCTGTGGCTTTCTATGTTCTATGTTCTATATAGACAATGTGGGTGGAGGGAGCATTAAACACGGGTTAAAGAGATGTGTATTGTCTCCAGACAGAACAGCTAGTGAGATTCTGCAAGCCCAGGAGGCAAGCTGTGGGGGTTACTGATAATGTGACATAAATCCAACATCCCGGTTTAGGCCATCCTCATGTGTGCGGAACTTGGCTATCAGTTTCTGCTCAGCGACTCTGCGCTGTCGTGTGTCGCGAAGGCCGCCTTGGAGAACGCTTACCTGAAGATCCAAGGCTGAATGCCCGTGACTGCTGAAGTGCTCCCCCACAGGAAGAGAACAGTCTTGCCTGGTGATTGTCGAGCGGTGTTCATTCATCCGTTGCTTAGCAACAGGGGTCCAGAAAGAGGGATCAACAGACACAGGGAAAAACAGAAGCACAGTTTTACTTCAGTTGGAAGCAGCGTTCCACAGAAAGTGCCAGAACAGGCAGGGCGTGACAGGGAACAAGTCGCAAACAAAACAAGAAGATTCCAAAAATCAGAGAAGACAGGAAAAATTCCCAAGGTGACAGGTAAGTCAAGGGAAGGACAGGATCGTGAACTGTTCCATGAAGTTAAAGCAAGGAACAGAGAAAAAAGCTGCCAGTTAAAGTCAGAAAGCTGCAGGAAGCAAAATATGTTCACCAGAAGCCGGAGGATCCATTGGAAGAGAAGATAGATTTTGGAGCTTATGTAATCCTTACGAAAAATCTGTACAAATGTGTAAAGGTATAGTTGTGGGTGAAGGATTACTGTACTCATATTCATCTTTTCCTGTTTAATAAATGTTTTATTATTTTGTTTAAAGTTTATCAGAGAACTCTGCCATTGTTCAGTTGCTGCCCTCCACGTTTCTAGACAAAAAATAAAAGTTAGGATCTATCAAACCAGGTTCCATCCTGGGATCTGATTTGTCCATGGCACCATAGAATCTCTACAGTGCAGAAGGAGGCCATTTGGCCCAACAAGTCTGCACCGACTCTCCAACAGAGTATTGTTATGACGCAGATGTTGATCCCCTTTTGAGAAGCCACGCCGAATTCCCCAAAGAGGAATACCTCGCTTTGTAATCTGTTAAAAGTGTTTGGGAAGGCGTGAACTGTTCTTCATTCATGTTTAGAGGTTCATTAACAGAAATACCCGACACTCGCTTTGAGTGAACAATTAAACAAGTTATTTATTTAACCAACCGGGAACTTCAACTAAACAAGTAACACCTCGATTAAAGTCAGATGCTACTGGAATGCTGTTCAAATAAATACAAGGCCCATTAATTACCCAAAGAATATTACAGAAATTAATCACTCTCAAAAAAATATACAACCAGGTGTCTTGGCTTTGGAAAAAACCTTTTTTTGATTTTGGTACCCTGCGTTAGACAGATGGAGAGTTCTCTTAAGAAATATTCTAAGCTGGCAGGGAGCTGCTCTTGCCCTCTCTAGGTGTTGAGAAGAACAAAGAACAATACAGCACAGGAACAGGCCCTTCGGCCCTCCAAGCCTGCGCCGCTCATGTGCCCACGAGGCCATTCTTTTGTATCCCTCTATTCCCAGTCTGAGAAGTGGCAGCTCTTCAGGTGAACTGCAGGCAGGCAATTGAGTTTCTCTTTATAACTCTGATGACCTATCAACTTTCCTACACCAGGATTGGTCTAAAGTTGTCAACAACAGCAAATTCAAATTTGATAGGTTCCTGATTGCTGAGTGTCTTCTTTAAACTGATAGGCTGTCAAAATTCAAAGGACTGCAAAGCCTGTTACCAAGGCGACCATGATGCTTGGTCTTTGTTACAAATGTTGCAATCTGTGTACCTTGTGTTTTAAACATCCAAGTACTGAACACAAAACCAGCTTTTAAGGGAACCACGCTTCCCAAATTTACACTTCAGACACACGGCAAAGCAGAGTCGCAGAGCAGAAACTGATAGCCAAGTTCCGCGTGCATGAAGACAGCCTCAACCAGGATATTGGGTTCATGTCACACGACGTGTAACCCACACCATTTTTTATAAGGGTATTGAAGATAAGGGGATATTGAGAATAAGGGGTATTGGGGATTATGGGGATTGGGGGAAGGGGGTATTGGGAATAAGGGAGTATTGGGAATAAGGGGAAAGGTAGAGAAATGGAATGAGTTTCTAATGTGTTGGTGCGGACTCGATGGGCCAAGGCCCTCTTCTGCGCTGTATGATTCCATGATTCTCTGAGTGTTGACAATTCATTTTGATGAAGGGTTGATCATTGCCGCAGTTTAACAGGTTGGGAACCAGCTCATCAATCTTTACAACCCTTCCTCACTTTCCCCCAAAGGGAACAAAGAGTGTGAGGAGATGCAGAACAAGCTTCCATGAGCTAAAATAGAAAGGATTCGCATGTTCATAACCTCAGGACATCCCAAAGTTTCCTAACTCACAAGTACTTTTCTAAAGTGGAATCACTGTTTTAAATGCTCAGGAAGATCCCAGAAACAGCAATGTGATAATAACACCAGGTTATAGTCCAACAGGTTTTTAAAAAAAATTTATTTATTAGTCACAAATAAGGCTTACATTAATACTGCAATGAAGTTACTGTGAAATTCCCCTGGTTGCCACACTCCGGCACCTGTTTGGGTCAATGCACCTAACCAGCATGTCTTTCAGACTGTGAGAGGAAACCAGAGCAACGGGAGGAAGCCCACGCGGACACGGGGAGAACGTGCAAACTCCACACAGACAGTGACCCAAGCCAGGAATCGAACCCGGGTCCCTGGTGCTGTGAGGCAGCAGTGCTAACCACTGTGCCACCATGCCGCCCGATTTGGAATCACCAGCTTTTGGAGCGCTGCTCCTTCATCAGGTGAGTGAAAGGAGCAGCACTCCGAAAGCTCGTGATTCCAAATAAACCTGTTGGACTTTAACCTGGTGTTGTGAGACTTCTTACTGTGCTTGCCCCAGTCCGACGCCGGCATCTCCACATCAGGATTATAACCAGTTAATCTGTTTTCAGTGATGTTGGTTGTGGGATGAATACTGGCCAACAACTCCCCTGCTGTTCAGGATGGTGCATCCACCTGCGAGGGTCAATGGAACCTTGGTTAACGTCTCAAACTAAAGGCAACATCCGGTACAAACACTAAGATGATGGGAAAAATGGCCACCTTCTGTGCTGCAATTCTTATGATTATTTTGGAATGGGTTTTGCACCTGAGCGTAAACTTGGCTTTGGTGCAGAGATGGGCAAATGTAGATGCCAAGAGTGTGGGATGCTCCCTTCTCAATTCTCAGCTCAGCATCCTGTTCCACCCTGCCTCATGATTCCGATTCATGCCTCATGAACCTCTCATTCCGATTCAATAAAATCAGTTTGCAATACCGGGTCTAAACCTGCAGGTGGTAGCAACATTCTCCAGAATGCAGGAGAATAAACACTTAACAAGCAACACTTGCGGAAAGCTGCAGAAAGAGGAGAGTGCGACTAACTGGATTGATCTTCAAGCGAGCTGACACAGACTCAGTGGGCCGAATGGCCATCTTCTCTGCTGTACAATTTACTGGTTCGAAATCACTGGCCTGGCTGTTTATGGGGGCGAGTGACAGCAAACTATCATCTCCCAACCTCATGGACCCCATCAACTGAAGTATACGGGCACATGGAGGTAGACATTCAGAGGCTGCAGCCTGCTGCCCACTGCTCCCCCACAGACCCAACCCTGGACCACCTCCTCCACAGGCCAAAGCCTTGAGCCTCTCCCCCACAGGCCCAGCCCTGGACCTCCTCTTCCACAGGCTGAAACCTGGACCCTCTCTCTCCTCCACAGGCTGAAACCTGGACCCTCTCCCCCACAGGCCCAACCGTGGACCCTCCTCCACAGGTCCAACCCTAGACCCTCTCCTCCACAGGCTGAAACCTGGACCCTCTCTCTCCTCCACAGGCTGAAGCCTGGGCCCTCCCCTCCACAGGCCCAACCCTGGACCCTCCCTTCCACAGGCCAAAGCCTGGAGCCTCTTCCCCACAGGCCCAACCATGGAGCCTCTCTCCAACAGGCTGAAGCCTGGAGCCTCTCTCCCTCAGGTGCAGCCCTGGAGCCCTCCCAGTCAGGCCGAAGCCTGGACCCTCCCCTCCACAGGCCGAAGCCTGGACCCCCTCCTCCACAGGCCGAAGCCTGGACCCCCTCCTCCACAGGCCGAAGCCTGGACCCCCTCCTCCACAGGCCGAAGCCTGGACCCCCTCCTCCACAGGCCGAAGCCTGGACCCCCTCCTCCACAGGCCGAAGCCTGGACCCCCTCCTCCACAGGCCGAAGCCTGGACCCCCTCCTCCACAGGCCGAAGCCTGGACCCCCTCCTCCACAGGCCGAAGCCTGGACCCCCTCCTCCACAGGCCGAAGCCTGGACCCCCTCCTCCACAGGCCGAAGCCTGGACCCCCTCCTCCACAGGCCGAAGCCTGGACCCCCTCCTCCACAGGCCGAAGCCTGGACCCCCTCCTCCACAGGCCGAAGCCTGGACCCCCTCCTCCACAGGCCGAAGCCTGGACCCCCTCCTCCACAGGCCGAAGCCTGGACCCCCTCCTCCACAGGCCGAAGCCTGGACCCCCTCCTCCACAGGCCGAAGCCTGGACCCCCTCCTCCACAGGCCGAAGCCTGGACCCCCTCCTCCACAGGCCGAAGCCTGGACCCCCTCCTCCACAGGCCGAAGCCTGGACCCCCTCCTCCACAGGCCGAAGCTGGACCCCCTCCTCCACAGGCCGAAGCCTGGACCCCCTCCTCCACAGGCCGAAGCCTGGACCCCCTCCTCCACAGGCCGAAGCCTGGACCCCCTCCTCCACAGGCCGAAGCCTGGACCCCCTCCTCCACAGGCCGAAGCCTGGACCCCCTCCTCCACAGGCCGAAGCCTGGACCCCCTCCTCCACAGGCCGAAGCCTGGACCCCCTCCTCCACATGCCGAAGCCTGGACCCCCTCCTCCACAGGCCGAAGCCTGGACCCCCTCCTCCACAGGCCGAAGCCTGGACCCCCTCCTCCACAGGCCGAAGCCTGGACCCCCTCCTCCACAGGCCGAAGCCTGGACCCCCTCCTCCACAGGCCGAAGCCTGGACCCCCTCCTCCACAGGCCGAAGCCTGGACCCCCTCCTCCACAGGCCGAAGCCTGGACCCCCTCCTCCACAGGCCGAAGCCTGGACCCCCTCCTCCACAGGCCGAAGCCTGGACCCCCTCCTCCACAGGCAACAATCAGGCACAATCGTTGATCTGATGAAAACTTAAAAAGGAAAAGAGGAGGTTTGAATTTCCACAGGGCCTCCCTCAGGCACCAGTCATTTCAAAGCACTTGACAACGAATGAAAGGCTTCTGAGTTTAGTCACTGTTGTAATGTAGGAAACGAGCCAGGCAAGTTGTGCACAGAAAGATCCCACAAAAAACAATGCGATAATGTCCAGGTGTATATTTTGGAAAGCTGGCGAAGGGATGGATATTGGCAAAGATAGCAGGAAGATCTTGAAATAGTGGCAGTGGGATCGGATACATCCACCTGAGAGATCAGGTGGTGCCACAGTTTAATGTTTCATCTGAAAGATGGCAGCTCTGACAGTGCAGCACTCTCTCAGCACTGACCCTCTGACAGTGCGGCACTCTCTCAGCACTGACCCTCTGACAGTGCGGCACTCCCTCAGCACTGACCCTCTGACAGTGCGGCACTCCCTCAGCACTGACCCTCTGACAGTGTGGCACTCCCTCAGCACTGACCCTCTGACAGTGCGGCACTCTCTCAGCACTGACCCTCTGACAGTGCGGCACTCCCTCAGCACTGACCCTCTGACAGTGCGGCACTCCCTCAGTACTGACCCTCTGACAGTGCGGCACTCCCTCAGCACTGACCCTCTGACAGTGCGGCACACCCTCAGTACTGACCCTCTGACAGTGCGGCACTCCCTCAGCACTGACCCTCTGACAGTGTGGCACTCCCTCAGTACTGACCCTCTGACAGTGCGGCACTCCCTCAGCACTGACCCTCTGACAGTGCGGCACTCCCTCAGTACTGACCCTCTGACAGTGCGGCACTCCCTCAGCACTGACCCTCTGACAGTGTGGCACTCCCTCAGCACTGACCCTCTGACAGTGCGGCACTCCCTCAGTACTGACCCTCTGACAGTGCGGCACTCCCTCAGTACTGACCCTCTGACAGTGCGGCACTCCCTCAGTACTGACCCTCTGACAGTGCGGCACTCCCTCAGTACTGACCCTCTGACAGTGCGGCACTCCCTCAGTACTGACCCTCTGACAGTGCAGCACTCCCTCAGTACTGACCCTCTGACAGTGCGGCACTCCCTCAGTACTGACCCTCTGACAGTGCGACACTCCCTCAGCACTGACCCTCTGACAGTGCAGCACTCGCTCAGTACTGACCCTCTGACAGTGCAGCACTCCCTCAGTACTGACCCTCTGACAGTGCAGCACTCCCTCAGTACTGACCCTCTGACAGTGCGGCACTCCCTCAGTACTGACCCTCTGACAGTGCAGCACTCCCTCAGTGCTGACCCTCTGACAGTGCAGCACTCCCTCAGTACTGACCCTCTGACAGTGCGGCACTCCCTCAGTACTGACCCTCTGACAGTGCAGCACTCCCTCAGTGCTGACCCTCTGACAGTGCAGCACTCCCTCAGTACTGACCCTCTGACAGTGCGGCACTCCCTCAGTACTGACCCTCTGACAGTGCAACACTCCCTCAGTACTGACCCTCTGATTCAGAGGGAGGTGTGATACCCACGGAGATTCATTGCCTGATCCAAAGGTTGAATCCTTGTCTCACTAGCATTTTATTTGGTCATGGGTTCAGAGCGGGTGACAGTAATTGTGACACTGGCACTGTTGCCAGTTTGAGACCTCGAGGCTGAATGAACAGAAGTTGATCCCTCCTCCCCTGGTTTGGACAAATGATTGTGCCAATTATTGCTCATCAATTCCCCTCCCTTTTGTAACTTATTTAAAACAGCAATGAATTAATTGATTTATCTCAGTGAAACAATAATTTATTCTGAGTGTGATGGAATATATCTATTTATTGGAGTCAATGAATTATTTATTTAAGAACTGCTCATTAACTATTCATTCCATTCAGCCAGTGAATTGATTCTTTATTTAGACCTTTTCAATTGGTCCTTCAAGGTTTATGGAAGTGATCATTTTTTATTTATTTAATTGCATGTCATTTGCGAAGTCATTATTCATTCGCCATGATTAAATGAGTGCTCCCCTTGTATTTCTAGCAAGGTCTCTCAACAACAGCAGCAGAAAGATGCATTTAGATAGCACTTTCATGTAACAAAATGTTCCAAGCACTTTGCAAGTGTCGTCAAGCAGAATTGGACACCAAGCACTCATAAAGGGTTATTAGGTCAGATAACCTCAAACGCAGTCAAAGAGGTAGGTTCTAAGGAGTGCCTTAAAGATGGAAAGTGAGGTGGAGAGATTTAGAGGTTTAGGGAGGGAATTCCAGCACTTAAGGAGCCAGGTAACTGAAGGCAAAGTCACCAGCGATGGAGTGATTAAAATGGGGGAACATCAATGGACCAGACTTGAGTTATTCACTGGTAATCAGCAATAGGATTCATTAGGCAAACGCACCAACACTGCCATGAGTCTGCGCACGCCATAGAGTATGGCGGTATGGATTTTTTAAAAACTTTAAAAATAATTCACTCATAACTTTCTCCAGTGTTTAAAAAAAGCCATTTCACTCCAAGCTAATAATCGTGGTAATTTGTATAATGTATGCTTGGTTGAGAGCCCAGGCAACCATGAGAGTAATAAAACACCTGCTCCCCAGTGAAAACATTGTTTGACTGACAGTTCAGGTTTTCTGCTGGCAACTCACAATGTTTACTTACCGAGCGTAAAGTGATTTCAAGGGTTTGTAGCTTTTTGTTATTAATACTTTGGAGGGTCTGGATGATTGACAGTTTTATTAGCATGTAGTGAAATGACTGTTTCTCAACATAAAGAAAGTTATGAATGAATTACTTTTTAAAAAACATTTTTTACGCAAATACTACAGGGCCCATTGGATCTAGACAGTGTACAGTGGGTTAATGAACATTGAAGTGCCATAGCAAGGCATTGGGGCATGAGGGCCCATCGGGGGTGGGTGGAAGGGCAAAGTTAGACATAGGGAACATGGGGAGAACCTTTTAAAAGATAAGTTCACATGGATAAGGGCTTCTGACTCCTCTGCATAGCTGCGAACCACCATTCTTTAAAAACCTGGCCTGACTTGGTGAAAATTGCAGAGTTGTAGGAGATACCTATCTCAGTAATGGAGTCAGCCAAGTTGGAATTGCCGGTTGAGTGTTGGCAGGAACCAGCCTGCACATTTAAAAGGCACTCCTGAATGGGAATGGGGTCTGCAATCCTGGAATCGAGAACCCTTCCTCCAATTTTAAAGGGCTCTCAAGTCATCCTCACTCGATGAAAATCCAGGCCAACATTTCAAATCAATGTCCCTTCAGCAGAACTATCCACAAAGCTCAGTTGGTGGCAGTGCGAGAGCCTTGTAGCACTCACTGCATGGCTATAACTCTGGCTATTATTGCTATGAGAGTATTATCCTTCAGCTGAGATTGAAGGCAGATGTTGACAATCTCATGAAACTATTTGAAGAAGAACAGACACGTTTCCTGTCCAACTGTCCTCGAGTTACACCAGCATCACAAACTGACCGATGACTGGATGTGAAAAATCCTCAAAACATCCGCCTGGAATATACACTGTTGAAATAATCATTTGTAAACTGACTATATGTTAATGTTCTAATGGATAAGCACGGCTGAAACATTATTATTCAAATAGTCACTGTTGCCAGAGGAAGTTCAAGTGAAAAGTTTGCTGTTGATCCTTGAAATTCAATGTTTTTGTCGTTGTTTGCTGAGGGTTTTGTGATGACTGAATCCTGTTAAAAGTCAGCTGAGAGCAGATTTCAATGGCAGTTATGTGGTACACAGAACAAAAGGCAGCTGCAGCTTCGAACTGTCGACTCATCGAAGCAGACAGCAGCATTCCATTCTTCAGCAGAAACCACTGTCTCCAAATAGAGTCCAGTGTGTGTTTAATTCGATCATTAGGGAGCAATTTGACACATCAGTCTCTCCCCTCCATCCCAATCCAGCTTTAATCAGGCCGAACCATATCAAAACAGGGAACAGGAGGGAGCAGAATGTAGCAAGTCAACAGGGAATCTTGTTATAAACCAGTCAGACTTAGACACCTTCCCTCAATCATCCTCCCTCGACACTTGCAAGTTGCAATCCAAGTTCCCATTTTCTGAAAGTGTTGATCTTCAGATATCCCTCACACATTTCCACACCCAGCACCACCAATCTCCTGAATAGTTGTGAGCCGTCTGTGTAAGGATGCTCGCGATCGCTATTTATTCATGGTGTGGAGTTGTCGGCGTTGGACTGGGGTAAACACAGTAAGAAGCCTCACAACACCGGGTTAAAGTCCAACAGGTTTATTTGGTAGCATGGGCTTTCGGAGCGCTGCTCCTTCATCAGGTGACTGCCAGGCACCTGACGAAGGAGCAGCGCTCTGAAAGCTCGTGCTACCAAATAAATCGAGAACCATAGAAAGAACCATAGAAAATTACAGCTCAGAAACAGGCCTTTTGTGCTTCTTGTCTGTGCCGAACCATTTTTTGCCTAGTCCCACTGACCTGCACTTGGACCATATCCCTCCACACCCCTCTCATCCATGAACCCATCCAAGTTTTTCTTAAATGTTAAAAGTGACCCCGCATTTACCACTTTATCCGGCAGCTCATTCCACACTCCCACCACTCTCTGCATGAAGAAGCCCCCCCTAATATTCCCTTTAAACTTTTCTCCTTTCACCCTTAACCCATGCCCTCTGGTTTTTTTCTCCCCTAGCCTCAGCGGAAACCTGTTGGACTTTAACCTGGTGTTGTGAATCTACTGACTATATATATTTATGAAAGGAATTCCTTCAACATTGCTTTGATGATCTTCACCCGACACTTTCTTTTAATGTGTACGGAGCCGCTCTCTGAACACGTCAGCACCAAATGTTTAACTTTAACTTTTAACTTTATTTATCAGTGTCACAAGTAGGCTTACATTAACACTGCAATGAAGTTACTGTGAAAATCCCCTAGTTGCATCTACCTTCAATCGAACATCCTTACTTGCATACAGTGAGAAGGGTGAATTTGACTTTGGACAGGAGAGTGGCTTGGGTCAGCTGCATTACACATCTTTCCTGATTTCCGAATCCTTGGAGAGAGGAGGAAGATATTGGTTGGATTTTCCGATATCATCAGTTTTACACAATCACCCAAAATCAAAATGAACCCTAATGTGAGATCTATTGAGTGAGAGTTCATGTACCATATCCTATCCATCACTCAACTCTGAGAACGGTGTACAAATATTGAGTGGACAATCAGTTCATAAGCACTGATTTTCACCGTCTCGATTCCACCTCCAAAGCTCATCAAACCCATTTCTCAAATCCCCCGGGTTGTGCGAATGATCACCAATCGATCGTATCTTCATGACCTTTCTCTCCTCATTTTCACTGTCCACATTTATCATTATGCTGCTCTGACTACACATTAAGAACGTTAATCTTAGGACAAGTGTTAGTGAACCCCACTGGCCAGCTCCCGAACTGGGAGACAAACAAACAGCAGTCTGTCAACAATCACAACACCATCAATAAATGTCATGTCCCTCCACCTTCAGGCCATTGCTCACACTGTCTCTGCTTTCTAGTTAATCTTTCCTATGTTCTGTTCTTAGTAGAAGAGAGTTGCACATTTTTAATTTTATCTTTGAATCTCAAAACCCAGCTTTAACTAAAAGAATGAAGCCACAGTTTAAAATAAAAACAAAACAATATGAAATCTAATCACCATATCGTAAAAAATCATCATGGGATGTGGGCGTCGCTGGCAAGGCCAACATTTCTTGCCCATCCCTAATAGAGGTTTATAAAATGATGAAGGGGATAGATAGAGTGAACGTTCAAAGACTATTTCCTCGGGTGGATGGAGCTATTACAAGGGGGCATAACTATAGGGTTCGTGGTGGGAGATACAGGACGGATATCAGAGGTAGGTTCTTTACGCAGAGAGTGGTTGGGGTGTGGAATGGACTGCCTGCAGTGATAGTGGAGTCAGACACTTTAGAAACATTTAAGCGGTTATTGGATAGGCACATGGAGCACACCAGGATGATAGGGAGTGGGATAGCTTGATCTTGGTTTCAGATAAAGCTCGGCACAACACCGTGGGCCGAAGGGCCTGTTCTGTGCTGTACTGTTCTATGTTCTATGTTCTATGCCCTTGAACTGAGTGTCTCGTTCGGCCATTTCAGAGGGCAGCTAAGAGTCACCCACATTCTGTGACTCTGGAGGCCCATGTAGGCCAGAGCGGGTAAGGACGGCAGATTTCCTTCCCTAAAGGGAAGCAGGTTGAGGCTGTGGTAAAACCTGCATTTTATTGTAATCAAGATAGTTTCATAGTCTGAGGCTAGTTTTCAATCCCAGATTTTATCTTAAATGCCACCAACTGGCATGGTGGAATTTGAACCTGTGTCCCCAGGGCATTAGTCTGGGTGGCATGGAGGCACAGTGGTTAGAACTGCTGCCACATAGCGCCAGGGACCCAGGTTCAATTCCAGACTGGGGTCACTATCTGTGTGAAGTTTGCACGTTCCCCCCGTGTCTGCGTGGGTTTCCTCCGGGTCCTCCGGTTTCCTCCCACAGTCCAAAGATGTGTGGGTTGGGTTGATTGGCCATGCTAAATTGACCCTTGTGTCAGGGGGATTAGCAGGGTAAATGTGGGTTATGGGAATAGTGCCTGGGTGGGATTGCGGTCGGTACAGACTTGATGGGCCGACGGCCTCCTTCTGTATTGTAGGAACTCTATGATTCTATGATTCTCTGGATTACTAATCCAGTGATATTACCACTAGGCCACCATTTCCCCACGTCAATTTTGTTAAAGATAATTAAAAATATAGAACATAGAACAGTACAGCACAGAACATTTATCAGGGTTAAACTCCATTTGCCATTTTTCAGCCCAGCTTTGCATCCTATCTATGTCTCTTTGCAGCCTACAACAGCCCTCCACCTCATCCACTACTCCACCAATCTTGGTGTCATCAGCAAATTTACTGATCCACCCTTCAGCCCCCTCCTCTAAGTCATTAATAAAAATCACAAAGAGCAGAGGACCAAGCACCGATCCCTGTGGCACTCCGCTAGCAACCTGCCTCCAATCTGAAAATTTTCCATCCACCACCACCCTCTGTCTTCGATCAGACAGCCAGTTACCTATCCAATCAGCCAACTTTCCCTCTATCCCACACCTCCTCACTTTCATCATAAGCCGACCATGGGGGACCTTATCAAACACCTTACTAAAATCCATGTATATGACATCAACTGATATGATGAACACAATTATTTAAACTCTCAATCGAACATTTAAACCCCACTTTATTTCTGCACCTGTTGGACTTACACCCAAAACCCTCAAGTCAGACACATTTCAACATCTGGAAGAATAGTTGCTTGGTCTGACAGCTGTCTCGATGATTTGAAACAGGGGCGGAGATTTCTCAGGCTTAGAACATAGAACATAGAACATAGAACATTACAGCGCAGAACAGGCCCTTCGGCCCACGATGTTGCACCGACCAGTTAAAAAAAAAAACTGTGACCCTCCAACCTAAACCAATTTCTTTTCGTCCATGAACCTATCTACGGATCTCTTAAACGCCCCCAAACTAGGCGCATTTACAACTGATGCTGGCAGGGCATTCCAATCCCTCACCACCCTCTGGGTAAAGAACCTACCCCTGACATCGGTTCTATAACTACCCCCCCTCAATTTAAAGCCATGCCCCCTCGTGCTGGATTTCTCCATCAGAGGAAAAAGGCTATCACTATCCACCCTATCTAAACCTCTAATCATCTTATATGTTTCAATAAGATCCCCTCTTAGCCGCCGCCTTTCCAGCGAAAACAATCCCAAATCCCTCAGCCTCTCCTCATAGGATCTCCCCTCCATACCAGGCAACATCCTGGTAAACCTCCTCTGCACCCTCTCCAAAGCCTCCACATCCTTCCTGTAATGTGGGGACCAGAACTGCACACAGTACTCCAAGTGCGGCCGCACCAGAGTTGTGTACAGTTGCAACATAACGCTACGACTCCTAAATTCAATCCCCCTACCAATAAACGCCAAGACACCATATGCCTTCTTAACAACCTTATCTACTTGATTCCCAACTTTCAGGGATCTATGCACACATACACCTAGATCCCTCTGCTCCTCCACACTATTCAAAGTCCTCCCGTTAGCCCTATACTCAACACATCTGTTATTCCTACCAAAGTGAATTACCTCACACTTCTCCGCATTAAACTCCATCCGCCACCTCTCGGCCCAACTTTGCAACCTGTCTAAGTCTTCCTGCAAACTACGACACCCTTCCTCACTGTCTACCACACCACCGACTTTGGTGTCATCAGCAAATTTGCTAATCCACCCAACTATACCCTCATCCAGATCATTAATAAATATTACAAACAGCAGTGGCCCCAAAACAGATCCCTGAGGTACACCACTTGTAACCGCACTCCATGATGAATATTTACTATCAACCACCACCCTCTGTTTCCTATCCGCTAGCCAATTCCTGATCCAATTTCCTAGATCACCCCCAATCCCATACATCTGCATTTTCTGCAGAAGCCTACCATGGTGAACCTTATCAAACGCCTTACTAAAATCCATATATACCACGTCCACTGCCTTGCCCCCATCCACCTCCTTGGTCACTTTCTCAAAAAACTCAATAAGGTTAGTAAGGCACGACCTACCTGCCACAAAACCATGCTGACTATCACCTATCAATTCATTACTCTCCAAATAACTATAAATCCTATCCCTTATAATTTTTTCCAACATCTTGCCGACAACAGAAGTGAGACTCACCGGTCTATAATTCCCGGGGAAGTCTCTGTTCCCCTTCTTAAACAATGGGACAACATTCGCTAACCTCCAATCTTCTGGTACTATACCAGAGGCCAACGACGACCTGAAGATCAGAGCCAGAGGCTCTGCAATCACTTCTCTTGCCTCCCAGAGAATCCTTGGATAAATCCCATCCGGACCAGGGGATTTATCTATTTTCAGACCCTCCAGAATATCCTGCACATCCTCCTTATCAACTGTAATACTGTCTATTCTACTCCCCTGCAACCCAGTGTCCTCCTCAGCTATATTCATGTCCCCTTGCGTGAACACCGAAGAGAAATATTGGTTCAATGCTTCACCAATCTCCTCCGGTTCCACACATAACTTCCCTCTGCCATCTATAACTGGCCCTAAACTTGCCCTAACCAACCTTCTGTTCTTGACATACCTATAGAACGCCTTAGGATTCTCTTTAACCCTATCCGCCAAAGTCTTCTCATGTCCCCTTTTAGCCCTTCTAAGCTCGCTCTTCAACTCCCTCTTAGCCAATCTAAAGCTTTCTAGTGCACTACCCGAGTGCTCACGTCTCATCCGAACATAAGCCTCCTTTTTCTTTTTAACCAACAAAGAAACTTTTTTGGTGCACCACGGTTCCCTAGCCCTACCAATTCCTCCTTGCCTGACAGGGACATACCTATCACAGACTCGCAGTAGCTGCTCCTTGAAAAAACTCCACATGTCGGACGTTCCCAGTCCCTGTAATCTCCTAGTCCAACCTATGTTTCCTAATTCTCTCCTAATAGCCTCATAATTACCCTTCCCCCAGCTAAAACCACTGGCCCGAGGTTCATGCCTATCCCTTTCCATCACTAAGGTGAACGTAACCGAATTGTGGTCACTATCACCAAAATGCACACCAACTTCCAAGTCTAGCACCTGGTCCGGCTCATTTCCCAGCACCAGATCCTTGTCATTCATTTCCGGCAAAGTTGTCTGTTGTTTATTTGTGTTAATTCCTATTGGCTTGGCTGTATCACTGGAAGTGATGTAATGACCATGCCCAGGAAATGGAGAGAGAAGAAGCAGCCACGGAAGAGATCACACACCAGAAGACCAGAAGATATAGGAGTAGAATTGGGTCATTTGGCCCATCGGGTTTGCTTCACCATTCAATCATGGCTGATACATTTCTCATCCCCATTCTCCTGCCTTCTCCCCGTAACCCTCGATCCCGTTATTGGTCAAGAACCTATCTATCTCTGTCTTAAATGCACTCAATGATCTGGCCTCCATAGCCTTCTGTGCCAATGAATTTCACAGGTTCACCACACACTAGCTGAAGGAATTCCTCCTCGTCTTGGTTCGAAAGGTTCATCCCTTTACTCTGAGGCTGTGCCCTCGGATCCCAGTCTCTGACTAACAGTACCATTAATAAAGCTCCATTCATTTTTTAAAAAGTCTGTCCCCTGTATGTCTCCAAAACACTACATTGTCCCTTCAAATCTCCTTCAACTGTCATACAGTTACAAACTCCTTGTTCAATATTGGTGTCTCTGGCATTTTAAACACAGCTACCTCAGGATAGAAACCACCTGACTGTAATAGATTTTACTATAGAGTTTTATCTCTAAACCTCTCTCTCCTGTTCACTCTTTCTCTCACTCCTCAACTGGGCTATACCAAAAATTCAACTCATTGTTAGTAAAGTCCTTCAGTTACACTGCACAACACACAAACAAGGGTGGCACTCCCTCAGTGCTGACCCTCTGACAGTGCGGCACTCCCTCAGCACTGACCCTCTGACAGTGCGGCACTCCCCACTACTGACCCTCCGATAGTGCGGCACTCCCCCAGTACTGACGCTCTGACAGTGCGACACTTCCTCAGTACTGACCCTCTGACAGTGCGGCACTCCCTCAGCACTGACCCTCTGACAGTGCGGCACTCCCTCAGTACTGACCCTCTGACAGTGCGGCACTCCCCCAGTACTGACCCTCTGACAGTGCGGCACTCCCTCAGCACTGACCCTCTGACAGTGCGGCACTCCCTCAGCACTGACCCTCTGACAGTGCGGCACGCCCTCAGCACTGACCCTCTGACAGTGCGGCACTCCCCCAGTACTGACGCTCTGACAGTGCGACACTCCCTCAGTACTGACCCACTGACAGTGCGACACTCCCTCAGTACTGACCCTCTGACAGTGCGGCACCCCCTCAGTACTGACCCACTGACAGTGCGGCACTCCCTCAGTACTGACGCTCTGACAGTGCGACACTCCCTCAGTACTGACGCTCTGACAGTGCGACACTCCCTCAGTACTGACCCTCTGACAGTGCGGCACTCCCTCAGTACTGACCCTCTGACAGTGCGGCACTCCCCAGTACTGACCCTCTGACAGTGCAGCACTCCCTCAGCACTGACCCTCTGACAGTGCGGCACTCCCTCAGTACTGACCCTCTGACAGTGCAGCACTCCCTCAGCACTGACCCTCTCTCAGTCCAGCACTCCCTCAGTACTGACCCTCTGACAGTGCGGCACTCCCTCAGTACTGACCCTCTGACAGTGCGGCACTCCCTCAGTACTGACCCTCTGACAGTGCAGCACTCCCTCAGCACTGACCCTCTGACAGTGCGGCACTCCCTCAGTACTGACCCTCTGACAGTGCAGCACTCCCTCAGCACTGACCCTCTCTCAGTCCAGCACTCCCTCAGTACTGACCCTCTGACAGTGCGGCACTCCCTCAGTACTGTTCCTCTGACAGTGCGGCACTCCCTCAGTACTGACCCTCTGACAGTGCGGCACTCCCTCAGTACTGACCCTCTGACAGTGCGGCACTCCCTCAGTACTGACCCTCTGACAGTGCGGCACTCCCTCAGTACTGACCCTCTGACAGTGCGGCACTCCCTCAGTACTGAGCCTCTGACAGTGCGGCACTCCCTCAGTACTGAGCCTCTGACAGTGCGGCACTCCCTCAGTATTACACTGACGCGTCAGTTCGCATTGCGTGGGGGTTGACCCCATGAATGTCTGTCTCAGGGACACCAATGCTCTTCTCTCAGCCACAGCTGATGGACAAATCCAACGTAAACCCTAGGCTTTGCTGGCTGGGTGAATGGTGGATTAGAGTGATGCTGTTTTTAATTGTTACTAGCTCCCAGGGTGCGATGTGTTGTGTATTAATCCTGTTTGGGTGGGGAAAGGCGAGGGCGGTATGTGCTGGGGGACGCAGCAATTGCTGCTGAAGGTCATTAGGGAGATGAATGGCGGCTCCAACAGAGCGACGCTGGACTGAAGCCCACATCACAAACCTGCCTCTCTGGAGGTAAAAGCAGAGAAACTGTGTGTGCAGATGGAGCCTGGAAACCCTTCCGTAAAACCAGGAAAAGAAGCAAATCTCTTTTTAGGATGCGGATACACATTCTGAATCTCTGTTTCGATACTGATTCTTAATCCAAGCACCTTTATCTAACCCTTATAATAAAACAACAAAAATAAATTGCATTTGTATCGCACCTTTAACGACAAATATAGACCACATTAAATGAGAAGCTGAAGTTTGTTGTACTGGGAATTTGGAATAAGATCAGGAAATGCTGTAAAACACCTGCTCCTCTGTAAGGAATGGCTTCATGTTGTCCAAATCATCACCTCCTTCGATAGAGTGTGCATATAGAATCCCCACCATTCTATAATGAGGCCATTAAGCCCATCGAGATTGCACTGACCCACTGAGAGAGCACTCTACCTAGTCCCACCCCCCCCCCCCTCCCTATTCCCGTAATCCCACACATTTACCATGGCTAATCCATCTAACCTAGACATCTTGAGACACTGAGGGACAATTTATCATGGCCAATCCACCTAACCTGCACATCTTTGGATTGTGGGAGGAAACTGGAGCGACCGGAGGAAACCCACGCAGACACGGGGAGAACATGCAGACTCTGCACAGGCAGTGACCCAAGGCCGGAATCGAACTAGGGTCCCTGGCGCTGTGAGGCTGCAGTGCTGACCACTGCGCCACCGTGCCGCCCACCATCCATTTAAGAAATTGCAGCAACATTATGGCAAGTAAACTTCAGACATTCCAAATTGTAAACTTGGCAAGTCAATGTTGAAACAACCAATCTTCTAATGAGAGGTCATTGATCCGAACTGTTAACTCTGTTTCCCTCTCCACAGACGCTGCCAGACCTGCTGAGTGTTCTCTGGTTTTATTTCAGATTTCCAGCATCTGACATATTTTGCTTTCGTTAAGAAGCTATTTTTTGAGCCACTCAATGTTGTTCTGCTTTATGAGCATGTCAATCTGCTATCATAGCCCCGAGCGTGGGTTCAGGATGTCATTACCATCTCCTCATGATCCGCAGTTTCTGCACCAATGTGTCTGAAGCAGTTTGCCTCCCAGTACAACTTCTCCCTTCTGACTTCTTCAGTGGTACATGCAGAATAAAAAGAAGATATTGTTTAAGAGTAATGCCCCACATTTCAATCTTTATAATTTATAATTCATGCTCACAAAGCCAAGTGAACTGAACTGTCTCACTGGACTCCTTCAATTGAATTCCTGCCGTGTAAAGCTCCCTCCAGGGTCCATTATTTCATGCAGATAATGGATAGAGTTCTAGATTTAAACCTCATCGTTCTGCCTGCTCCCGATGTGTCCCTGCCAACCTTAGCTACCGTTTGTGTAGTTCTCATCAAAGGAAGCTCTCTCTTCCTCCCACTATCAACAACAATTTGGCTGAGATCCGACTTAATAATGCTTTTTATCAACCTTTCATCCGACTTCAGCCCAACAAGCAGAGATGTGAAATGAAAATGAACATTTTAGGAACACCAGAGAGACAGGATGATTAAGAACTGTATTTTGTTCCTGGATACAGATTCCAAAAAGGCTGACAATTTATCAGCCAAATTGATTCTTTTATGCGGCTCATTCTCCCTCCCGCTGTTAACCTTTCGTGCTGCCACACCGTGAGGAATATAACAAAACTAAAATGCTGCTGCTTTATTCCGTCAATGCGATGCCTTTGCATATTTACTTCATCATTCATATTCAAAGCAATCTGCGGCGAGTTATTGGGCAGAATTCTTGAGGAGCGGGGCTGAAAGTGGGAAGGGAATCGGCGGGACCAGCTTCAGGGAACATTCTGGCCTTCACTTTGGGTTGGGCAGAATGTCAGGTCCAAGTCCCCCTTTAAGAAAGTGAGCACACAATCTAGGCTGACTGCCCCCCAACCCCCGCCCCCCCCCCCCCCCCCACCTGCATCCCACCCCCCACCCCAGAACAGTACCGAAGGAGATGGTTACACTGACTTTCACACAGGCCATTAAGCTGAGGGGTTCTCGATGATCATACATTCCAATAATGATTATACTTCAAAGAGGCACTATAATGGGCGCAGCGCACTTTGCAATGCCCTGGGGTCATGAAAGGTGCTATCGAAATGCACTTTCTTTCTTACGTCAAGCACATTCCCCGTAATAACGAACAGAATCAGGAATGGAAAATGGCAGTGTTAAAGTAGCAAATTGTTATAATGAGGGTAATCTTCAGCCCACTCTGACCGTCCAAGGGATTGCCTGTTGAATGTATCTAGTCAGTGCATGCTTTCACCAACTGCAATTTTGTCACTCAGTGATCTTTTATGTTTCTATTTTGCCTGAAAACACATCAGGAAAAATGCAAAGAGTGCTGGATAGCTAATAGTTCATCATCCGAGCCTGACCCTCATCTTCCATCCTCAATAGACTCAATTACATGCAAAACTCTGTCCCTGTGCGAGCTCGCATCAAGACCATTTCACCCATCACCCTCTGCACTCGCTGACCGACAGTGGCTCCTGGTCCACCAAAGCCTCCATTCTCCTATCTGTTTACAAATCCCTCCACTGCCTTACTGCGTTCCACCTCAATCACCATCTCCAGCCCGGAGACCCTCCGAGACCTCTGCACTCCTCCAACTCTGGACTGTTCATAGAATCCCGATAGTGCAGAAGGAGGCCATTTGGCCCATCCAGCCTGCACTCCCAGCCAGGACCTATCCCCTTAACCCCACATTTTACCCTGCTAATCCTCCTGAAACTAAGAGGCAATTTAGAATCATAGAATCCTACAGTGCAGAAGGAGGCCATTCAGCCCATCGAGTCTGCACCAACTACAATCCCACCCAGGCCCTATCCTCTTAACCCCATGCATTTACCCTAGCTAGTCCCCCTGACACTAAGGGGCAATTTAACATGGCCAATCCACCTAACCTGCATATCTTTGAACTGTGGGGAGAAACCGGAGCACCTGGAGGAAATGCCCGCAGAGAATGAGCAAACTCCACACAGACAGTGACCTGAGGCTGGAATTGAACCCGGGTCCCTGGTGCTGTGAGACAGCAGTGCTAACCACTGTGCCACCTCTGTTGGTGCATACCCAACTGTAATCACTTCACCATTGATAACTGGGCCCTCAGCTATCTGGGCCCTAAGCTCTGGACCACCCACCATCTGCAGCACTCTGCTGCATTTTTACCTCCTTTAAGATAGTCTTTAGAACATGCCATTTTGGCCAAATCTTTGATCAACTGGATTTGTCTCTTTTTCTGTGGCTCAATGTCAGATTTTGTTGAATGATTGTTCCCTGCAGCACCTTGGGAGGTTCTGCTAAATTATAGAGAGATATTATCTGAATACAAGTTGCTGTTGTTAACAGATTCCTTGTGTTGCTTGAAGTTGTGCCGAGGGCCTTTCAGCAAAGCCTTTGACAAGGCCCCACATGGGAGACGTGTAGACATGGGATAAAGGGTAATTTGATAAAGTGGATTCAAAATTGGCTCAGTTGTAGGAGACAGAGGGTGATGACAGAAGGCTGCTTTAGTGACTGGAAGCCAGTGTTCAGTGGTATACCACAGCGATCTGTGTTGGGCCCCCTATTATTGGTTATTTATATAAATGACATTGATGACTATGTGGGGGGGTGGGTGGTTAACAGTGAGACGGAGTGTCTTGGGCTACAAGAAGATATAGACAGAATGGTCAAATGGGTGGATAAGTGGCAGATGGAATTTAACCCGGAAAAGTGCAAGGTGATGCATTTTGGAAGGATGCAGTAAGAAGTCTCACAACGCCAGGTTAAAGTCCAACAAGGTTATTTGGTAGCACAAGCTTTCAGAGTGTCGCTCCTTCATCAGGTGAGTGACCTATAGGCCAAGACTCACCTGATGAAGGGGCAGTGCTCCGAAAGCTCGTGCTACCAGATAAACTTGTTGGACTTTAACCTGGTGTTGTGAGACTTCTTACTGTGCCATACCAGTCCAACGCTGGCATCTCCACACTTTGGAAGGAGTAATTTGACAAGGAAGTACTCACTCAATGGTAGGACACTAGGAAGTTCTGTGGAACAATGGAACCTTGGCGTGTTTGTCCACAGATCTCTGAAAGTGGAAGGGCATGTTAGTAGGGTGGTGAAAAAGGCATAGGGGCACTTGCCTTTATCAATCGAGGCATCGCTTACAAAAGCAGGGAAGTCATGTTGGAGTTGTATAGAACTTTGTTGAGGTCATAGCTGGAGTACTGTGTGCAGTTCAGGTCACCACAGCAGATTCACCAGGATGTTGCCTGGGCTGGAACATTTGAGTTATGAAGAGAAATTGCGTAAGATTGGTTTGTTTTCGTTGGAGCAGAGAAGACTGAGGGGTGACCTGATTGAGGTGTACAAGATTATGAGAGACATGGACAGAGTGGATAAAGGAGCAACTGTTCTCCTTAGTTGAAGGGTCAGTCACGAGGGGACATAGGTTCAAGGTGAGGGGCAGGAGGTTTAGGGGGATGTGAGAAAAAACCTTTTTACCCAGAGGATGGTGACAGACTGGAATGCGCTGCCTGGGAGGGTGGTAGGGTGAGTTGCCTCACATCCTTTAAAAAGTATCTGGATGAGCACCTGGCACATCATAACATTCAGGGCTATGGGCCAAGAGCTGACAGATGGGGTAGGGTAGGGTGGGATGTCAGGTGTTTCTAGTGCGTCAGTGCAGACTCGATGGGCCAAAGGGACTTTGGACATTCTGCGTTATGTGATTCTATGATTCCTTCACTGAGATCAGCAATAGTTTCCAGCCACCCCTCCGTGCCCTCATGTCCTCTTGTGACATTGCCTGAAGACTTTATAGTTCACGATTTGTCTGTAACACAACTTTTGTCCCGCCCTGTGACCTTTGCCCCTGCTTAATAAAAGCTTTTAGCTTAAAGATATTGGAGGTGTTGTTTGAGGAACGATTCCTCGGTGCATTCCCTGTCACTGTCATCACCAATTCCCATGTTACACAATAAATCCTTCTCTTCACCTTTGTCACATTAAATATGTGCATTTATAATATCTACTCTCATTTATTTGCATCTAATTAGCATTATCAGTCTTATTTGCTGCTGCTGATGTGAATAATATGCTGATGCACATTGATTCCTTCCTCATTCATTTCCAAATTGTCTGAAAGAATAATGTTTAACAGCAACCAATAGCAATTGGAATTTAGATAGCGCCTTTATGTAGTAAATGATGCTTCACAGCAGTGGTTCCCAAACTTTTTTCACTGGGCCGCACTTTCGGAATAAAAATTTGCTCGTGCCACACCGAATTTTTTATTGATAAGAAATACGTTCAAAAACAAAAACAAAACAACTCCTAGCAGTGCTTGATTCATAACATAGAAGACAACTACTTTATAATATGATCACGGGACATCCAGAAAGTATAAAACAATGCTTGTTTAAACCATGATTAAATGTTTCTTTGATTGCCCTTGAATCTTCCCGCCACACTTCCCATCCTCTCTCGCCGCACCAGCGTGGCGCGCCGCACCCTTTGGGAACCACTGCTTCACTGGGACAAAACTTGACGTAAAGTTCCAGAAGGAGACACTGGACAAATCTTCCAGTCTCTGGATTGTTGGAGATCACACATATAAGCCAAGCTGCATCTCAACTCTGCACAAATCCCAACGCACTGACTCTGTGGGAGTTGCCCATCGATTCCCCGATTCCCGAGACCCACCAAAAATATCTCCAACCCTGAGCTCGAGTAGAGACTTTGGAAAATGCCAATTTACTCAACTGGATATTTACCCAGGAAATGTAAGACAGGAAAGTCCTGGTCTAACTCCTGGATAACTGGACAAAAGATGCCCCAGACCCCCCGCTGAACTCTCAACTACCCTTCCCTGTCCACCCAACTACACCCCAACCCCGACTTCCTTCCCATCTGACTACCCCTCCCGATCTGACCCGACCACTCCCCAACCAGACCTGAGTCACCCCCAATCCACCGAACCCCCCACCCACAAAGCCAACTCTTACTTCATCCATCTGCCACCTACCCGCTCACCCACTTACCTCACCCACCTATCCACTTACACAATTATACATTCGCTCACTCACTCACTCACTCACTCACTCAAACAGACTGAGAAGTTTTGAGACATTTAAACACTTAACAGAATATGGTAGCAATGGAAAGGGTGCAGAGGAGATTTACCAGGATGTTGCCTGGGCTGGAGAGTTTTAGCTATGAAGAGATTGGATAGACTGGGATTGTTTTCCTTGGAGCAGAGGACACTGAGGGGGGAGATGATTGAGGTGTATACAATTATGAGAGGCACAGATAGAGTAGACAGGAAGAAACTTTTCCCCTTGGTGGAGAGATCAGTGACCGGGGGGATAGATTTAAGGTAAGAGGCAGGACGTTTAGAGGGGATGTGAGGAAAACTTTTTCACCCAGAGGGTGGTGCGTCTGCCTGAATTCACTGCCTGAAAGGATGGTGGAGACAGAGACCCTCATAACATTTAAGAACTATTTAGATGTGCACTTGTGATGCCAAGGTATACAAGGCTATGGGCCAAGTGCAGGGAAATGGGATTAGAATAGTTCAGTGGTTTTGACCAGATGAGAAGTCACATGACACCAGGTTATAGTCCAACAGGTTTATTTGAGATCACAAGCTTTCGGAGCGCTGCTCCTTTGTCTGGTGAAGTGACTGGCACAGACATAATGGGCCAAAGGGCCTTTCTCTGTGCTGTCGACCTTTATGACTCTAAGCGCTGCCTGTGACCTCTCGTTAACAGACTGTCGAGGCATTCAGAAAGAAAGGAAGTCAATCAGCTCCTACTGTTTTTCTGTGACTTTGATAACTTGGTCAGGTATTTACAGGCAACTGCCAATCTATGGAAACCCATCTCAGCGAGAGGCCTTTAACTGACCTCAGTGATATGCTAATTTGCTTTTTTAAAATTCATGCGTGGGACATGGGAGTCGCTGCCTGCCCAGCATTTATTGCCCATCCCTCATTGCCCTTGGAGGGCAGTTGAGAGTCAAATTTGATTGAGTTTTTTGAAGAGGTAACCAAGAAGGTAGATGAGGGCAGTGCAGTTGATGTTGTCTACATGGACTTTAGCAAGGCCTTTGACAAGGTACCGCATGGCAGATTGTTGCATAAGGTTAAATCTCACGGGATCCAGGGTGAGGTAGCTAAATGGATACAAAATTGGCTTAACGACAATTGTAGAGGGTTGTTTTTCAAACTGGAGGCCTGTGACCAGTGGTGTGCCTCAGGGATCAGTGCTGGGTCCACTGTTATTTGTCATTTATATTAATGATTTGGATGAGAATATAGGAGGCATGGTTAGTAAGTTTGCAGATGACACTAAGATTGGTAGCATAGTGGACAGTGAAGAAAGTTATCTCCAATTGCAACGGGATCTTGATCAATTGGGCCAGTGGGCTGACGAATGGCAGATGGAGTTTAATTTAGATAAATGCGAGGTGATGCATTTTGGTAGATCGAACCAGGGCAGGACTTACTCAGTTAATGGTAGGACGTTGGGGAGAGTTACAGAATAAAGAGCTCCTTGAAAGTGGAGTCACAGGTGGACAGAGTGGTGAAGAAGGCATTCAGCATGCTTGGTTTCATTGGTCAGAACTTTGAATCCAGGAGTTGGGACATCTTGTTGAAGTTGTACAAGACATTGGTAAGGCCACACTTGGAATACAGTGTACAGTTCTGATCACCCTATTATAGAAAGGATATTATTAAACTAGAAAGAGTGCAGAAAAGATTTACTGGGATGCTACCAGGACTTGATGGTTTGAGTTATAAGTAGAAGTTAGATAGACTGGGAGCATAGAAGGCTTCGGGGTGATCTTATAGAGGTCTATAAAATAATGAGGAGGACAGATCAGCTAGATAGTCAACATCTTTTCCCAAAGGTAGGGGAATCTAAAAGTAGAGGGCATAGGTTTAAGGTGAGAGGGGAGAGATACAAAAGTGTCCAGAGGGGCAATTTTTTCACACAGAGGGTGGTGAGTGTCTGAAACAAGCTGCCAGAGGTAGTAGTAGAGGCGGGTACAATTTTGTCTTTTAAAAAGCATTTAGACAGTTATATGGGTAAGATGAGTATAGAGGGATATGGGCCAAATGTGGGCAATTGGGATTAGTTTAGGGGTTTAAAAAAAAAGGGCAGCATGGACAAGTTGGGCCGAAGGGCCTGTTTCCATGCTGTAATCCTCTGTGACTCTATAACCACATTACTGTGGTTCTGGAGTAACATGTAGGTCAGACTAGATAAGGATGGCAGATTTCCTTCCCTAAAGGACATTAGTGAACCAGATGGGTTTTTCCGACAATGGTTTCATAGTCATCAGTAGATTCTTAATTCCAGACATTTTTAATTGAATTCAAATTCCACCATCTGCCGTGACAGGATTCGAACCCGGGTCCCCAGAACATTAGCTGAGTTTCTGGATTAATAATCTAGTGATAATACCACTAGGCCATCGCCTTCCCTTTCAACCTTCCTTCCCCCACCTACTTCAGCAATGGCTTTAAAGGGATGGACCATGTTAAAGATACCTTGCTGGCTAAAAACCTTAGCCTCAGATCCTGGTCCACAAATGTGGCAATGCTCAAGAGCGTCAGCTATTGATGAAGAGAATTACCAATCTTTTATTGAACTGCAACGTTAAGGATTGACAGAAAGATGTCTGTAATTACTCAGCTAAAATGGAACAGAATCCTTAAAAGCCATCTAACAATAGTACAATACACTTGGCCTTCTGCCATTACTGAACTGGAGAACCAATCAAGAGATAACCCCCTAACATCCAATGGCATTACCATTGCTGGATCAGCATCCTGGGGGCTACCATTGGCCAGAAACTGAACCGGACTAGCCATATAAATACTGTGGTTACCAGAGCAAGTCAGAGGCCGGGAATCCTGTGGTGAGTAACTCACCTCCTGACTCCCCAAAGCCTGTCCACCATCTATAAGGCACAGGTCAGGAGTGTGATTGAAATGTCATAACTAACACTCAAAAAAATGGATGTTTTGCACATATAAATTCAAACTAATAACAATACATTTATGAAAAGAGATGTTCTCTGCATTGAACAAAGCACAAACTAAAAGTAAAACAGCAGCCTGCGCCAACACCCCAAAGACATCAGCATGAAATCATGTGATCAGCTCTTAACATAATCTTCAACCCTTTTAAATATATAACAGTGTTGGAATACTCCCCACTTGCCTGGATGGGTGCAGCTCCAACAACACTCAAGAAGCTCAACACCATCCAGGACAAAGGAGCCCACTAGATTGCTACCCCTTCCACAAACATCCACTTTCTCCACTGCTGACAGACAGTGACAGCCACGTGTACCATCTACAAGATGCACTGCAGGAACTCACCAAGGCTCCTTAGACAGCACCTTCCAAACCCATGACAACTACCATTAGAAGGACAAGGGCAGCAGATACCTGGGAACACCACCACCTGGAGGTTCCCCTCCGAGTCACTCACCAGCCTGACTTGGAAATATATCACTGTTCCTTCACTTTCACGGTGTCAAAATCCTAGAACTCCCTCCCTAATGGCACTGTGGGTGTACCTACATATCAGGGACTGCAGCGGTTTAAGATGGCAGCTCGCCACCATCTTCTCAAGGGCAATTAGAGATGGGCAATAAATATTGACCTAGGCAATGACGCCCATATCCTGTGAGTGAATTGAAATAAGTCAGCTTTCTATGATGTATTATGCTTGTTTCTGCAGACATGATTTTCACTGAATGTTCGTGCAGGGAAACTGCCCAGAAAATTGCCAGCCTCTGGAGTTTCAGGTTGAAGTAGTATCTGATTCGAGCTCTCTCATGGTCTCTCCTGGGCTGTCCTGGTGATTTGCATTGATCAGAGCGCAGCTCTTTGATTTGAATTGTCAATGGGAACAGCTTCCACTCCTCAGCTCCTGTCTCCCTCTGCAGCTCATTAATTAACTAATCATTTATTTCAAAATGCATCGTTTCTGATTAATTGCATTCCTTGGTACCAGAACCACTTCTGGCAGCTTATTTAAGGGCTGTTGAATGCTTGTATGCACTAATCCCTTGGGACTATCTCATCAGCTAAATTGACTTTTTCACTGCCCAATGTGCAACAAAGACAAGGCAGAATGCCCCTGATTTTCTGTCTTTGGCACCGTGTGTTTGGAGGTGCGGAGAGTTGGAGGGTTGAGGTTGTGGTCAGGGGGGTTGTAAGAAATTAAAAGAGGGGAGGTTTCATTCTGAAAACTCTCCAGACTGTGTTCTCCTATCAGACAGACTTCAACACAGAATTAATGAATTAATAATCTGGAATAACTGTTGGGCGGGATTTTCCTGTCCCATCCACACAAGACTGGAAGCTTCTGCTGAGGTCAATAGACCTTTAAATGGTCGGTCAAATTGTTCATCCCTCCCACACTGATTACCAAGGGGGGGCGAGACTGCAACTGTGGTCAATATTTCTGCACTATCTCTGCATCTCAGTGCAATGTGTTACCAGACACTGCAGCACTGTTCAAGAGGTGTTCCTGAGGGTTCTCTAAGGTCAGGGAAAACACAGGGAGACATCTCCTTGCAGGAGCTGTAAATACAGTTAAACTTCACCAGAGTGACAGTGAGTGACCCTGAGTGACAGAGTGTGAGTGACTGTGAAACTCATTTCATACAAAAAAAACATTGGAGTTGCATCTTCCAGAACCTCAGGATATTCCAAATCACTTTCCAGCCAATGAAATACTTTGAAGTGACTGGGCTGTTGTGATGTAGGAAGCATAGTGACTGATTTACTGACAGGAAGCTCAAAGCAAGAGCAGTGTAATGATGACACAGATCATCTCCCCCTGCTCCTTGAACAGTGCACTGGGATCACTTACAGAGCAGGTGTGGCCTCAGGTTTAATATCTGGTCTGAAAGCAGCAACTTCGACAGTGCAGCACTTGAAAGCAAAACCTCATCGAGGATTAAGATCCATTGGATTTTAGACACTGAGATAGAGATATTGGGATAGGGCAGCAAAGTGGGGCGGAGGTTGAAGTTCGACCATGACCTTGCTGGATGGCAGAGCAACTCAAGGGGCTGCTTGGTCCACGCCTGCTCTAATTCAAATAGTCAACTCTTTCACAAGAAGTAAAAAGAGGAGTTGACTCCATATGACTCTGGAAGAGTTGACCCTGGGCTAGATTTAATTATGGAGGAAATACAGTGAGAGGACCAGAGGGAACAGAGAATGTGGCGCTCAGCCGGATTTCCTTTCACAGCAGCGGGACTGGATAATCCCAGCCGCGGGGAGGTCAGAGAATTCCACCCTTTGTTTAAGTTTACGATTCTTGTTTGTGATTGGTGTATGTTACTTTCAAATTTAATATGAAATTCAATTGTGTTATGATAACTGTTTGCCAATGTATCTCTCATTGTGGGATTGCTAATTAACCCTGCTTCATTACACAATATTACATTAAAAAACATCATCCTTAGTTGCTCCCACAACTTGTCACAAAAACCCATCTTCCAGGTCGCCTTTGTCAAAGAACAAAGAACAGTACAGCACAGGAAATTGTCAATTTGATTGGTCAAGTCAATTAAAGATTGAATTATTTCTTTGCTTTTGATACAGGCTCCAATAATATTTTGAGTAAAGATCTGTCCAACTGTTAAGGGGCCTATACATTCTACCTACTCACTATTAAGTGCCTTGCAAGTAATACTTAGTTTGTGGTGAGGTTCGATCTCAGCCTTGGTTCCTGTTTGAAGGGACACCATGAAGTAAATGAGTATCAGCATTGTTCTGATGTTGGAAGTTGGGCTATTTGTTGAGATATTGGTAAATGATATCTGCTGTGTGCTGCTATCTACAAGATTCACAGTGGAAACTTGCCAAGGCTTCTTCAACAGCACCTCCCAAACTCACAACTTCTACCACCGAGAATGACAAGGGCAACAGGAGCCCGAAAACACCACCATCTTCAACTTGAACTCATAGAGTCAGAGGGCGGGATTTTCTGGCCGTGTTCACCCCAAAACTGGAATATTCCACCTGAGATCAACGGACCTTTGTATGGTCCACCCTGCTGCCCCCCCCCCCCCCCCCCGCCCCCAAGGACGATTCCCGTGGCGGGCAGGATGGGAAACTTCCCCCGTAGAGTCACACAGCACAGAAACAATCCCTTCGACCCACCAGGTCAATGCCAACCATCTAATACCAATCTATACTTGTCCAATTTACCAGTACTTCCGCTCCTATGTCTTATGGTCTTATGGTCTTACTTAGTCATAGAGTCATCAAGGTTTACAGCATGGAAACAGGCCTTTCGGCCCAAGCTGTCCATACCACCCTTTTTTAAAACCCCATACTTGGCGATTTAAGGGCTCCTCCAGATGCTGGAGTCATCCAGACTCAAAGCATTGGCTCTATTTTCTCTCCACAAGTGCTGTCAGACCTGCTGGGATTTTCCAGCATTTTCTGTTTTTGTTTGATTCCAGTTTCCACAGTAATTTGCTTTTAAGAAATAGATCTGAGTTTTCTTCCCCCACATCCCCATCTTCACAAAGGTGTTTCCAGTTTCTATAAACATCAGACACTGAGCAAGGCGACCATTGCAAAATTCCCCCACTAATTGGACAACTGAAACATGGCTATTGGATTATTCTGCACACTTAGCGTGATATTTATAGCAAACATTTATAATCTCACACAGTTACCTTTATGAAGATGATGTCTGTTAATATAACCTCAGTGGGCCATTTGCCACACACACTGTGCCCTGTTGAAATCTCATCACACTGGGTGCAGGGGCCATTGACTGCAAATATCTCACTATCTCAGCTCACAGATGATGTGTGATGGAACAGAGTTGTTGATGTTTCTGATTGATGCTGATAATCTATTTATATACACACATATATTGCCAATAGACTTATAAAACTGAAGCTTTGATATCCATCTTGGCAGCTGTTAGTGAGTTTTATTCTTCTCCCTGTTAAACAATTATTTTAGCAGGAACTCTGCATTTTTACATTTTCCACAAGAGGAAATCTGCTATTGGTGCAGCTAGCTACATGATCCAATCAAAGCTGCAATCATGCAAATGAATGATGTTAACATTCAAGAACATTAAATCACTTGACCTTTACAGATGAGTTGAGTTCTACAGCTGATGATAATGAACTGCAGAAAATGTCAGAAGGAAACTAAAGTCTTCGAATCACTTTCTGGAGTAAACCTAATCTTAACTTTAACCTTAGCTCTAAAACTAAACCTAACACTAACCCTAAACTTAACCCTGGCCCTGTGCCCTAAAATAAGGTAACCCTAAGACAAACCCTAGTCTTAAAGCTAACCCTAATAACCCTCCTGCACTGAAACTCTACCAACCCTCAACCTACCCCTAACCACACCTGAACATCACCCAAACTCAGCCCTAACCCAAACCAACCCTCAACCTACCCCTAACCCATCCCTAACCCTAACCACACCTGAACATCACCCAAACTTAGCCCTAACCCAAAACAACCCTCAACCTACCCCTAACCTGGAACCTACCCCAAACCCTAACCACCCCTGAACATCACCCAAACCCAGCCCTAACCCTGAACCCAACCCTAACTGCCTCAAACATCACCCCCAACCAACCTTAACCCAAACCAACCATGAACCTAAACCAAACCCAAACCACTGCTAAAACTAACTCCAACACAACCCGAACACTCAACCTACCCTAACCCTGAACCTAACCCTAATCCTAACCCTAAGCAACCATGGACCTAAATCTAACCCAAACCATCACTAAAACTAACCCAAACCCAGCCCTAATGTGAACCTAACCCTGACCCAAACTAACCCTGAAAAGGATCAGACAGTCAGCATGGATTTATGAAGGGGAAATCATGCTTGACAAATCTGTTGTTCCACTGGAGCAAAGTAGAGCGGGAGCGATTCGTGTCAGGAGTGGTTGAGGGGAAGAGAGTGATTTTTTTTAGCTTACTTTTTGGTGGAGTTTTTTTTTCAGTTAAACAGGAAACCGGAAGTCGGCTGCGGGGAGGCCTGGGAAAGCTTTTTTTTGCCCAATAAATTTGAACGGGGAGGTCTCTGGCACAGAGTCTGTCCTTGTTGCTGAGAAGAAAGGGGGGAGAGGAGTAGAACATTAGTTATCGGGGACTCCATAGTTAGGGGGACAGACAGGAGATTCTGTGGGAACGAGAGGGACTCGCGGTTGGTGTGTTGCCTCCCAGGTGCCGGGGTTCACGATGTCTCGAATCGTGTTTTCGGGATCCTTAAGCGGAAGGGGGACCAGCCCCAAGTCGTGGTTCACATAGGCACCCAAGACATAGGTAGGAAAAGGGATGGGGATGTAAGGCAGAAATTCAGGGAGTTAGGATGGAAACTTAGGACTAGAACAAACAAAGTTGTTATCTCTGGTTTGTTACCCGTGCCACGTGATAGCGAGGAGAGGAATAGGGAGAGAGAGCAGTTGAACACGTGGCTACAGGGATGGTGCAGGAGGGAGGGATTCAGATACCTGGACAATTGGGGCTCATTCTGGGGTAGGTGGAACCTCTACAAACGGGATGGTCTACATGTGAACCAGAGGGGTACCAATATCCTGGGGGGGAAATTTGCTAATGCTGTTCGGGAGGGTTTAAACTAATTCAGCAGGGGGATGGGAACCTGAATTGTAGATTCAGTGTACAGGAGGTTGAGAGTAGTGAGGTCATGGATAAGGTGTCAGCATCGCAGGAGTGTACTGGCAGGCAGGAAGGCGGTTTGAAGTGTGTATACTTCAATGCCAGGAGCATCCGGAATAAGATGGGTGAACGTGCAGCATGGGTTGGTACCTGGGACTTCGATGTTGTGGCCATCTTGGAGACATGGATAGAGCAGGGACAGGAATGGTTGTTGCAGGTTCCAGGGTTTAGATGTTTCAGTAAGAGCAGGGAAGGTGGTAAAAGAAGTGGAGGTGATGCATTGTTAGTGAAGGACAGTATTACGGTGGCAGAAAGGACGTTTGATGAGGACTCGTCTACTGAGGTAGTATGGGCTGAGGTTGGAAACAGGAAAGGAGAGGTCACCCTGTTGGGGGTTTTCTATAGGCGTCTGTAAAGTTCCAGAGATGTAGAGGAAAGGATTGCAAAGATGATTCTGGATAGGAGCGAAAGTAACAGGGTAGTTGTTATGGGGGACTTTAACTTTGCAAATATTGACAGGAAAAGCTATAGTTCGAGTACTTTAGATAGGTCAGTTTTTGTCCAATGTGTGCAGGAGGGTTTCCTGACACAGAATGTAGATAGGCCAACAAGAGGCGAGGCCACATTGGATTTGGTACTGGGTAATGAACCAGACAGACCAGGTGTTAGATTTGGAGGTAGGGGAGCACTTTGGTGATAGTGACCACAATTCGGTTACGTTTACTTTAGTGATGGAAAGGAATAGGTATGTACCGAAGGGCAAGAGTTATAGCTGGGGGAAAGGAAATTATGATGCGATTAGGCGAGATTTAGGATGCATAGTTTGGGGAAGGAAACTGCAGGGGATGGGCACAATTGAAATGTGGAGCTTGTTCAAGGAACAGCTACTGGGTGTCCTTGATAAGTATGTACCTGTCAGGCAGGGAGGAAGTGGTCGAGTGAGGGAACCGTGGTTTACTAAAGAAGTTGAATCTCTTGTGAAGAGGAAGAAGGAGACTTATGTAAAGATGAGACGTGAAGGCTCAGTTAGGGTGCTTGAGAGTTACAAGTTAGCCAGGAAGGACCTAAAGAGAGAGTTAAGAAGAGCCAGGAGGGGACATGAGGTAGGATCAAGGAAAACCCTAAAGCTTTCTATTGGTATGTCAGGAATAAAAGAATGACTAGGGTAAGATTAGAGCCAGTCAAGGACAGTAGTGGGAAGTTGTGCGTGGAGCCTGAAGAGATAGGAGAGGCACTAAATGAATATTTTTCGTCAGTATTCACGCAGGAAAAAGACAATGTTGTTGAGGAGAATATTGAGATACAGGCGATTGGACCAAACGGGATTGAGGTTCATAAGGAGGAGGTGTTAGCAATTCTGGAAAGTGTGAAAATAGATAAGTCCCCAGGACCGGATGGGATTTATCCCAGGATTCTCTGGGAGGCGAGGGAGGAGATTTCAGAGCCTTTGGCTTTGATCTTTATGTCATCATTGTCTACAAGAATAGTCAGTAAGAAGTTTAACAACACCAGGTTAAAGTCCAACAGGTTTATTTGGTAGCAAAAGCCACACAAGCTTTCGGAGCTCTTAGCCCCTTCTTCAGGTGAGTGGGAATTCTGTTCACAAACAGAGCTTATAAAGACACAGACTCAATTTACATGAATAATGGTTGGAATGCGAATACTTACAACTAATCAAGTCTTTAAGAAACGAAACAATGTGAGTGGAGAGAGCATCAAGACAGGCTAAAAAGATGTGTATTGTCTCCAGACAAGACAGCCAGTGAAACTCTGCAGGTCCACGCAACTGTGGGAGTTACAAATAGTGTGACATGAACCCAATATCCCGGTTGAGGCCGTCCTCGTGTGTGCGGAACTTGGCTATCAGTTTCTGCTCAGCGACTCTGCGCTGTCGTGTGTCGCGAAGGCCGCCTTGGAGAACGCTTACCCGAATATCAGAGGCCGAATGCCCATGACCGCTGAAGTGCTCCCCAACAGGAAGAGAACAGTCTTGCCTGGTGATTGTCGAGCGGTGTTCATTCATCCGTTGTCGCAGCGTCTGCATAGTTTCCCCAATGTACCATGCCTCGGGACATCCTTTCTTGCAGCGTATCAGGTAGACAACGTTGGCTGAATTGCAAGAGTATGTACCGTGTACCTGGTGGATGGTGTTCTCACGTGAGATGATGGCATCTGTGTCGATGATCTGGCACGTCTTGCAGAGGTTGCTGTGGCAGGGTTGTGTGGGTGTCATGGTCACTGTTCTCCTGAAGGCTGGGTAGTTTGCTGCGGACAATGGTCTGTTTGAGGTTGTGCGGTTGTTTGAAGGCAAGAAGTGGGGGTGTGGGGATAGCCTTGGCGAGATGTTCGTCTTCATCAATGACATGTTGAAGGCTCCGGAGGAGATGCCGTAGCTTCTCCGCTCCGGGGAAGTACTGGACAACGAAGGGTACTCTGTCTACTGTGTCCCGTGTTTGTCTTCTGAGGAGGTCGGTGTGGTTTTTCGCTGTGGCGCGTTGGAACTGTTGATCAATGAATCTAGCGCCATATCCTGTTCTTATGTGGGCATCTTTCAGCGTCTGGAGGTGTCTGTTGCGATCCTCCTCATCCGAGCAGATCCTGTATATACGGAGGGCTTGTCCGTAGGGGATGGCTTCTTTAACGTGTTTAGGGTGGAAGCTGGAGAAGTGGAGCATCGTGAGGTTATCCGTGGGCTTGTGGTACAGTGAGGTGCTGAGGTGACCGTCCTTAATGGAGATGCGTGTGTCCAAGAATGCAACCGATTCCGTAGAGTAGTCTATGGTGAGCCTGATGGTGGGATGGAACTTGTTGATGTCATCATAGAGTTGTTTCAGTGATTGTTCACCATGACTCCAAAGGAAGAAAATGTCATCGATGTATCTAGTGTATAGCATCGGTTGAAGGTCCCGTGCGGTGAAGAAGTCTTGTTCGAACCTGTGCATGAAGATGTTGGCATATTGAGGTGCGAATTTGGTCCCCATGGCTGTTCCGTGTGTCTGGATGAAGAACTGGTTGTTGAAGGTGAAGATATTGTGGTCCAGGATGAAGCGGATGAGATGTAAAATTGCATCTGGAAACTGGCAGTTGTTGGCGCTGAGCACTGAGGCCGTTGCAGCAATGCCATCGTCATGGGGGATGCTGGTGTAGAGTGCCGAGACATCCATTGTGACGAGGAGCGCTCCTGGTTCAACTGCTCCATGTGTGCTGAGTTTCTGTAGGAAGTCCGTCGTGTCGCGACAAAAGCTGGGGGTTCTTTGTACAATGGGTTTCAGGATGCCCTCGACATAGCCGGAGAGGTTCTCGCACAGGGTCCCATTGCCCGATACGATGGGACGGCCGGGTGTGTTTGCCTTGTGTATCTTCGGGAGGCAGTAGAGATCTCCAACGCGGGGAGTACGTGGGATGAGAGCACGGAGGGTGTTCTGAAGGTCCGGATCAAAGTTCTTGATCCACTACAGGAATAGTGCCAGAAGACTGGAGGATAGCAAATGTTGTCCCCTTGTTCAAGAAGGGGAGTAGAGACAACCCTGGTAATTATAGACCGGTGAGCCTTACTTCTGTTGTGGGCAAAGGTTTGGAAAGGATTATAAGAGATAGGATTTATAATCATCTAGAAAGGAATAATTTGATTAGGGATAGTCAACACGGTTTTGTGAAGGGTAGGTCATGCCTCACAAACCTTATTGAGTTCTTTGAGAAGGTGCCCAAAGAGGTGGATGAGGGTAAAGCGGTTGATGTGGTGCATATGGATTTCAGTAAAGCGTTTGATAAGGTTCCCCACGGTAAGCTGTTGCAGAAGATACGGAGGCATGGGATTGAGGGTGATTTAGTGGTTTGGATCAGGAATTGGCTAGCTGTAAGAAGACAGAGGGTGGTGGTTGATGGGAAATGTTCATCCTGGAGTTCAGTTATAGTGGTGTACCGCAAGGATCTGTTTTGGGGCCACTGCTGTTTGTCATTTTTATAAATGACCTGGATGAGGGCGTAGAAGGATGGGTTAGTAAATTTGCGGATGACACTAAAGTCGATGGACTTGTGGACAGTGCGGAAGGATGTTGCAGGTTACAGAGGGACATAGATAAGCTGCAGTGCTGGGCTGAGAGGTGGCAAATGGAGTTCAATGCGGAAAAGTGTGAGGTGCTTCACTTTGGAAGGAGTAACAGGATTACAGAGTACTGGGCTAATGGTAAGATACTTGGTAGTGTGGATGAACAGGGAGATCTCGGTGTCCATGTGCATAGATCCATGAAAGTTGGCACCCAGGTTGATAGGGTTGCTAAGAAGGCGTACGGAGTGTTATCTTTTATTGGTAGAGGGATTGAGTTTCGGAGCCAGGAGGTCATGTTGCAGCTGTACAAAACTCTGGTGCGACCGCACTTGGAGTATTGCGTACAGTTCTGGTCGCCGCATTATAGGAAGGATGTGGAAGCATTGGAAAGGGTGCAGAGAAGATTTACTAGGATGTTGCCTGGTATGGTGGGAAGGTCTTATGAGGAAAGGCTGAGGGACTTGAGGTTGTTTTTGTTCGAGAGAAGAAGGTTAAGAGGTGACTTAATAGAGGCATACAAGATGATCAGAGGATTAGATAGGGTGGATAGTGAGAGCCTTTTTCCTCGGATGGTGATGGCTAACACGAGGGGGACATAGCTTTAAATTGAGGGGTGATAGATATAGGACAGATGTCAGAGGTAGGTTCCTCACTTAGAGAGTAGTAAGGGCGTGGAATGCCCTGCCTGCAGCAGTAGTGGACTCGCCAACATTAAGGGCATTTAAATGTTTATTGGATAAACATATGGATGATATTGGAATAGTGTAGGTTAGATCGACTTTAGATTGGTTTCACAGGTTGGCGTAACATTGAGGGCCAAAGGGCCTGTACTGTGCTGTGATGTTCTACGTTCTACATTGGAATTCTCTGAAGATGTAACTAGTAGAGTTGACAGGGGGGAACCAGTAGATGTGGTATATTTGGACTTTCAGAAAGCATTTGACAAAGTCCCGTATAAGATTATCGTGCAAGATTAAAGTGCATGGGATTGGGGGAAGTGTATTGAGATGAATGTAAAACTGGTTGGCAGAGAGGAAACAAAGAGTAGGAATTAATGGGTCCTTTTCAAATTGGCAGGCAGTAACTAGTGGGGTGCCACAGGGATCAGTGCTGGGATCCCAGCTATTCACAATACACATTAATGATTTGGGCACAGTAAGAAGTCTCACAACACCAGGTTAAAGTCCAACAGGTTTATTTGGAATCATGAACTTTTGGAGCGCTGCCCCTTCATCAGGTGAGTGGAGAGGTAGGTTTCACAAACACGGCATATATAGACAACGACATAATTGCAAGATAATGGTTGGAATGTGAGTGTTAACAGGTAATCAAGTCTTTACAGGTACAGACAATGTGAGTGGAGAGAGGGTTAAGCACAGGTTAAAGAGATGTAAATTGTCTCCAGCCAGGACAGTTAGTGAGATTTTGCAAGCCCAGGCAAGTGGTGGGGATTACAGATAGTGTGACATGAACCCAAGATCCCGGTTTAGGCCGTCCTCATGTGTGCGGAAGTTGGCTATCAGTTTCTGCTCAGCGACTTTGCGTTGTCGTGTGTCGTGAAGGCCGACTTGGAGAACGCTTACCCGAAGATCAGAGGCCGAATGCCCGTGACTGCTGAAATGTTCCCCAACCTGCCTGGTGATTATCGAGTGGTGTTCATTCATCCATTGTCATAGCGTCTGCATGGTCTCACCAATGTACCACACCTCAGGACATCCTTTCCTGCAGCGTATCAGATAGACAACGTTGGCCGAGTTGCAAGAGTATGTACCGTGCACCTGGTGGATGGTGTTCTCACGTGAGATAATGGCATCTATGTCGATGATCCGGCACGTCTTGCAGAGGTTGCTGTGGCAGGGTTGTGTGGTGTCGTGGTCACTGTTCTCCTGAAGGCTGGGTAATTTGCTGAGGACAATGGTCTGTTTGAGGTTGTGCGGTTGTTTGAAGGCAAGAAGTGGAGATGTGGGGATGGCCTTGGCGAGATGTTCGTCTTTATCATTGACATGTTGAAGGCTCCGAAGAAGGTGTCATAGTTTCTCCGCTCCGGGGAAGTACTGGACAACGAAACGCACTCTGTTTGTCTTCTGAGGAGGTCAGTGCGGTTTTTCGCTGTGGCGCGTTGGAACCATTGATCGATGAGTCGAGCGCCATATCCTGTTCTTATGAGGGCATCTTTCAGCATCTGTAGGAGTCTGCTGCGTTCCTCTTCATCCGAGCAGATCCTGTGTATACGGAGGGCTTGTCCGTAGGGGATGGCTTCTTTAACGTGTTTAGGGTGGAAGCTAGAGAAATGGAGCATCGTGAGGTTATCCGTGGGCTTGTGGTACAGTGAGGTGCTGAGGTGACCGTCCTTAATGGAGATGCGTGTGTCCAAGAATGCAACCGATTCCGGAGAGTAGTCCATGGTGAGTCTGATGGTGGGATGGAACTTGTTGATGTCATCGTGTTGTAATTTCACTGATTGTTCACCGTGAGTCCAAAGGAAGAAAATGTCATCGATGTGTCTGTTGTACACCAGGGCGGCACGGTAGCACAGTGGCTAACACTGCTGCTTCACAGCTCCAGGGTCCTGGGTTCGATTCCCGGCTTGGGTCACTGTCTGTGTGGAGTTTGCACATTCTCCTCGTGTCAGCAAAAAACAAGGATTGTAAGAAAAGGGAGAACCAGCCGTGGATAACGAAGGAAATAAAGGAGAGTATTAAAATAAAAACAGCTGCGTACAGAGTGGCCAAAAATAGTGGAGAAACAAGTGATTGGGAAAAATTTAAGAAACAACAAAGAGAGACTAAGAAAGCGATAAAGAAAGGAAGGATAGACTATGAAGCTAGGCTAGCAATTAATATAAAAAATGATAGTAAAAGTTTTTATAAATATATAAAAAGGAATAGAGTGGCTAGAGTGAATGTTGGACCCTTGGAGGACGAGAGGGGGGAGTTAATAGTGGGAAATGAGGATATGGCTGAGTCTTTAAATAAGTTTTTTGTGTCGGTCTGCACGGTGGAGGACACAAATAGTTTGCCAAATATTAACGATAGAGGGTTGGCAGCAGGAGAAATACTTAATACAATTAATGTTACCAGAGAGGCAGTGCTGGGTAGACTAATGGGACTGAAGGTGGACAAGTCCCCGGGTCCGGATGGAATGCATCCCAGGGTATTGAAAGAAATGTCAGAGGTAATAGTGGATGCGTTAGTGATTATTTATCAAAACTCGTTGCATTCTGGGGTAGTGCCGGTTGATTGGAAAACGGCTAATGTTACGCCGCTGTTTAAAAAAGGAAGGAGACAAAAGGCGGGTAACTATAGGCCGGTCAGCTTAACGTCTGTAGTAGGGAAAATGCTGGAATCCATTATTAAAGAGGAGATAGCAGGGCATCTGGATAGAAATGGTTCGATCAATCAGACGCAGCATGGATTCATGAGGGGAAAGTCGTGCTTGACGAACATGTTGGATTTTTATGAAGATGTGACGAGGGCGGTTGATGGAGGAGAACCGGTGGATGCGGTGTTTTTGGATTTCCAAAAGGCGTTTGATAAGGTGCCCCATAAAAGGCTGCTGAAGAAGATTAGGGCACACGGAGTTGGGGGTAGTGTGTTAAAGTGGATTGGGGACTGGCTATCCAACAGGAAGCAAAGAGTCGGAATAAATGGGTGTTTTTCCGGTTGGAGGAAGGTAACTAGTGGCGTGCCGCAGGGATCGGTACTTGGGCCGCAACTGTTTACCATTTATATAGATGATCTGGAGGAGGGGACGGAGTGTAGGATAACGAAGTTTGCAGACGACACAAAGATAAGTGGAAAGGTGAATCGTGTGGAGGACGGAGAAGATCTGCAGAGAGATTTGGACAGGCTGAGTGAGTGGGCGAGGATATGGCAAATGGAGTATAACGTTGAGAAATGCGAGGTTATACACTTTGGAGGAAATAATAACAAATGGGATTATTATCTCAATGGAAACAAATTAAAACATGCTACCGTGCAAAGGGACCTGGGGGTCCTTGTGCATGAGACGCAAAAGCCCAGTCTGCAGGTACAACAGGTGATCAAGAAGGCAAATGGGATGTTGGCCTATATTGCGAAGGGGATAGAATATAAAAGCAGGGATGTCTTGATGCACCTGTACAGGGCATTGGTGAGGCCGCAGCTGGAATACTGTGTGCAGTATTGGTCCCCTTATATGAGGAAGGATATATTGGCATTGGAGGGAGTGCAGAGAAGGTTCACCAGGTTGATACCGGAGATGAGGGGTTTGGATTATGAGGAGAGGCTGAGGAGATTGGGTTTGTACTCGTTGGAGTTTAGAAGGATGAGGGGGGATCTTATGGAGACTTATAAGATAATGCGGGGGCTGGATAGGGTGGAGGCGGAGAGATTCTTTCCACTTAGTAAGGAAGATAAAACTAGAGGACACAGCCTCAAAATAAAGGGGGGTCGGTTTAAGACAGAGTTGAGGAGGAACTTCTTCTCCCAGAGGGTGGTGAATCTCTGGAATTCTCTGCCCGCTGAGGTGGTGGAGGCTACCTCGCTGAATATGTTTAAAGCGCGGATGGATGGATTCCTGAGCGGTAAGGGAATTAAGGGTTATGGGGATCAGGCGGGTAAGTGGTACTGATCCACGTCAGATCAGCCATGATCTTATTGAATGGCGGGGCAGGCTCGAGAGGCTAGATGGCCTACTCCTGCTCCTATTTCTTATGTTCTTATGTCTGCGTGGGTTTCCTCCCACAGTCCAAAGATGTGCGGGTTATTTTGATTGGCCATGCTAAAATTGCCCCTTAGAGTCCTGAGATGCGTAGGTTAGAGGGATTAGCAGGTAAATATGTGGGGGTAGGGCCTGGGTGGGATTGTGATCAGTGCAGACTCGATGGGCCAAATGGTCTCTTTCTGCACTGTAGGGATTCTATGGTATGATTCTATGGTTCCAAATAAACCTGATGGACTTTAACCTGGTGTTGTGAGACTTCTTACTGTGCTTACCCCAGTCCAACGCCGGCATCTCTACATCATTAATGATTTGGATGAGGGAACAAAATGTAACATCTCAAAGTTTGCAGATGATACCAAGTTGGGTGGGAGGGTGAACTGTGGCGAGGATGCAGAGATCCTTCAGAATGATCTGGACAGGTTGGGTGAGTGGGCAAATCAATGGCAGATGCAGTATAATTTAGATAAATGTGAAGTTATTCACTTTGGAAGCAAAAACAAGAAGGTAGCTTACTATCTGAATGGCTGTAAATTGGGAGAGGGGAGTGTGCAGCGGGACCTGGGTGTCCTTGTGCACCAGTCGCTGAAGGTAAGCATACAGGTGCAGCAGGCGGTAAAGAAGGCAAATGGCATGTTGGCTTTCATTACGAGAGGTTTTGAGTACAGGAGCAGGGATGTGTTGTTGCAATTATACAGGGCCTTGGTGAGGTCACACCTAGAGTATTGTGTGCAGTTTAGGTCTCCCTTTCTGAGGAAGGATGTTCTTGCTCTCGAGGGAGTGCAGCGAAGGTTTACCAGGCTGATTCCGGGGATGGCGGGACTGATGTATTAGGAGAGATTGACCAGGTAGGATTGTTTTCGCTGGAGTTCAGACGAATGAGGGGGGATCTCATAGAGACTTATAAAATTCTAACAGGACTAGCTAGGGTAGATGCAGATCATCCATGATCTTATTGAATGACGGAGCAGGCTCGAGGGGCCAAATGGTCTTCTCCTGTTCCTTGTTCTTATATTCTTATGTTCTTATGCAGAGAGGATATTCCCGATGATGGGGGAGTCAAGAACTGAGCATTCAGGGTAGACTATTTAGGACGGAGATGAGGAGACATTTCTTCACCCAAAGAGTGGTGAGCCTGTGGAATTCATTCCCACAGGAAGTAGTTGATGCCAAAACATTGAATGTATTCAAGAGGCAGCTGGATATAGCACTTGGAGTGAATGGGATCAAAGGTTATGGGGAAAAGCAGGATTAGGCTATTGAGTTGGACGATCAGCCATGATCGGAATGAATGGCGGAGCAGGCTCGAAGGGCCAAATGGCCTCCTCCTGCTCCTATCTTCTGTTTCTATGTTTCTATATCCCTAACCCAAACCAATCCTGAAACTAACCCTAACCCTGGCATGAACCCAACCCTAAACGTAGCGCTAATACTAGCTATAATTCAAACACAAATGCAGTAATCCTAACCTTGAATTGACCTCTGACTCCAACACTAAACCTAACTCTATCCCGAACCCTATTTTTCTGCTTTTACTCCATTTCCATTACTCTAACTAAATCGATCAATCCAGGTTCGATTGTTCAGCAAGAGAGAGTTTGAGATTTTGATTGGTCTTTTTGGGATGAAGTTTATTTTGATTGTTCCCCTGAATGGTCCGACTTCTAATTGTTGGATAGATCGTCAATGACAGCAGCGGGTAAAGTTTAACCAATTGTTCTCCATTTGGAATAGTTTCATACATAACAGCAATGTGCTTTTACTGAAATAATGAACTTCATAAGTCATAGATTGTCATTGGGAAATGAATGGCCACAGACAGTCACACAGACAGATGTTAGGAAAATGTATTTCATGAAAAGGATTTTGAACGAGGAAAGTGAACATTTACAAAAAGAATTGTTTCTCTGATTTAACACATTCGAGGGAACTCCTTAAACTAAACATTTTGTTGGTGCTCAACTTCTTAAATCTAACATTTTAACCATTGTGCCACCATGGGACAGCAGAGTGGCACAGTGGTTAGCACTGCTGCCTCACAGTGCCAGGGACCCGGGGCAGCACAGTAGCACTGTGGTTAGCACCGCTGCCTCACAGCGCCAGGGACCAGGGGCGGCATGGTGGCACAGTGGTTAGCACTGCTGCCTCACAGTGCCAGGGACCCGGGTTCGATTCCCGGCTTGGGGTCACTGTCTGTTCGGAGTCTGCACATTTTCCCCGTGTCTGCGTGAGTTTCCTATGGGTGCTCCGGTTTCCTCCCACAGTCTGAAAGACGTGCTGGTTAGGGTGCATTGGCCGTGCTAAATTCTCCCTCAGTGTACCCGAACAGGTGCCGGATTGTGGCGACTAGGGGATTTTCACAGTAACTTCATTGCAGCGTTAATGTAAGCCTACTTGTGACACTAATAAATAAACTTAAAACTTAATTTATTGTCAATTTAAAAAACAAAAGCCTTCACTCTGGTCAAACTGTTAAAGAAGCTGCATCCAGAAAGCGAATCAAAATATAGTGAGTGAAGTTCAATCCAGTGGCAGGGCTAGAATGGTGCACCTGGACAGGCCCAATAGGCTGATGTGACACTAGGAATCTAAACGTGGATATCGCGGCTCCTTACGGTGCCAGTGTTGTCCACTCCTGGAACAAGTCGTGTGCAACAGCAAGATGGGCCCTGCTTGCTCACAGCTGCAGGTAAGTTAATTTTATTTGTAGCTTTTGTTCTCTGGTCGTGCTGTGACAATGTTTGAGTGAATTACTGCACTTGCCAGAGCGTTGATCCCTCTTCACAATGGCGGAGAAGTGCTGGTCACGGATTACTCAGGGATTCCAAGCTGCTGTGGCAACATATAATTTGAAAAGCCTCTTGTTGTCTGGAGCTTTGGTGAATGATAGTAGAGGTTCCAACTTTCCTTCCATCACTGTCCGAACACGCATCCCACCCAAAACCATCCCAATACACCCACGCATTTAGAACCATAGAACCATAGAAAATTACAGCTCAGAAACAGGCCTATTGGCCCTTCTTGTCTGTGCCGAACCATTTTTTGCCTAGTCCCACTGACCTGCACTTGGACCATATCCCTCCACACCCCTCTCATCCATGAACCCGTCCAGGTTTTTCATAAATGTTAAAAGTTAAAAGCATTTACCACTTTATCCAGCACCTCATTCCACACTCCCACCACTCCCTGCGTGAAGAAGCCCCCCCTAATATTCCCTTTAAACTTTTCTCCTTGCCCCGCTAGTCCCCCTTATTGGAAAGTAAACACCTCTGACAGTGCAGCCCTTCACAGGAATTGTACGAGAGTGTTAGCCTAGTTTCTGTGCTCAGGTCTCCAGGATGGGAATTGAACCCACAACCTCCGGAGCCAGAGGCATGAATGTCACCAACTGAGCTGGCAATATCTTCACAGTGGCACAGTGGTTAGCACTGCTGCCTCACAGCACCAGGGACCTGGGTTCAATTCCCGCTTCGGGTCTCTATCTGTGTGGAGTTTGCAAGTTCTCCCTGTGTCTGCGTGGGTTTCCTCCGGGTGCTCCGGTTTCCTCCCACACTCCAAAGATGTGCGAGTTAGGTGGATGGCCATGCCAAATTGCCCCTTAGTGTCAGGGGGATTAGTGGGGTGAATACATGAAGATACGGCCTGGGTGGGATTATTGCCAGTGCAGACTCAATGGGCCAAATGGCCTCCATCTGCACTGTCGGGATTCTATGATTCTATAAATATCTACCTCAGCCTCTATCTCAATCTGTCTAATTCTATCAATGTCACTTGAATGGGAATTAACTCTACAACCTTTTGACTCTGAGGTCGTGTACATTCAAGTTGATATTGATACATGCTTATGTTTAGTGCTCACAAACTATAGTCTTATTTCCTTATCTCTGATCTCAAATGAAGACTGGGTGAAGTCACCTTGTGTGCAATTAATGAGCGTATTTAGACAGAGGACGGGAGTATTAAGAACATAAGAACATAAGAAATAGGAGCAGGAGTAGGCCATCTAGCCCCTCGAGCCTGCCCCACCATTCAATAAGATCATGGCTGATCTGACGTGGATCAGTACCACTTACCCGCCTGATCCCCATAACCCTTAATTCCCTTACCGATCAGGAATCCATCCATCCGCGCTTTAAACATATTCAGCGAGGTAGCCTCCACCACCTCAGTGGGCAGAGAATTCCAGAGATTCACCACCCTCTGGGAGAAGAAGTTCCTCCTCAACTCTGTCTTAAACCGACCCCCCTTTATTTTGAGGCTGTGTCCTCTAGTTTTATCTTCCTTACTAAGTGAAAGAATCTCTCCGCCTCCACCCTATCCAGCCCCCGCATTATCTTATAAGTCTCCATGATGAGATTGCAGAGCCTTTGGCTTTGATCTTTGGGTCCTCGCTGTCCACGGGGATGGTGCCAGAGGACTGGAGAGTGGCGAATGTTGTTCCTCTGTTTAAGAAAGGGAATAGAAATGACCCTGGTAATTATAGACCGGTTAGTCTGACTTCGGTGGTTGGTAAATTGATGGAAAAGGTCCTTAGGGATGGGATTTACGACCATTTAGAAAGATGCGGATTAATCCGGGATAGTCAGCACGGATTTGTGAAGGGCAAATCGTGCCTCACAAATTTGATAGAATTTTTTGAGGAGGTAACTAGGTGTGTTGATGAAGGTTGGGCGGTTGATGTCATATACATGGATTTTAGTAAGGCGTTTGATAAGGTCCCCCATGGTCGGCTTATGATGAAAGTAAGGAGGTGTGGGATAGAGGGAAAGTTGGCCGATTGGATAGGTAACTGGCTATCTGATCGAAGACAGAGGGTGGTGGTGGATGGAAAATTTTCGGACTGGAGGCAGGTTGCTAGCGGAGTGCCGCAGGGATCGGTGCTTGGTCCTCTGCTCTTTGTGATTTTTATTAATGACTTAGAGGAGGGGGCTGAAGGGTGGATCAGTAAATTTGCTGATGACACCAAGATTGGTGGAGTAGTGGATGAGGTGGAGGGCTGTTGTAGGCTGCAAAGAGACATAGATAGGATGCAAAGCTGGGCTGAAAAATGGCAAATGGAGTTTAACCCTGATAAATGTGAGGTGATTCATTTTGGTAGGACTCATTTAAATGTGGATTACAGGGTCAAAGGTAGGGTTCTGAAGACTGTGGAGGAACAGAGAGATCTTGGGGTCCATATCCACAGATCTCTAAAGGTTGCCACTCAAGTGGATAGAGCTGTGAAGAAGGCATATAGTGTGTTAGCTTTTATTAACAGGGGGTTGGAGTTTAAGAGCCGTGGGGTTATGCTGCAACTGTACAGGACCTTGGTGAGACCGCATTTGGAATATTGCGTGCAGTTCTGGTCACCTCACTATAAGAAGGATGTGGAAGCGCTGGAAAGAGTGCAGAGGAGATTTACCAGGATGCTGCCTGGTTTGGAGTGTCGGTCTTATGAGGAAAGGTTGAGGGAGCTGGGGCTGTTCTCTCTGGAGCGGAGGAGATTGAGGGGAGACTTAATAGAGGTTTATAAAATGATGAAGGGGATAGATCGAGTGAACGTTCAAAGACTATTTCCTCGGGTGGATGGAGCTATTACAAGGGGGCATAACTATAGGGTTCATGGTGGGAGATATAGGAAGGATATCAGAGGTAGGTTCTTCACGCAGAGAGTGGTTGGGGTGTGGAATGGACTGCCTGCAGTGATAGTGGAGTCAGACACTTTAGGAACATTTAAGCGGTTATTGGATAGGCACATGGAGCACACCAGGATGGTAGGGAGTGGGATAGCTTGATCTTGGTTTCAGATGAAGGTCGGCACAACATCGTGGGCCGAAGGGCCTGTTCTGTGCTGTAATGTTCTATGTTCTAAGATCCCCCCTCATCCTTCTAAACTCCAACGAGTACAAACCCAATCTCCTCAGCCTCTCCTCATAATCCAAACCCCTCATCTCCAGTATCAACCTGGTGAACCTTCTCTGCACTCCCTCCAATGCCAATATATCCTTCCTCATATAAGGGGACCAATACTGCACACAGTATTCCAGCTGCGGCCTCACCAATGCCCTGTACAGGTGCATCAAGACATCCCTGCTTTTATATTCTATCCCCTTCGCAATATAGGCCAACATCCCATTTGCCTTCTTGATCACCTGTTGTACCTGCAGACTGGGCTTTTGCGTCTCATGCACAAGGACCCCCAGGTCCCTTTGCACGGTAGCATGTTTTAATTTGTTTCCATTGAGATAATAATCCCATTTGTTATTATTTCCTCCAAAGTGTATAACCTCGCATTTCTCAACGTTATACTCCATTTGCCATATCCTCGCCCACTCACTCAGCCTGTCCAAATCTCTCTGCAGATCTTCTCCGTCCTCCACACGATTCACTTTTCCACTTATCTTTGTGAATTAACATTCAGTTTCTAACATACAATTTGCTGTGTTTCTGGTCTGGGTTTATCACACGTGCAAAGTTAAGCAAACCAGCAAAATGGCTTTTCCAATAATAGTTTTAAGCAGCTTAACAAAGCAGAAAGGTGCCACCTGACCCCTGAGTGAATTAATGACAGGGTAATGCTGCCAGCACAATTTGGTGCAAAATCAAGTGAAAATTGAAAAGGAACAAGTCTCGGTTTGGAGAGGCAGATGTACAGCTGAAAGCAGATGAGATGCTGAGGAGTGTGGGCAACGATTCTGGAGACTAAAATAAACCAGCTTGAGGCTGTTGAGCAGCTTGGAAGGAAGGTATTGGATGATTAAATACGACCTTGTGTAAGAGTCAACAAAGTCAGATCAGATAAAAATTTAACAGCTAACAGCTCAGAGAGAACATCGAAAAATAAAAAAGAGAAAAGTCATTTATACAGCGTCCTACACCACTCCAGGATGTCCCAAAACACTTCAAGACAGTGAAATATTTTGGAAGTGTGGTCATTGTTGTAACATTGGAAATGTGGCAGCCAGTTTGTGCACAGCAATATCCCACAAACAACAATGTAATAACCACCCGAGGGCTGTTGGATGAGGGATAAATATTGACTAGGATCACTGAGGGGAGCCTCCATTTAATTTATCAGCTAAAGGATGGCACCCCCGACAGCGCAGCATCCCGTCAGTACTGTACTGGAGTTACAGCCTTGACTGTTGAGTTCAATTAGCTGGAGGGGAACGTGAACCTCCTGACTCAGAGCCAGATACACTGAGCCGCGGCTGAGAGGGGGAAGACCAATATCGATCCGATTTCTAAACAGCCGAGAGGCTGGGGATTGGAAGAGATGATCACGTTGTTTGGCTTGATATCAGGTTTTTGAAACCTTCAGCACAGGTCTACCTTTGGGTGGCACGGTGGCACAATGGTTAGCACTGCTGCCTCACAGCGCCAGGGACGCGGGTTCGATTCTTGGGTCCCTGTCTGTGTGGAGTTTGCACGTTCTCCCCGTGTCTGCGTGGGTTTCCTCCGAGTGCTCCGGTTTCCTCCCACAGTCTGAAAGACGTGCTGGTTAGGATGCATTGGCCGTGCTAAATTCTCCCTCAGTGTAACCCGAACAGGCGCCATAGTGTGGCGACTAGGGGATTTTCACAGTAACTTCATTGCAGCGTTAATGTAAGCCTACTTGTGACAATAAATAAACTTTACCTTTCCCAAACTAATTATGATGCAAATCATACACCTCGGCTAAGAGAGGTTGGAGTACAGTGAGATTCTCGCTTCAGTTTATTACTGTAAGTTTGAAGATGTAATTATGCAACCAAGCAGATGTAAAGTGAGACGATTTGATTTGATTGGCAGTGTTTCCAGCAGGGAGCTGCACTCCTGGGAATGAATGCATCCTAACCAGGCAGCCTGGAATTATCCATCTGTTAGAATGAAAGCAAGGATCACTGGATTGTGGAATCATCTTAACCTTTCTCCTTGACCACAATGGACTGATTGGCCTCTGATTTTGCTGTATAATTTTACAATTTTATGACTGAGTTACAATAGATCAGAGAAGACAGGTAACAAGGTGATTTAATACCTCCTGTATTTCCTCCGGGGTTTCCTCCGAGTGCTCCGGTTTCCTCCCACACTCCAAAGATGCAAAGGTTAGGTTGATTGGCCACGCTAAATTATCCCTTAGTTAAGGGGGATTTGTGGGGTATATACTTGGGGTTACGGGAATAGGGCCTGGGTGGCAGCCCAAGCCTCTCCAACACAGAGCAGAATGGTGCTCGATAGACTCATCCCAGTGCAGCTTGAATCTGGATACAAGAGCACAGAGAGACTCCCCCTGAGAAGAGGCTTCACAGCTTCAAAGCATCACTAAGATAACTGTGCACATGTACAGTTAGGTGGATTGGCTGTGCTAAATTACCCCTTCATGTCAGGGGGACTAGCTAGGGTAAAATACTTGGGTTTATGGGAAAATGACCTGGGTGGATTGTGGTCGGTACAGACTCAATGGGCTGAATGGCCTCCTTCTGCATTGTAGGGATTCTATGATTCTATAACACAAGTGATCAGGTACACCTGCACACCCAACTGCGAGTGACAGATAGCAAAGTGATGGAAGAGAAGGTGGTACAGAGGACCACGTGATGTCAAAATGGAGATTTACCTGCGTAATGCCCCTAGCTTGACCCAAGTCTGACCTCTCCGTTTCACCATCCAGGTGAAATGGGATGTCTCGGAATGGCAGTTGCATCTCCTTGAGGAGTTTTGTCAGACTGAAGTGCACAGCTACTAAAGCACTGAGGATTGTGGTGCTGTTCCTGCCTCTACTCGGCTCCCGTACTGACCGCCATGGTGAAGAGATTTTTTTGTTTTATATACTTTTCCAATTCAATCAAATCAAATCCAATTCAGAGTCTCAACAAGTTGCGACATTTCAGATCCAGGCTGACAAGACAGGGCGAGCGACCAAAATCACCCTGTCCTGGGCCTGATCTACATGAGCCAAGCTGATTGGAGAAGGGGGAGGTCCCTCCTCCAAGACTTGAGCTCATTTGCATCTTAGCCAAAAGGCCGAGATGCCGCTTTTAAAAATTGCTTCATATGAAACATATGAAGCTTCAGTGTAACCTAATGACCTCAACCAAGTGCAGCACCCAATCCATACTACACTTGATCTTAGCCAAAAGGCCGAGAAGCGATAAGATGCTACAAGAAGCTGTGTCATCTGACGTGTGATGTTGGAGTTTCCTCGTTCAGGTTGGATTCCCTCTCAACAAGGACACATGTTACTGAACCTTCATCGTGCTGGAAAGACAGGACAATGGTGGCAGAATGTGTGAGTGCTCACTCTCAGGTTGAAGTGCACAGATGTGAGGAGATGGTGAGCAATGCTGGTGTTGATGTGGATCCATGAGAGAGGCTACGTGTTCAGGAGGATGCAGATTCGTTATTCTCTCTCGGAATGTGATGGCTATGAGGGTCTCACATGCAGACCGACCTTGTCTGACCCGCACTAAAGCTCCTTCCCCCGCAGCCTTGGCTTCCTCAACTCTTTGTCCCCTCCCTGTTCAATGTTCTCTTCATTGGAGGAGATTTGCAGCTCCTCTATGTCATCATCCAGCAAGTCCTCCCGCCTTTGCAGCTCTAGGTTGTGCAATGTGCAGCAGATGGTAATGATCTGGGAGACCTCCTGGGGACTGTACTGGAGAACTCCGCCAGACTTTTAAAAATATATTCCTTCATGGGATGTGGATGTCGCTGGCTGGGCCAGCGATACCATTGTGAAACATATCAATCCAATTAGACGCCTGCATGAACTCTTGATGCAGAGTGGCACAGTGGTTAGCACTGCTGCCTCACAGCGCCAGGGACCCGGGTTCAATTCCCAGCTCGGGTCACTGCCTATGTGGAGTCTGCACGTTCTCCCCATGTCCACGTGGGTTTCCTCCTATACAATCCAAAGATGTGTGGGTTAAATGCATTGGCCATGCTAAATTGCCCCTTAGTGTCCCAGGATGCTTGGGTTAGAGGGATTGGTGGGGTAAATATGTGGGGTGAGGGAGATCCCCCTGTGTGGGATTGTTGTTGGTGCAGACTCGATGGGCTGAATGGCCTCCTTCTGCATTGTAGGGATTCTATGAATTCTATGATGGAGGGATGACACTGGAAAGCAGACTTTATAACGAGTATTCATCACATTTAAATGATCTTCTCTACATTGCATGTCAGGAACTGCACTCTGCCATTGAAGGCTGAAGCAGAGAGCAGGGCCCTGCTTTGGGGTGATTGCACTGGAGGGGGCGCAGAGGAGATTCACCAGGATGCTGCCTGGGTGGAGCATTTAAATCATGAAGAGAGATTGGATAGGCTTAGGTTGTTTTCGTTGGAGCAGAGACGACTGAGGGGCGACCTGATCGAGGTGTACAAGATTATGAGGGACATGAACAGAGTGGATAGGCAGCAGCTGTTCCCCTTAGTTGAAAGGTTAGTTATGACGGGACACAGGTTAAAAGTCAGGGGCGGGAGATTTAAGGAGGATTTGAGGAAAAATTTTTTTTACTCAGAGTCTGGAATGCGCTGCCTGGGAGGGTGGTGGAGGCGGGAGGCCTCGCGTCCTTTAAAAAGTACCTGGATGAGTACTTGGCACGCAATAATATTCAGGGCTACAAGTGCTGGCAAGTGGGATTAGTTGGGCAGATCAGGACATTTCATGCGTCGGTGCAGACTCGATGGGCCGAAGGGCCTCATCTGTACTGTAAGATTCTGTGATTCTATGATTCCTTGCTGATATCTGGTTGTATTTTCTACTTCTGTCGACCACGACACGCACCAGAGGCAGGAACAGAAAATCCTGGTCCTTGTCTTTATTTCATTCTCTCACTCTTTGTTTCAAAAGTATCTTTCTAAATGTGCCTTGTTTTAGGAAAATCTGGTTCCTGGCCCAACCCAATTCCAGTCAAACAGTGAGTCGACATTCTCTCTTTCCACAGCCAGTCCTGGGTCACATCTCCCCTGATCCCTGCCCGCTCTCCATTGCTGTTTCATTGGCTGAACTTTGATGCTTTCAGACTTTGAGCAGGCGTAGCGCATCACACATAGAATCATCGAGTCATAGAGGTTTACAGCATGGAAACAGGCCCTTCAGCCCAACTTGTCTATGCCACCCTTTATTTTAAACCCCTAAGCTAATCCCAATTGCCTGCATTTGGCCCATATCCCTCTATACCCATCGTACCCATGTAACTGTCTAAATGCTTTTTAAAAGACAAAATTGTACCCGTCTCCACTACTACCTCTGGCAGCTTGTTCCAGACACTCACCACCCATCCTCTGCGTGAAGAAATTGCCCCTCTGGACACTTTTGTATCTCTCCCCTCTCACTTAAACCTATGCCCTCTAGTTTTAGACTCCCCTATCTTTGGGAAAAGATTTGACTATCTAGCTGATCTATGCCCCTCATTATTTTATAGACCTCTATAAGATCACCCCTCAGCCTCCTACGCTCCAGAGAAAAAAGTCCCAGTCTTTCCAGCCTCTCCTTATAACTCAAACCATCAAATCCCGGTAGCATCCTAGTAAATCTTTTCTGCACTCTTTCTGGTTTAATAATATCCTTTCTATAATAGGGTTACCAGAACTGTGCACAGTAATTGTGAACACAATGTGATTGTGAGAAAGGGAAATATATATGATAAATTGATTCGAGTTCTTTGAGGATCTAACAAACAACTTGGATAAAAAGGAATGAGTAGATACAGCCTGTTTGGATTTCCAAATGGCATTTGATAAGGTGCCACAAAAAGATTGTTGCAAGAGACAAGAGCTCATGCAATTGGGGATAATCTATTAGCATGGATAGAGGATGAGCAAACTACCAGAAAGCAGAGAGTTGTGAAAAAGGGGAACCCTTGTGAGGGAACCTGGAACCTGGGATGAACGACAGCATCCATTATCCAGGAAAGAATGCAAGAAAGAGAGAAAGGAAGAAAGGTTTTTTTATCTTCCAAGGAATGTGCCAAAGTGCTTCACAACCAATGAACTACCTTTGGAATGTAGTCACATTGCAATGAAGGAAATGCAACAACCAATTTACACACAGAAATATCCCACAATGTTACCATCCCAATGGGTGTTACAACTGGACAAGTCAGACCCTAAGATGGAACTAGATGATAGATCCTAATTTTTAATCTTTGTTTAGAAATGCAGAGAGTGGCCTGCTGAAAAGTCACAGTTCATAAATTTTCAACAAAAGAAACAAAAATGTATGAAACAAGAAAAGATCAACGATGTGACATTACTCCTTCACCCCAATTATACATTTACAGATATAATAAGATCAGCCATGATCTTATTGAATGGCGGAGTAGGCTCGAGGGGCCAGATAGAGTCAGAGAGGCATAGAGGTTTACAGCATGGAAACAGGCCCTTCAGCCCAACTTGTCCATGCCACCCTTTTTTTTAAAACCCCTAAGCTAATCCCAATTGCCCACATTCGGCCCATATCCCTCTATACCCATTGTACCCATGTGACTATCTAAATGCTTTTTGAAAGACAAAATTGTACCTGCCTCTACTACTACCTCTGGCAGCTTGTTCCAGACACTCACCACCCTCTGTGTGAAAAAATTGCCCCTCTGGACGCTTTTGTAACTCTCCCCTTTCACCTTAAACCTATACCCTCTAGTTTTAGTCTCCCCTACCTTTGGGAAAAGACATTGACTATCTAGCTGATCTGTGCCCCTCATCATTTTATAGACCTCTATAAGTTCACCCCTCAGCCTCCTACGCTCCAGAGAAAAAAGTCCCAGTCTATCCAACCTCTCCTTATAACTCAATCCATCAAGTCCCGGTAGCATCCTAGTAAATCTTTTCTGCACTCTTTCTAGTTTAATAACATCCTTTCTATAATAGGGTGACCAGAATTGCACACAGTATTCCAAGTGTGGCCTTACCAATGTCTTGTACAACTTCAACAAGACATTCCAACTCCTGTATTCAATGTTCTGACTGATGAAACCAAGCATGCCGAATGCCTTCTTCACCATTCTGTCCACCTGTGACTCCACTTTCAAGTGGACATGTACCCCTAGATCTCTTTGTTTTGTAACTCTCCCCAACGCCCGACCATTAACTGAGTAAATCCTGCCCTGGTTCAATCTACCAAAATACATCACCTCGCATTTGTCTAAATTAAACTGCATCTGCCATTCATCAGCCCACAGGCACCAATTGATCAAGATCCCGCTGCAATTGGAGATAACTTTCTTCACTGTCAACTATGCCACCAATCTTGGTGTCATCTGCAAACTTACTAACCATGCCCCCTATATTCTCATCCAAATCATGAATAGAAATGACAAATAACAGTGGACCCAGCACTGATCCCTGAGGCACATCGCTCGTCACAGGCCTCTAGTTTGAAAAACAACTCTCTACAACCACCCTCTGGCTTCTGTCAAGAAGCCAATTTTGTATCCATTTAGATACCTCACCCTGGATCCCGTGAGATTTAACTTTATGCAACAACCTACCATGCGATACCTTGTCAAAGGCCTTGCTAAAGTCCATGTAGACAACATCAACTGCACTGCCCTCATCTACCTTCTTGGTTACCCCTTCAAAAAACTCAATCAAATTTGTGAAACATGATTTTCCACTCACAAAGCCATGCTGACTGTCCCTAATCAGTCCTTGCATCTCTAAATGCCTGTAGATCCTGTCTCTCAAAATACCTTCAAACAATTTACCCACCACAGATGTGAGGCTCACTGGCCTGTAGTTCCCAAGCTTTTCCCTGCAGCCCTTTTTAAACAAAGGCACAACATTTGCCACTCTCCAATCTTCAGGCACCTCACCCGTGACTATCGATGATTCAAATATCTCGGCTAGGGGACCCGCAATTTCCTCCCTAGCCGCCCACAATGTCATGGGATACACTTCATCAGGTCCCGGGGATTTATCTACCTTGATGCGCTTTAAGACTTCCAGCACCTCCTTCTCTGTAATATGTACACTCCTCAGGACATCGCTATTTATTTCCCCAAGTTCCCTGACATCCATGCTTTTCTCAATAGTAAATACTGATGAGAAATATTCATTTAGGATCTCACCCATCTCTTGTGGATCTGCCCATAGATGACCTTGTTGATCCTTAAGAGGCCCCACGCTCTCCCTTGTTACTCTTTTGCCCTTTATGTATTTGTAGAAGCTCTTTGGATTCTCCTTTGCCTTACCTGCCAAAACTATCTCGAGTCCCCTTTTGCCCTCCTGATTTCTCTCTTAAATCTTCTCCTACATCCCCTATACTCTTCAAGGGATTCACTTGATCCCAGCTGCCTATGCATGTCATGTGCCTCTTTCTTCTTCTTGACCAAGGCCTCAATATCCTAAGTCATCCAGGGTTCCCGACTTCCACCAGCCTTGCCCTTCACTCTAAGCGGAATGTGTTTACCCTGAACCCTGGATAACACACTTTTGAAAGTGTGCCACTTACCAGATGTCCCTTTGCCTTCCCACAGACTCCCCCAATTAACTTTTGAAAATTCCTGCCTGATACCATCAAAATTGGCCTTGCCCCAATTTATAATTTTAACTTTTGGGCCAGACCTATCATTCTCCATAGCCATCTTAAAACTAATGGAATTATGGTCACTGGTCCCAAAGTGATCCCTCACTAACACTTCTGTCACCTGCCCTTCCATATTTCCCAAGAGGAGGTCAAGTTTTGCCCCCTCTCTAGTTGGGCCATCCACAAACTGAATGAGAAATTCCTCCTGAATGCACTCAACAAATTTCTCTCCATCCAACCCTCGAATACAATGGCTGTCCCAGTCAATGTTGGGAAAGTTAAAATCTCCAACTATTACCACCCTATTTTTCTTGGCGCTATCTATAATCTCCTTACATATTTGCTCCTCAATTTCCCGTTGACTATTTGGGGGCCTATAGTACAACCCTATCAAAGTGATTTCCCCCTTCTTATTTCTCAGTTCTACCCATATAGACTCAGTGGCCGAACCCTCGGATATATCCCCTCTCAGTACGGCCGTGATGCTTTCCCTAATCAAAAGTGCAACTCCCCCTCCTCTCTTACCTCCTGTTCTATCTTTCCTATAGCATCTGTACCCTGGAACATTGAGCTGCCAGTCCTGTCCCTCCCCTAGCCATGTTTCAGTAATTGCTATAATATCCCAGTCCCATGTACCCATCCATGCCCTGGCGTACTCCTACTCCTCGTTCTTATGTTCTTATGTTCTTATATGCGTGCACGCACACTCACACACACACACACACTCACACGCATGCACGAACACACACATGCATGCACACATACATACACTCACTCACTCACACACACATTCACACATGCACTCACATATAGATTCGCATGGATGACGCAAATTACAAAATTTATCTTATACTCTGGTGTTCACAGTTGTTATACGCTCCAGTAAACCAGTAGGTAACCTGCGGTCAGGCACACCCCACACTGAAGACACATGACAGATGCCACCTGAAACAGATGTTCTGGATCTCTCATCAATTCCCCCTTGATGTTTGTCACACTGTGAGCTTGACTGGAACTCAGCTTTTCACATGAGGGCTTCGATCTACGCTTTTGGAACACACTTTGAACTCTTCTGCCAGCTGCGCTTTCTGTCTGGTGTCTTCATTGCGGATCCTCCTCCAGGGTTTTGGTCTCTCCTTCTGATGTTCATCTCTGCTGGATCTCCAACCTTTGCCTTCCACACTCTCTCACAGATACTGAGCTGTACCAACAGTTCACAGGCCCATGTTTAGGAGTTACAGACATTCGGCTGTTTCCTCAGATCTCTGGTTTCTCGCAGGTCTATTTATCTTGGAAGTCTGTTGCCTGCCACTTTCTCACTTTAAGCTTGAAGCCTCCCTCTGCTCTTCACACTTAACTTCACTGAACAGGATCTGTTTCAGATTTTTTGTCCTTGTTCCTTGAATTAGCTGTTGTCTTGGGACATTTTCCTGTCCCTCTCTGGTTTCTGGAACCTTCTTCTTTGGTTTGGGACTTGTTCCCTGTTCCTTTCCATGCCCCGCCTGTTCTGGCACTTTCTGTGGAAAACTAATACTGCTGTTCTGTTTCTCCGCGTCTGTGGCCTCTTGTTACTCGGTAACAGCACCGTTTCTTCACTTTATTTTAACTTCCCTAAATCACTTCAGTCGTAAAACCTCATTAAAAATGTAACTTACGCCAACAGCACCAGACTTACTGCCTCACTCTGAAACAAAACTGGACCCAACTCACACAAAGAAAGAATATTAATTAAACTTACAACCAAAACTTATTCCTAATACCCACAAAATACAAATACAACTTACTGAACAGGAAAGTGACAGGTAACCTCTTTTTGGGATGTTATCTGGGGTAGAATTGAGCAAAGTGTTGGAGATAACAGCCTGGCTCCTCTTCAGATACGAGCCGATGAGATGTTTCACGTTCACCCGAGGGCGGACAGGGTCTTAGTTTAACCTTTTATTCAAAAGGCAGCTCCACTGACACGGCAGCATTCTCTCAGTACTTCACTAGAGTGTCAGCCTGGGTAAAGAGGCCATGAGTCCACAAACGTCTGACTCAGAGGCTTTACCCACTGAGGCCCGGCTGACGGAGGAACATCCTTCGTAAATCTGTTGAATTTACACTTTTGCTTGCTACCTTTACGCTTACTTTGCAACTGGTGATGGAGTAAATCCTTTCTCAAAGAACAAAGAAAATTACAGCACAGGAACAGGCCCTTCGCCCCTCCAAGCCTGCACTGACCATGCTGCCCGACTGAACTAAAACCCCCGACCCTTCTGGGGACCATATCCCTCTAATCCCATCTTATTCATGTACTTGTCAAGACGCTCCTTAAAAGTCACTATCGTATCTGCTTCCACTACCTCCCCCGGCAACGAGTTCCAGGCACCCACCACCCTCTGTGTAAAAGATCTGCCTCGTACATCCCCTTTATGTCCAAAGATAAGTCCAAAGATGTGCGGGTTAGGTTGATTGGCCAGGTTAAAAAAAAAATTGCCCCTTAGAGTCCTGGGATGTGTAGGTTAGAGGGATTAGCGTGTAAATATGTGGGGGTAGGGCCTGGGTGGGATTGTGGTCGGTGCAGACTCGATGGGCCGAATGGCCTCCTTCTGCACTGTAGGGTTTCTATGATTTAAACCTTGCCCCTCGCAGCTTAAACCAATGCCCCCTCGTAATTGACTTTTCCACCCTGGGAAAAATCTTCTGACTATCCACTCTGTCCATGCCCCTCAAAATCTTGTAGACTTCTGTCAGGTCGCCCCTCAACCTCTGTCATTCCAGTGAGAACAAACCAAGTTTCTCCAACCTCTCCTCATAGCTAATGCCCGCCACACCAGGCAACATCCTGGTAAATCTTTTCTGTACCCTCTCCAAAGCTTCCACATCCTTCTGGTAGTGTGGTGACCAGAATTGAAGACTATATTCCAAGCACGGCCTAACTAAGGTTCTATAAAGCTGCAACATGACTTGCCAATTCTTGAACTCAGTGCCCCGGCCGATAAAGGCAAGCATGCCGTATGCCTTCCTGAGGCCACTTATCTTTCTAGTTATTTACAGCTGGGTTGATGTTTCCCTGGATCCTGTGGATTGACCTTTTTTTTAAACACAATTGGAACCGGAGCTATTTCCTGATCTTCTGGTACCGCTCCCAGATGTAATGAGGCATAAGATACTTTTCAGCCTCACTTCGCCCCCCCCCCCCCCTCTCCCCCCCCCCCCCCCCCCCCCCCCCCCCACTATCATTTCCTTAAGTATGCATGGGTGCATTCCATCTGGTTCTGAATTCTTATGAATATTCAATCCCTTCAGATTTAGTTAATCACAATTTCATTTCTAAATGTTTGCCAATGAGGTCGGGTGTTCCTGAAATGCCCCTATTGCAGAACAGCACAATTCCTGTAATGAAATCTTATCATTTGAAATTCACACCTATATTATAATTCTGTGTTGCTGCCTTTGTATTATTGGCTGTAATTGCTTTGTTTGTTCTTCAACGTGTTCCGAGCATGAACCAACACAAATGTCATCTCTCCTCTGGAATCATTTTCCTGTTGATCCTTTTAGTTCAATTCAAAATGTTATTTCAAATTTCATTCAATCCTCCCTCATTTCCTTCAGATATTTAAATGTCCAGTCGATCTCCTGGTGCTTGGAGACCTGGGTATTCGAAGCTCCAAGGAGGTCAGCAACAGCGTGACTGATGCATTCATTCAGTAAGAAGCTTTATTTGGAATCACGAGCTTTTGGAGCACAGCTTCTTCATCAGTGGATCCTTCATCAGGTGAGTGGACGGAGCTCTCCGAAAGCTCGTCATTCCAAATAAACCTCTTGCACTTTAACCTGGTGTTGTGAGACTTCTTACAGTGCCCACACCAGTCCAACGCCGGCATCTCCACAGCATAGCATTCATTCCGACAGTTGTATTTTGTTAAAACCACAATAGCCTGATTGAAGTAACAGCCAACTCGGAGACATTCAGCATTCTGCATTTGAACCAGGAAAGTTCTGACAAGCTCACATGCGTGGGAACTTTGAATTTCAATGGGCAGAAATATGCTGCCCAGAGCCCTGTGTGGGTTCCTCTGATACTAACCCTGCAAGAGTTTTAACAACACCAGGTTAAAGTCCAACACGTTTATTTGGTAGCAAATACCATTAGCTTTCGGAGCGCTGCTCCTTCGTCAGATGGAGTGGAAATGTGCTCTCAAACAGGGCACAGAGCACATTTCCACTCCATCTGACAAAGGAGCAGCGCTCCGAAAGCTAATGGTATTTGCTACCAAATAAACCTGTTGGACTTTAACCTGGTGTTGTTAAAACTCTTACTGTGTTCACCCCAGTCCAACGCCGGCATCTCCACATCATGACTAACCCTACTGACATGGCTTTGGACTAGATGCTCTTGGGTTGCCCAGGAGTTTATTCCAGGATAGGCAGGCTGTTGCATGGTGGCACGGTGGTTAGCACTACTGCCTCACAGCGCCAGGGACCCGGGTTCGATTCCGGCCTTGGGTCACTGTCTGTGTGGAGTTTGCATGTTCTCCCCATGTCTACGTGGGTTTCCTCCGGGTGCTCCGGTTTCCTCCCACAGTCCAAAGATGTGCACTTTAGGTGGATTGGCCATGTTAAATTCCCCCTTAGTGTCCCAAGATGTGTAATTTGGGGGATTAGCGGGGTAAATGTATGGGGTTACAGGGGTAGGGCCTGGGTGGGATGCTTTGTCAGAGAGTCGGTACAGACTTGATGGGTCTAATGGCCTCCTTCTGCACTATAGGGATTCTATGATCTAATCACCAGATGAAGGACCTGTGGAAGTGACAGCAGGATCTGTATTGTGAAAACCTTGAAATGTATTTAAACATAAACTCAATGAATATCCCTAATACCCCTCCTCACCCAGCCCACCCCTCACCCATTCTCCACCCTCCGCTACCCACACCTCTTTCCACTCTCCACCCAACGCACACCACACCAATTACTTTATCAGTTATTGCACTTTAAATACTTTTTAAAATTCATGTCAAGTTTCTTCCATATTTACTGATATTAATTTAAAGCTTACATCAATTTCTAAAAGAAACTAAAAGTCTTTGAAAGATTAAGAATTGTTTAAAGGTACATAAAACTGAAATTCACTGGAATACTGCAGCACTGCTGGATATCGAGGGGGTATCTCCCACCACACAGCAAAGCTGAATTGGCCTCAGCACCTTTGTACCCTACCTGTTCCCCTTGTAGCTGCCATTGCTGATATCAGCATCCTGGGACAGGAGGCCTCGAACCCTTCAGCACAGAGAGGTAAGGAAGGAGTTTTTATATAGGTCACCAGCATCTGCCCCAGCCCTGGTCAGCAGTAGATCCATTGTGTTGTTAATTAAGCACAGGGTTGAATTGAAGGTTGGAAGGATTTTGCCAATTTGAGATCAATATCTGGCTTTCTCTCTTTTAGGCGTCATTAGTCTGTCTCCCAGGTAGACAAACACAGAGGGTGGATTTGTCCGTTTTTTTGACCAAGTGTTAGTTCAGATGGGTAAAATTGGTCTGCGGCCCACCAGCTTCACTGCTGGCTTCTCCCGCCAGATTTTATGACACTTGGTCAAATAAAACCCTGGAGGTGGGACCCACGGCATCGCGTGGGTGGAGTGGCCTCATTCAGAGCTGCCCCGTCAGCAACATTGGCTTTCCAAGGTCCTGACCTGAACATAATTAAACTAAGACAAAGAATCCCCTACCCCACGACATTGAACCCCCCATCAGAAGCCCCCCCAGTTCCCGAGCACTGTCCCCCTGGCGCTGCCCACTGGCCATGCCTCTGGCAGTGCTCGGGGAATGCCAGGGGGAAGAGCTCAGGGGGCAAAGCCTGGTCACTGCCAGGGTACTGCCCCGGGCATGGCTGTCTCCCCCCTGGGGCCTGTACTAACCTGCACACCCTGCTGGCTGCTCTTCACCTGGTCTCTGTCAGAAGCTGTTGTCAACCCACTGCTGTGAAGTCACGATGGAGTCTGGGATTATCTGCTGTGGGTGATAATAGAGCACGAAAGCACCAATTATATTACACTGGATGATAATTGAGTTCCCAACTTTTATGGCAGGAAATATAGAAACATAAAAGATAGGAGCAGGAGGAGGTCATTCGGCCCTTCGAGCCTCCTCCACCATTCATCACAATCCTGGCTGATCATCCAACTCAATAGCCTAATCCTGCTTTCTCCCAAAACCTTTGACCCTGTTCACCCCAAGTGCAATATAAAGCTGCCTCAATGTTTTGGCTTCATCTATTTCCTGTGGTAATGAATTCCACAGCTCACCGCTCCTTGGGTGAAGAAATGTCTCCTCACCTCCGTCCTAAATGGTTTACCCTGAATCCTCAGACTGTGACCCCTGGTTCTGGAACCCCACTGTGTCATCGGGTGGGGTGGGGGGGAATCCCAATGGCGTAAAAGTCACAGCCTCACCACCATTCCTGCCCATCGAAAACAGGGGCAGAAAATGCCCCCCAGAGAATCACACTGGAAAGTCATATCCAGGGCAATCAGGCTTAGAGGCTGAGAGACCCAATAACACAGGGACCTGGTAACACAGGGACCCGGTAACACACAGACCCGGTAACACAGGGACCCGGTAACACAGGGACCCGATAACACAGGGACCCGGTAACACAAGGACCCGGTAACACAGGGACCCGGTAACACAGGGACCGGTAACACAGGGACCCGGTAACACAGAGACCCGGTAACACAGAGACCCGGTAACACAGGGACCCGGTAACACAGGGACCCGGTAACACACAGACCCGGTAACACAGAGACCCGGTAACACAGAGACCCGGTAACACAGGGACCCGGTAACACAAGGACCCGGTAACACAGGGACCCGGTAACACAGGGATCGGTAACACAGGGACCCGGTAACACAGAGGCCCGGTAACACAGAGACCCGGTAACACAGGGACCCGGTAACACAGGGACCCGGTAACACAGGGACCCGGTAACACAGCGACCCGGCAACACAGGGACCCTGTAACACAGGGACCCGGTAACACAGGGACCCGGTAACTTAGCGACCCGGTGATACCGGGACCTGGGAACACAGGGACCTGGGAACACAGGACCTGAGAACACAGGGACCCGGGAACACAGGGACCCGGTAACTTAGCGACCCGGTGATACCGGGACCTGGGAACACAGGGACCTGGGAACACAGGGACCCGGGAACGCAGGGACCCGGTAACACAGGGACCCGGTAACACAGGGACCCGGTAACACAGGGACCCGGTAACACAGGGACCCGGTAACACACAGACCCGGTAACACAGGGACCCGGTAACACAGAGACCCGGTAACACAGGGACCCGGTAACACAAGGACCCGGTAACACAGGGACCCTGTAACACAGGGATCGGTAACACAGGGACCCGGTAACACAGAGACCCGGTAACACAGAGACCCGGTAACACAGGGACCGGTAACACAGGGACCCGGTAACACAGCGACCCGGCAACACAGGGACCCTGTAACACAAGGACCCGGTAACACAGGGACCCGGTAACACAGCGACCCGGCAACACAGGGACCCGGTAACACAGGGACCCGGTAACACAGAGACCCGGTAACACAGAGACCCGGTAACACAGCGACCCGGCAACACAGGGACCCTGTAACACAGGGACCCTGTAACACAGGGACCAAGTAACAAAATAACTATCTCAGAGTCATGGAATCCCTACTGTGCAGAAGGAGGCCATTCGGCCCATTGAGCCTGCACTAACAACAATTCCACCCAGGCTCTATCCTTGTAACTCTACATAAACCCCCTGACACTAAGGGGAAATCCCAACCAGATCTGTTCCCAATTGTTTACTCTGCTACTGCCACTCCCCCCCACCACCGCACACACCCCCCCCACCCCGCACCCCCCCCCCCTCCTGCACCCCCCCCCACTCCCGCCCCGCACCCCCCCCCCTCCCGCCCCCTTCCACAACCTGCACATCATGGGACACAAAGGGAAATTTAGCATGGCCAATCCACCTAACCTACACATCCTTTGAGTCAGATTACTGTCTGAAAACTTTGTATAGATTTAATTTACATTTCAAATATCAAAACGTATAATGGAAGAAAGGGATGATTTGCATTTACATAATTTTTGACATATAATAGATCGCTGGCTTGTGTAGCTTCTGGCTGGTTTCCTTTTGTACAGCGCACAGAGACCTGCTTCATTCGCGGTATTTAAACAATTGGACGGCAAAAAATATAATCATGGTGCTAAAACAATGGGGTTATGTTTCCAAGAAAATGAAGTTTAATCGTTTGTGAATTAATTAACATTTTGCAGTTACTCTGCAACTTTAACATCACAAAACATCCCCAAATGCTTCACAAAAATGGTGTCAAATAAATGAGGACAAAATCTGCATAAGGAGTTATTGCAGCAAGTGACCAAAGCTTCATCAAAGTGATAGGTTTTAAGGAGTGTCCAAAATAGAGGAAGAGGAGGAGGTGGGGAGGTGGTGTAGTTTTAGGGTGTTTGGGATTATAAGGGTTAATTTGGGACTGGTGAGACCATACTGCCCACATCATGATGTCGTGAGTCACATGGCAGTAGTAGTGTGTTGGAGTGAGTCTGGAAGTCAGCATGGGGATAGCACCTGGTGTATGTCGATATGTCTATGGTTATGTGTTAATATTAAGCAGTTATTGGTCAATTGGACAAGTATCTGGACCTCTTTCCTGAGACAACCCTACAACAGACGGGAGGTTTAGGGAAGGGATTCCAGAACTTGGGATGCAAGCAGCTGGAAGCACAGCCCCCAGTGGTGAAGTGATTAAATTGGGGGATGTTTTGGAGGAATGTCAGGATTTCCGAGGTCTGTAAAGTCTGGAGGAAGTTACAGGAGGGTGAGGTCATGGAGGGATTTGAAAACAAGAGTGTTGGTGCAGGGGTGAGCAGGTGCGCTTCATTAACAGAGATTCCAGTCACTCAAAGGTCATGAAGGTTTACCAAATATAAGGCACTGGAAAGTTTCATCGGAAGGTTAAGTTCTCACACACTAAGAAAGCAACTTTCAATCTTTTTTGACCAACTTGAGGCCAATGGGCCTTTGCATGGCCTTCTCCTGCCCACTCAAATTCCCGGGCCGGCGGGACAAGAAAATTCTGCCCTGAGAATTTTCTGGGTGAAACGCCAAGGTGGAGATTGGATGAGGAGAATACATAAAACAGATTCAACCTTAAGATATGTTTTATCTTTAGAACTATTTCATGACATTAACTTGATGCTTTTGTGTGTTAAATTTGTACTCTTTCAGACTATAATCCTCACTTCACTTTTGGTATTGACGTCTATTCAGGAATGTTTTCCATCATACCTCTGATAGCTCTTTGAAAGGTCCATTCCATTAGCCCCACTCTCATGAATGGGCTGTGACCTCTCGCTGGCTGGCAACACAGCAGAATCACTGTTTCCAAGTTTAGATAGGATTTCCATTGCGTTTCTGTCGTCAAATCAGGATTAGCTCCTGGGAAAATTCCATGCTATGTGGTCACTAGGTTTCCCATTGGTCGGCAAGTTCCTGCTTGCCGTGCTCCCCCCGCTCTCTGCTTCCAATCTGAATTCTGGTGATGATGATGTGCTTTGTACTTACTGAAACCAATCTGCATCAATTTCTTCTTCCGTCCTGCTGATTTTGAGCAAATCCCAGTTATTATTTCCTTCCCTTCTCCCAGATGTTCAATGAATCTGCATCAGTCCCAAATCCCCCACACAGCTGAATCTCTTCCAATTCCGATCTACAATATCAATGGAACCTCCTCCTCCCAGCACCAGCCCCCCAGTAATTTCACACACGGCTCCTCCGACGTTAGTTTTATTCACCACCAATTAATGCAGAAACCCTCAGTCCCCAGTCTTTGGTATGAGCGGCACGGTAGCACAGTGGTTAGCACTGCTGCTTCACAGCTCCAGGGACCTGGGTTCGATTCCCGGCTTGGGTCACTGTCTGTGTGGAGTTTGCACATTCTCCTCGTGTCTGCGTGGGTTTCCTCCGGGTGCTCCGGTTTCCTCCCACAGTCCAAAGATGTGCGGGTTAGGTTGATTGGCCATGGTAAAAAAATTGCCCCTTAGTGTCCTGAGGTGAGTAGGTTAGAGGGATTAGTGGGTAAAATATGTAGGGATATGGGGGTAGGGCCTGGGTGGGATTGTGGTCGGTGCCGACTCGATGGGCCGAATGGCCTCTTTCTGTACTGTAGGGTTTCTATGATTTTATTCCTTGCGCTCCGATATCACTGCCATATCTCTGCACTTGATCCATTTATCTTTTCCCTCCATTCTCTACATCTCAGCTGTCCCATCATGAATCCTCAGATCTATGTCTTGTTTCCTGTGGGTTCAGAGATTAGCACAGTCTTGCTGCCTCAGTTAGATCAGTATTTGTAGCTAACTTTGTGGTTTCAAGGAAGAGAAAAGAATATTGGCACAGTGGTTACCACTGCTGCCTCACAGCGTCAGGAACCCGTGTTCGATTCCCAGCTTGGGTCACTGTCTGTGTGGAGTTTGCATGTCCTCCCTGTATCTCCATGGGTTTCCTCCAGGTGCTCCGGTTTCCTCCCACACTCCAAAGATGTGGAGGTTAAATGGATTGGCCATGATAAATGCGTGGAGGTATGGGGAGAGGGCAGGGGAGAGGGCCTGGATAAGATACTCTGTCAGAGAGTTGGTGCAGACCCGATGGGCTGAATGGCCTCCTCCTGCACTGTAGGGATTCTATGATTCAGAGATTCACCATCGGTGGCACCGGTGATTGTCGAGCTCAACAATCACCAGGCAAGAGTGTTCTCTTCCTGTTGGGGAGCACTTCAGCAGTCACGGGCGTTCAGCCTCTGATCTTCGGGTAAGCGTTCTCCAAGGCGGCCTTCACGACACACGACAGCGCAGAGTCGCTGAGCAGAGACTGATAGCCAAGTTCCACACACATGAGAACGGCCTCAACCGGGATCTTGGGTTCATGTCACACTATCTGTAACCCCCACCACTTGCCTGGGCTTGCAAAATCTCACTAACTGTCCTGTCTGGAGACAATACACATCTCTTTAACCTGTGCTTAACGCTCTCTCCACTCATATTGTCTGTACCTTTAAGACTTGATTAGCTGTAAAGACTCGCATTCCAACCATTATTTTGCAAATTGAGTTTGTGTCTTTATATGCCCTGTTTGTGAACAGAACTCCCACTCACCTGACGAAGGAGCAGCAAGCGCTCCGAAAGCTTGTGGCTTTTGCTACCAAATAAACCTGTTGGACTTTAATCTGGTTCAGTGACAGGAAATAGAGGAATGGTGAAGAGTTGTTTTTCTATTCATTTCCAGGGTGTGGATGTCACTGTCTGGGCCAGTAATTATTGCTCATTCCTATTTGCTCTTGAGGAGTTGGTAGTGAGCTGTGTCCTTGAACCACTGCTGTCTGTGTGGTGTAGGTGCACCCACAGTGCTGTTCAGGAGGAAGTTCTAGGATTTTGACCCAGCAACAGTGAAGGAACGGCAATAAAGTAAAGTTTATTTATTCATCACAAGTAAAGCTTACATTAACACTGCAATGAAGTTACTGTGAAATTCCCCATGTCGCCTAACTCTGGCGCCTGTTCGGGTCAATGCATCTAACCAGCACATATTTCAGACTGTGGGAAGAAACTAGAGCACCTGTAGGAAACCCACACAGACATGGGGAGAACATGCAATACATTTCCAAAGTCAGGATGATGAATGACTTGGAGTTGGTGGTGTTCCCATGTATCTGCTGCTCTTGTCCTTCTAGATGGAAGGAGTCATGGGTTTGAAAGGTGCTGCCTAAGGAGCCTTGGTGAGTTCCTGCAGTGCATCTTATAGATAGTACACACTGCTGCTACTGAGCATCGGTGGTGGAGGGAGTGAATGTTTGTGGATGGGGTGCCAATCAAGCAGAGCTGCTTTGTCCTGGATGGTGTTGAGCTTCTTGAGTGTTGTTGGAGCTGCACCCATTCAGGCAAGTGGGGAGAATTCCATCACACTCCTGACTTGTGCCTTGTAGATGGTGGACAGGCTTTGGGGAGTCAGGAGGTGAGTTCATCGCCACAGTATTCCTAGCCTCTGACCTGCTCTAGTAGCCACTGTGTTTATGTGGTAAACCTCCCTGTATCTCCGTGGGTTTCCTCCGGGTGCTCCGGTTTCCTCCCACACTCCAAAGATGTGGAGGTTAAATGGATTGGCCATGATAAATGCGTGGAGTTATGGGAAGAGGGCAGGGGAGAGGAACAGTATTGAGCTGGAGAAACAAAAATTAACATTCTGGGTTAATGATATTTCATCAGAATATAAATACAGAATACATAAAACACATCCCCAATGTATTCCACTCAATCACGTACAGGACAGTTGGTGTAGAGTTAGCTACAGCATAGAATTATCAGGGCCAGACTGATCCCCTTGACTGTTTTGGATCATCAGGGGCTGAGGCAGAGGGAATCTCTCAGCTGCGGGGGAGCGGGGGGAAGGTGGTGGGGTGGGAGTATCGGTATTTGTTGGTAAGTATCAGAAATGGTGGGAAGCAGGGGTTTTTATCCTGTCTGTCATTGTTCGTTATGTTTACATACTTCCTCCCCATACTGCCGTGCTCCGCATTGCCAGGGAGCCATCTGCTTTTATTGAACCGCTCTTACAAATACAAATTTGCAATAACAAGCTGGGCTTTTGCCATATGTGGGGGTCTGTATGATTTGTAACCCATTTGTACATCAATTTCAACTGTCAGACTATATTCCCATCATGTAGCAACAACAGAACAAATATTACAAACTGTTACTCATGGCTGGTCTCACTCACACTCCATATCTGTCCTTTGGCTTTTGAATGGATTAGAATTCACTTGTGCTGTTGACATGGATACAAAACTCTCAACCTGTTTGCCTGAACCAATTTGAGGCTTGCACGCAGCTTTTTCATCAGATGTCCTGATTGTATTGTGTTGGATCCCTGTGGCTTCACGCTGCATGGACGGGGATATCACGCGGCAGTTTAATTTCATTCTCTGCTCACACTTTCCTCTTACTTACAACAATAGAATTACGCCAAATTCCCAGCACAGAAACAGGCCATTCAGCCCATTTGCTCCATGTTAGTGTGTACCCTCCACATGAGTCTCCTCCTACCTCATCTCACCCTGTTAGCGTAGTCTTCTATTTCTCTCTCCCTCGAGTATATCTAGTTTTGCCTTAAATGTATCGATGTTAGGGACCAGATCGGAAACTCTAAGGTATATTATGAAGTTAGCCTAGACCCCAACTTTACTTAATTTTGGCATTAAGTAAAAGTAAATGTAAAGTTTATTTATTAGTCACAAGTAGGCTTACATTTACACTGCAATGAAGTTATTGTGAAAATCCCCTAGCCGCCACACTCCGGCGCCTGTTCGGGTACACGAGCATAAGGTGTTTCACTCCAGGTGTGATTCTATTGATCCACGAGGAAACTTTTATTAAAACAAACTTTATTTAGCAGCACAGTTAAACTATAACAAAAAGAATTAGCATAACTTTTACAAATTGAAATACTTAAACATGACAAGTTATAATTCTTAACCGCTAGTCTATCTCTGTTAGTTCCAATTTTAGCAATGTTCTTCATAGCCTTAATCTGCCCTTCAGAATAAGTTAGCAGAAACACAGAGGCAAATGTGAGTTGCCAGTCCTCAAGCCTTTAAAAACCTCTGGAGAGAGAGATACCTATTTTCCAGCAGGTGCCAGACTTCAATCTCAATAGAGAGAGAGAGAAGAGCTGCTGCTCTTTGAAAGTCCAAGCAGAAACTGTTTGCTTGCCTCTCTGTAAGCCTAGCTCCTCCCAGTAGCACATGATATGTTCTTATCAATCAACATAATTAAACCTGAAACTCTGAAACCCCAACCCAAAAAATATATAAAACTGCATTAACTCAGATTAAAGCAAACACCCCAATATCCAGGATCAATTATCCTTCTGCATTCTTAGCAGGTGGGCTGCCTGGAGCAGACAAACCGGCACCAGAATCAGCGCTGAAGTTGAAAACATTCCCTTCACCAACATGACATAAAGGCATTTCTTAAAGGCACAGTATCGTCACATGCTGATGATTCCCACATTCTCGCCGCTCTCTGGCTAGTGGTCAAAGTGATGAGGGGTGTCAGGTGGCTGGATGGTCACTAAGTAGAACACACCACTTTCTGATGATTGGCAAAAGATCTAATAGGTGTGGAGCGCGGGGAACCGGGGGGTTTGTGGGGTTGGGGGAGTGTGGAGTTGTATAATAAAAAATCATGGATTCCTACTCCAGAGACCCGAGTCCAAAATCTAGGTTGTGTAACAGTGAGTGAATGCTGCACTGGTGGAGGTGCTGTCTTTTAGAGGGGCATTAAACCAAGCCTCTGTTCTCCCTTTCATGTTGATGTAAATGATCTCATGATACCACAGGAGGAAGAGTAGAGAATTTCTCCCTGGTGTCCTGGGTAAGATTTATTTCTCAAGGATCATCACTAAAAAAATAGATCATCTGGTCACAATCGCTCGGTGATATCTCGAGAACAATTAGGGATGGGAAATAAATGCTGATCTTGCCAGTGATGCCCACATCCTGTGAATTAATAACTAAACCGGTATTTGAGGGATCTGGCTGGTATGGCATTGGCTTCCATGTTTTCCTGAACTACGACGGTAAGCACACTTCAACCGTATTTCATCGCCTGTGAAACACTTTTCAACATCCTGGGATTTTGAAAGTGCTAAGTAAATGAAAGTCTTTAATTTTCTTTTTAACTGTCAAACATTTCTGAAGTGTGAAACCAGCACTATCAGTGGCTGGTTGGTTGTGGGCAGATTTGCATTAAGTGGGCCATATTTGCTCTGAGCAGAAAGAATGGGATCTGACCAGGGAGGTGGTGGCCTCGTGGTATGATCGCTAGACTAGTAATCCAGTAACTCAGCTAATGTTCTGGGGACCCGGGTTCGAATCCCACCACAGTAGATGGTGGAATTTGAATTGAATAAAAAATATCTGGAATTAAGAATCTACTGATGACCATGAAACTATTGTTGATTGCCAGGGAAAACCCATCTGGTTCACTAATGTCCTTTAGGGAAGGAAATCTGCCGTCTTTACCTGGCCTGGTCTACATGTGACTCCACATATGGTTGACTCTCAACTGCTCTCGGGCAACTAGTGATGGGCAATAAATGCTGGCTAGCCAGCGACGCCCGTGTCCCACGAATGAATAAAAAATTGTCAGCTTAGAAAACAGACAGGAGAATTTTGTTGCTTGCAAAGTACTTCTGCACAATTCTGTACTCAAAATATTGTGAGTCAAATTGTGATGTGATCACCTCATAAAAGAACAGTTATAAATATAATTAATTAATTTTAAAGGTGCCAGTGATTTGCCTGTTCCTGCACCGTTCCAGTGTTGATAGAATTGATGAAGCAGAAAGACCTCTGAGTCCTTTCCGCTGCCTTCCAGCTGCTTTCTCTTTTCTCTTTCTTTCTGCCCCAACACCCCTCTCTCTTCTTCAACCTCATTCAACAACAACTTCCATTTATACAGCATTTTTAACACAGTAAAATGTCCCAGAGCACATGGCAGGGACAGTTGGTCAAACAAAGTTTGACATTGAGCGATGTAAAGAGATATTAGGACAGGTTGTCAGAGAGATGTGTTTTAGGGACTGTCTTCAAAGAAGGAGGGAAGGGTGGAGAGATAGGGAAGTTTAGGGAGGGAATTCTAGAGCTTAGTGCTCAGCCAACTAAAGACACGGCTGTCCATTTAGAATGACAAGAGCCAGGGCGTACCAAAAGGAAGGTGTTGGAGGAGCACCGAGATCTCAGAGAGGTTAAAGAAATATGAAGCAATATTTCATTAGCAGCTAATTTCACACAAAGACCCTTCGGCTCCAAGGAGAGAATCCATGCTCCAAGGAAGAACATGCAAACTCCACACAGACAGTCACCCAAGGCCAGAGTTGAACCCGGGTCCCTGGCACCATGAGGCATCAGTGTTAACCACTGTGCCACTGTATCACCCACCCATAATGCTGCCTTGATGTAAAGGGCAGTCACTCTCACCTCATCTCAGGAATTCAGCTCTTTTGTCCATGTTTAAACCATGACTATAATGAGGTCAGGAGCTGAGTGACCCTGGCGAAACGCAAACTGGGCGTCACTGAGCAGGTTATTGCTGAGCAGGTGCTGCTTGATAGCACTGTCGATGACCCCTTCCATCACTTTACTGATAATCAAAAGTAGACTGATTGGGCGGTAATTGGTTGGGTTGGATTTGTCCTGCTTTTTGTGTACAGGACATACCTGGGCAATTTTCCACATTGTCGGGTAGATACAAGTGTTGTAACTGTACTGGAAGAGCTTGGCTCGGGGAGCGGCAAGTTCTGGAGCACAGGTCTTCAGTACTATTGCTGGAATGTTATCAGGGTCCATTGCCTTTGTGTATCCAGCTCAGATAAATAATTTCTTTGCACAGGACTCGTTGAGATTATTGAACTCATGGCTATATGGGGTGTTTGAAATAGATAGCATTGATATTTAAAGAGGGAGAGGGCAAGACTTATCACACACATGAGGGAGTGGGGGATAGAGGAATGATCAGATCTAAAAGGGTAATATGAGTTGGAAGAGGTCCATGTGGCGTCTAGACACTGGTGCATACCATCAGCAGATTGGCCAGTTTCTATTGTGACCTATCGGTTATTGGAGGAGAGGTTTTGGGCTCCAGCACCTTGGACTGAGTGCACTCGGTGAAGAGAAAAATCAGCGGGCAAGATGCGAATTAGAGAGAATGTCTCATCTTCCAGCTAAAACCATTAGTCAGAAATGAGAGGGGCCCAGGATTCTCTCCTTGGAGCCAAATGGTCTTTGTGTGAAATTGGCTGCGAATGAAATATTGTTTCATGTTTCTTTAACCTCTCTGAGATCTTGGTGCCCCTCCAACACCATCCTTTTGGTATGCCCTGACTCTTGTCATTCCAAATGGGCAGCCATACCTTTTGCTGTCTGGGCACTAAGCTCTTGAATTCCCTCCCTAAACTTTGCCATCTCTCCAGCCTTTTCTCCTTCTTTTAAGACGCTCCCGAAAACACATCTCTCTGACCACCTGTCCTAATATCTCCTTACATCGCTCAATGTCAAACTTTGTTTGATCGACTGCTCCTGCCATGTCTGTGTGGGTTTCCACTGGGTGCTCCGGTTTCCTCCCACAGTCCAAAGATGTGCGGGTTAGGTGGATTGGCCATGCTAAATTGCCCCTCAGTGTCCTAAGATGTGTAAGTGAGGGCGATTAGTCATGATAAATGCATGGAGTTACAGGGATAGGACGGAGGGGATAGATAGCCTGGGTGGGATAGTCTTTCAGAGAGTCGGTGCAGACTCGATGGTCTGAATGGTCTCCTTCTGCACAATAGGGATTCTATGGTAATTCTAATCTTCATAATTATCAAGACTTCTGTCTGGTCACCTCTCAGTCTTCAGTTCACTTCCAAAGAAAAGTGAGCCAATCTATAGAACATAGAACAGTACAGCACAGTACAGGCCCTTCGGCCCTCGATGTTGTGCCGAGCTTTGTCCGAAACCAAGATCAAGCTATCCCACTCCCTATCATTTTAGTGTGCTCCATGTGCCTATCCAATAACGGCTTGAAAGTTCCTAAAGTGTCCGACTCAACTATCACAGCAGGCAGTCCATTCCACACCCAAACACTCTCTGAGTAAACAACCTACCTCAAACATCCCTCCTATATCTCCCACCATGAACCTTATAGTTATGCCCCCTAGTAACAGCTACATCCACCCGAGGAAATAGTCTCTGAACGTCCACTCTATCAATCCCCCTCATCAGCTTATAAACCTTTATTAAGTCACCTCTCATCCTCCTCCACTCTAAAGAGAAAAGCCCTAGCTCCCTCAACCTTTCTTCATAAGACCTACCCTCCAAACCAGGCAGCATCCTGGTAAATCTCCTCTGCACTCTCTCCAATGCTTCCACATCCTTCTTATAGTGAGGTGACCAGAACTGCACACAATATTCCAAATGTGGTCTCACCAAGGTCCTGTATAGTTGCAGCATAACCCCACGGCTCTTAAACCCAAACCCTCTGTTAATAAACACTAACACACTATAGGCCTTCTTCATGGCTCTATCCACTTGAGTGGCAACCTTCAGAGATCTGTGGATATGAACCCCAAGATCTCTCTGTTCCTCCACATTCCTCAGAATCCTGCCATTGACCCTGTAATCCGCATTCAAATTTGTCCTACCAAAATGAATCACCTCGTACTTATCAGGGTTAAACTCCATCTGCCATTTTTCGGCCCAGCTCTGCATCCTATCAATGTCTCTTTGCAGCCTACAACAGCCCTCCACCTCATCCACTACTCCACCAATCTTGGTGACATCAGCAAATTTACTGACCCACCCTTCAGCCCCCTCCTCCAAGTCATTGATAAAAATCACAAATAGCAGAGGACCCAGCACTGATCCCTGTGGTACACCACTGGTAACTGGTCTCCAGTCTGAAAATTTTCCATCCACCACCACCCTCTGTCTTCTATGAGATATGATGCGGAGATGCCGGCGTTGGACTGGGGTGAACACAGTAAGAGTTTTAACAACACCAGGTTAAAGTCCAACAGGTTTATTTGGTAGCAAATACCATTAGCTTTCGGAGCGCTGCTCCTTCGTCAGATGGAGGGGAAATGTGTTCTCAAACAGGGCACAGAGACACAAAATCAAGTTACAGAATACTGATTAGAATGCGAATCCCGACAGCCAACAAGATCTTAAAGATACAGACATTGTGTTATATACAGACAAAGATACACATTGTCTGTATCTTTAAGATCTAGTTGGTTGTAGGGATTCGCATTCTAATCAGTATTCTGTAACTTGATTTTGTGTCTCTGTGCCCTGTTTGAGAGCACATTTCCACTCCATCTGACGAAGTAGCAGCGCTCCGAAAGCTAATGGTATTTGCTACCAAATAAATCTGTTGGACTTTAACCTGGTGTTGTTAAAACTCTTTCTATGAGATAGCCAGTTACTTATCCAATCAGCCAAATTTCCCTCTATCCCACACCTCCTTACTTTTTTCATGAGCCGACCATGAGGAATCTTACCAAACGCCTTACTAAAATCCATGTATATGACATCAACTGCTCTACCTTCATCTACACACTTAGTTACCTCCTCAAAGAATTCAATCAAATTTGTGAGCCAAAACTTACCCTTCACGAATCCATGTTGACTATCCCGGATTAAGTTGCATCTTTCCAAATGGTTATAAATCCTATCCCTCAGGACCTTTTCCATTAACTTACCGACCACCGAAGTAAGACTAACCGGCCTATAATTACCAGGGTCATTCCTATTTCCTTTCTTGAACAGAGGAACAACATTCGCCACTCTCCAGTCCTCTGGCACTATCCCCGTGGACATTGAGGACCCAAAGATCAAAGCCAAAGGCTCTGCAATCTCATCCCTTGCCTCCCAAAGAATCCTAGGAAATATCCCATCAGGTCCAGGGAACTTATCGACCCTCAGATTTTTCAAAATTGCTAACACATCTTCCCTCAGAACATCTACCTCCTCCAGCCTATCAGTCTGTATCACACTCTCATCCTCAAAAACATGGCCCTTCTCCTTGGTGAACACTGAAGAAAAGTATTCATTCATCGCCTCTCCTATCTCTTCTGACTCCATGCACAAGTTCCCACTACTGTCCTTGACCGGCCCTAACCTCATAGAAGAATCATAGAAACCCTACAGCACAGAAAGCCCATCGAGTCTGCACCGACCACAATCCCACCCAGGCCCTACCCCCATATATTTTACACACTAATCCCTTTAACCTACGCATCTCAGGACACTAAGGGCAATTTTAGCATGGCCAATCAACCTAACCTGCACATCTTTGGACTGTGGGAGGAAACCGGAGCACCCGGAGGAAACCCACGCAGACACGAGGAGAATATGTAAACTCCACACAGACAGTGACCCAAGCCGGGAATCGAACCCAGGTCCCTGGAGCTGTGAAGCAGCAGTGCTAACCACTGTGCTACCGTGCCGCCCTGGTCCTCACCCTGGTCATTCTTTTATTCCTCACATAAGAGTAAAAAACCTTGGGGTTTTCCTTGATCCGACCCGTCAAGTACTTCTCATGCCCCTTCCTAGCTCTCCTGAGCCCTTTTTTTTAGCTCATTCCTTGCTACCTTGTGACCCTCAAGTGACTCAACTGAACCTTGTTTTCTCATCCTTACATACGCTTCCTTTTTCCTCTTGACACGACATTCAACCTCTTTCGTGAACCATGGTTCCCTCACTTGGCCATTTCCTCCCTGCCTGACAGAAACATACCTATCAAGGACATGTAGTATTTGTTCCTTGAACAAGCTCCACTTTTCATTTGTGCCTTTCCCTGACAGTTTCTGTTCCCATCTTATGCTCCCTAATTCTTGCCTAATCGCATCATAATTACCTCTCCCCCAATTATAAACCTTGTCCTGTCGTATGGCTCTATCCCTCTCCATTGCAATAATGAAAGACACCGAATTGTGGTCACTATCTCCAAAGTGCTCTCCCACAAACAACTCTTACACTTGGCCCGGTTCATTACCCAGTACCACGTCCAATGTGGCCCCACCTCTTGTCGGCCTATCCACATATTGTGTCAGGAAACCCTCCTGCACACACTGCACAAAAACTGCCCCATCTGAACTATTCGAACTATAAAGGTTCCAATCAATATTTGGAAAGTTAACGTCACCCATGACAACTACCCTGTGACCTCCACATCTATCCATAATCTGCTTTGCAATTTCTTCCTCCACATCTCTATTACTATTTGGGGGCCTATAGAAAACTCCTAACAACGTGACCGCTCCTTTCCTATTTCTAACTTCAGCCCATATTACCTCAGTAGGCAGATTCCCCTCGAACTGCAGCCGTTAAACTATCCTTGATTAACAATGCTACTCCTCCACCTCTTTTACCACCTTCCCTACTCTTACTGAAACATCTATACCCTGGAACTTCCAACAACCATTCCTGTCCCTGTTCTAACCATGTCTCCGTAATGGTCACAACATCATAGTCCCAAGTACCAATCCACGCTCCAAGTTCACCTCCCTTATTCCGGATGCTCCTTGCATTGAAGTAGACACACTTCAACACACCTTCCTGTCTGCTGGTACACTCCTGCGACCTTGATACCCTCCTCAGTACCTCACTGCACTCAACACTAGCTTCTGGACCACAGCTCATTTTCCCATCCCCCTGACAAATTAGTTTAAACCTCCCCGAAGAGCCGTTGCAAATTTCCCTCCCAGGATATTGGTGCCCCTCTGGTTCAGGTGCAAACCGTCCTGTTTGTACAGGTCCCACCTTCCCCAGAATGTGCTCCAATTATCCATGTAACTGAAACCCTCCCTCCTACACCATCCCTTTGGTCTTTTCTGATAGATGCATATTGTATCAACTTAATTCTTACTCAGAATATTGAGCTGGATTTAGTTGTCAGCAGAGAATGAATGACCAGTTATTACACTTCAGACTTCCTATAGCGCGGTGCACTGGAACTTGCTGTGAATCTTTTGGGCACAGAACCCTATACAGGACATCCGAGACCTAGGGGAACAGCATAAAGTATTTGTGCATCTCCTTACCCAATCATATTGACCAACATTTAATATGAGGCACATATCCTGAACCAGGTATTGTTGGATAAATAGCAAATTCAATGTCAGAGCAGTGAAATAAGAGGTTAGAATAAATGAGGGAGAGATTGAGAAGGAAATAAAAATTACAAAAATTTTTTTTTAGATCTCCAACAATAATTAAAATCTGAAGGAGTGAGACTTCCTGACTTAAAAGTTCATTTGCAGTGCTAGAGCAATTTTTGGCAGTAATTATTTGGCAGCTATTAAAAATACTTACACCGGAATAAACAAATGCTAACTTTTACTGGTGAGTTTGATGGATGTATTTTATGCAACTTTGGATCTGAGTGTTTCAATCTGAGCGAGATGCTGTGAGCAGATATTCCGACAGAGCAGAGTAACTCAGACAGCTCCCTGATTTCCACATTTATCTGCACACGTGCACTTGCTGTCTGAATGAGCATTGAGAGCCGCACCATGGTTAGCACACCGCAAAATCCATCCCATTAAGTTTGGGGTTGGGGGAGAGGGAGGGGGTAATCTGACCTCTCTGTCTCTCAAGAAATATTTTGATGAGAGACAGCAAATGGAACATTAAACTGAAATAGCACAATGCGACCTTTTTATAATGAGATCACCTGTAGAATGATTGCTCAGCTGCAAACACAGCTATCTGCGACAAGGGGGTTCTTTAGCATACCTGTTTTTGCAGCTACATCATTACAGTAAGTGACAGATTTAAATATCTACCTGGAACCTCGATTAAATAAGTTTGTTTTGCCCTATTACAAAGTTCAGATGAGTTTGGTGTAATTTAGTGGAGAATATGTCTCGTCCACATGCTTCAGGACTGGGGGTTAAATCAGGAAGTGTCAATATTTCAGGATATTGCGCAATTAATAAGAGCTTCTTGATGTAAACCACTCCTGCCAAATTCTTGCTGCCGTTCACACCGGCAGGATCTTATGGGTCCGCCGATGGCACACCCCTGCCACAGCTTTTGCAGCCATTGATATCGGCAAGACCATAATATCCTGCCGGCAGCTATCAGCACACTGCCTCCCGCCAATGTAAAACACACAGGAACACAAGGAATAAAAGGAGGAGGAGACCACGAGGCCCTGGAGTTGAGATGATTGACCCTCAATCACCACAACCATCTTCCTTTGTGCCAGGAATGACTCCAATCAGTGGAGGGATTTCCCCTGATTCCCACTGACACCAGTTTTGCTGGGGCTCTTTGATGCCACACTCGGTCAAATGCTGCCTTGATGTTAAGGGCTGTCACTCTCACCTCCCCTCTGGAGTTCAGCTCTTTTGTCCATGTTTGAACCAAGGCTGTAATGAGGTCAGGAGCTGAATGGCCCTGGCAGAACCCAAACTGGGCGTCACTGAGCAGGTTATTGCTGAGCAGGTGCTGCTTGATAGCGCTGTCGATGACCCCTTCCATCACTTCACTGATGATAGAGAGTAGACTGATTGGGCGGTAATTGGCCAGCTTGGATTTCTCCTGGTTTTTGTGTACAGGACATACCTGGGCAATTTTCCACGTTGCCGGGTAGATGCCAGTGTTTAGCGGTACTGGAATGCTGATGTTTGACATATATGATGTATACCTATGACATCAGTCAGCCATGTGTTAAGACTCTTGAGAGAGGGGATGGAATCATGCCGTGGAGTGATGTGCCCGCTCTGTAACCTGTTTAGATGTGGTTCTATAAATCAAGTGTCAAGTGAATACAAGGATATGTCTACAGATTGAGAATCAAGTCCCATGCCTAAAGTCAAGGTTGAAGGGTCCATCTCAGAACATGAATCACCTGGCCTTCTTAACATCGGTGTGAAAGACTGAGGGTTGGTTAGACCTGTCCTGAACAAGGGCACATGATCTGTTACGATTCCATCCTCTCTATCAAGAGTCTTAACACATGGCTGACTGATGTCATAGGTACACCATCATATATGTCAAACATCAGCATTCCAGTACCGCTAAACACTGGCATCTACCCGGCAATGTGGAAAATTGCCCAGGTATGTCCTGTACACAAAAAGCAGGACAAATCCAACCCGGCCAATTACCGCCCAATCAGTCTACTCTTGATCATCAGTAAAGTGATGGAAGGGGTCATCGACAGTGCTGTCAGCCGAGAGGGAAGGTGAGGCCTACATCACAATGAAAGAGCAGAACCTCCACCCATGTAGCACTCCCTTAACACTGCAATGAAGTATTAGCCATGCTTTGTGATGAGGTTTCTGTTTGAACAATTGAATTGGCAACCTTCTGAGTGAGAGATGAGAGCTACCCGCTGAGATACAGCCGAGCACAGGCTCTGGCTTGTTCCTGGCTGTAATTCCCTGCCAATAATACTTGCTCAAAGGGAAGGATTTTTATATCTGGAGGACAGAATGTAGCTCTTTGGTTTTGATTCTGCTGTAGACCTCAGCTATATCAAATATTCATTCAGTCATTCATGTGTGTGCTGTGCCCAAAGGCACATCATTGGTTCACTCTCTGCTGAAGCTGCGTCCTGAGCTGTTTTTACTGTCAGCGAGGGTTTACCATTGCCCCTCAGTCTCAGTGAAGGGAGACAGAACCCAAACTTCACTCAGCCAGGGCAGGAGTCGGAGCCGTGCTGCTGATGTTAATCTGATTTACACACACCGTTTGGTTAGCTGCGCTAATCAGCTTTCCGCACCCCCATCCCACCCCACCCTCTCCATCCCGGTATTAAATATATAGAAAGCCAAATAAAGCATTGAAACGTGAGAAGGTCTTCGGAGCATCCATTCAGGTCTCTGTTTGCATCACTGCACCTGTTCATGGAATTGTCTTTACAATTTGTGAGCAAGGTTTGACCCAAGCAACAGATTGAACGACAGAGGATCTGTGCTGGTCTCATTCACACCTCACTGTCTGCTGTGTGCATTGATCCGCTGATTGTTGTGTCAGCAGAGGAAAGCTTAAACATAGAATCAGAGAACATCGAATCCCTACAGTGCAGAAGGAGGCCATTTGGCCCATTGAATCTGTGCCAACTCTCCCACAGAGCATCTTTCCCCACATCCATCCCTTGCCCTATCCCCGTAACCCCACATATTTACCCCGCTAATCCCCCAAAACTAAACATTTTGGGACACTAAGGGTCAATTTAACATGGTCAATCCGCCTAACCTGCACATTTTTGAACTGTGGGAGGAAACCACTGCGGACGGCACGGTGGCACAGAACAAAGAACAAAGAACAGTACAGCACAGGAAACAGGCCCTTCGGCCCTCCAAGCCTGTGCCGCTCCTTGGTCCAACTAGACCAATCGTTTGTATCCCTCCATTCCCAGGCTGCTCATGTGACTATCCAGGTAAGTCTGAAACGATGTGAGCGTGCCTGCCTCCACCACCCTACTTGGCAGCGCATTCCAGGCCCCCACCACCCTCTGTCTAAAAAACATCCCTCTAATATCTGAGTTATACTTCGCCCCTCTCACCTTGAGCCCATGACCCCTCGTGAACGTCACTTCTGATCTGGGGAAAAGCTTCCCACTGTTCACCCTATCTATCCCCTTCATAATCTTGTACACCTCTATTAGATCTCCCCTCATTCTCCGTCTTTCCAGGGAGAACAACCCCAGTTTACCCAATCTCTCCTCATAGCTAAGACCCTCCATACCAGGCAACATCCTGGTAAACCTTCTCTGCACTCTCTCTAACGCCTCCACGTCCTTCTGGTAGTGCGGCGACCAGAACTGGACACAGTACTCCAAATGTGGCCTAACCAGCGTTCTATACAGCTGCATCATCAGACTCCAGCTTTTATACTCTATACCCCGTCCTATAAAGGCAAGCATACCATACGCCTTCTTCACCACCTTCTCCACCTGTGCTGCCACCTTCAAGGATTTGTGGACTTGCACACCTAGGTCCCTCTGTGTTTCTATACTCCTGATGACTCTGCCATTTATTGTATAACTCCTCCCTACATTATTTCTTCCAAAATGCATCACTTCGCATTTATCCGGATTAAACTCCATCTGCCACCTCTCCGCCCAATTTTCCAGCCTATCTATATCCTGCCCGACAATGCTCTTCACTATCCGCAAGTCCAGCCATCTTCGTGTCATCCGCAAACTTGCTGATTACACCAGTTACACCTTCTTCCAAATCATTTATATATATCACAAATAGCAGAGGTCCCAGTACAGAGCCCTGCGGAACACCACTGGTCACAGACCTCCAGCCGGAAAAAGATCCTTCGACCACTACCCTCTGTCTCCTATGGCCAACACAGTAAGAAGTTTAACAACACCAGGTTAAAGTCCAACAGGTTTATTTGGTAGCAAAAGTGTGGCTTTTGCTACCAAATAAACCTGTTGGACTTTAACCTGGTGTTGTTAAACTTCTTACTGTGTTTACCCCAGTCCAACGCCGGCATCTCCACATCATGACTCCTATGGCCAAGCCAGTTCTCCACCCATCTAGCCACTTCTCCTTGTATCCCATGAGCCTTAACCTTCTTAACCAACCTGCCATGTGGGACTTTGTCAAATGCCTTACTGAAATTCATATAGACGACATCCACGGCCCTTCCTTCATCAACCATTTTTGTCACTTCCTCAAAAAACTCCACCAAATTTGTAAGGCACGACCTCCATCTTACAAAACCATGCTGTCTGTCACTAATGAGATTGTTCCGTTCTAAATGCACATACATCCTATCTCTAAGAATCCTCTCCAACAACTTCCCCACCACGGACGTCAAGCTCACCGGCCTATAATTTCCTGGGTTATCCCTGCTACCCTTCTTAAACAACGGGACCACATTCGCTATCCTCCAATCCTCAGGGACTTCACCCGTGTCCAAAGAAGCGACAAAGATTTCCGTCAGAGGCCCAGCAATTTCATCTCTCGTCTCCCTGAGCAGTCGAGGATAGATGCCATTAGGCCCTGGGGCTTTGTCAGTTTTAATGTTCCCTAAAAAACCTAACACTTCCTCTCTTGTAATGGAGATTTTCTCTAACGGGTCAACACCTCCCTCCGAGACACTCCCGGTTAACACGCCCCTCTCCTTCGTGAATACCGATGCAAAGTATTCATTTAGGATCTCCCCTATTCCCTTGGGTTCTAAGCATAATTCCCCTCCTTTGTCCCTGAGAGGTCCGATTTTCTCCCTGACAACTCTTTTGTTCCTAACGTATGAATAGAATGCCTTAGGATTCTCCTTAATCCTGCCTGCCAAGAACATCTCGTGACCTCTTTTTGCCCTTCTAACTCCCCGTTTGAGTTCTTTCCTACTCTCTCTGTATTCCTCCAGAGCTCCATCTGTTTTCTCTTGCCTGGACTTAACGTACGCCTCCCTTTTCATTTTAATCAGATCCTCAATTTCCCTGGTTATCCACAGCTCTCGAATCCTACCTTTCCTATCTTTCCTTTATACAGGCACATGCCTATCCTGCAGCCTTATCAATAGTTCCTTAAAAGACTCCCACATGCCAGACGCGGATTTACCCTCGAACATCCTCTCCCAATCAACATCCACCAATTCCTGCCTAATCCGGCTATAGTTAGCCTTCCCCCAATTTAGCACCCTGCCCATAGGACAGCACTCATCCTTGTCCATTACTATCCTAAAGTTAACAGAGTTGTGGTCACTATTTGCCACATGTTCCCCTACCAAAACTTTAACGACCTGACCGGGCTCATTTCCCAGAACTAGGTCCAGTATAGCCCCCTCTCTAGTCGGGCTATCTACATACTGTTCCAAAGAACCTTCCAGTACGCATTTTACAAATTCATCCCCGTCCGGACCCCCAGCTCTAAGCACTTTCCAGTCTGTGCCAGGGAAATTAAAGTCCCCCACTACAACAACCCTATTTTTTCTGCACCTATCCAGAATCTCCTGACATATCCTTTCCTCCACTTCCCGTGGGCTGTTGGGTGGTCTGTAGTACGCCCCCAGCATAGTGACTGCACCCTTCCTGTTTCTGAGTTCCGCCCACAGCGACTCAGTACATGACCCCTCTAAGTTGTCTACCCTCTGCACCGCGGTAATATGCTCCATAACTAATTTCGCTACTCCCCCACCTTTTTTAGCCCGTCCTCTGTCTCGCCTAAAACACTTATACCCCGGAATATTCAGCTGCCAGTCCTGTTCTTCTTTTAACCAAGTTTCCATCACCGCAACCACATCCAAATTCCGCATAAGCATTAAGGCCCTAAGTTCGTCTGTTTTACCCGTTACGCTCCTCGCATTGAAGCAGATGCACTCCAGACCTCCAGGCCCACTCAGGTCATCCTAACAGTGGTTAGCACTGCTGCCTCACAGCGCCAGGGACCCAGGTTCGATTCCCGGCTTGGGTCACTGTCTGTGCAGAGTCTGCACGTTCTCCCCGTGTCTGCGTGGGTTTCCTCCGGGTGCTCCGGTTTCCTTCCACAGTCCAAAAGACATGCTGGTTAGGTGCATTGGCTGTGCTAAATTCTCCCTCAGTGTACCCGAACAGGTGCCAGAGTGTGGCAACCAGGAGATTTTCACAGTAAATGTAAATCTACTTGTGACTAATAAATAAATAAACTTTAACCGGAGCACCCGGAGGAAACCCAAGCAGACACGGGGAGAACGTGCAAACTCCACACAGACAGTGACCCGAAGCCGGTATTGAACCCACGTCTGTGCTGCCCATCTCAGTATGTTTAAAAAGACACGATCACTTGTGAAACATTGAATATGAGTTCTTTCTCTGTGACTCCTCTGTTTGCAGCAGCAAACATGTTTGAGCCACTTTTACAAAACAATTGTTAATCTAGACAGACTGAGAGCAACATTGGGTTCTGGGGAGCAGGTGGGAAAGTGGAGATAAGGCCACATTCAGATCAGCCATGATCTTACTGAATGGTGGAACATTCTCGAAGGGCCGACTCCTGCTCCTTATCTGATCTGATCTGATGATCTTACTTTGGTTCTTGTGAAGAATATCCACAGCTGATTTGTAAAGGCCAAAAGATCTCAATGGGCGGCACGGTGGCACAGTGGTTAGCACCGCTCCCTCACAGCGCCAGGGACCCGGGGCGGCACGGTGGCACAGTGATTAGCGCTGCTGCCTCACAGCGCCAGGGACCCGGGGCAGCACGGTGGCACAGTGGTTAGCACCGCTCCCTCACAGCGCCAGGGACCCGGGGTGGCACGGTGGCACAGTGATTAGCGCTGCTGCCAGGGACCCGGGTTCGATACCTGCCTCGAACCGCTGTCTGTGTGGAGTTTGCACGTTCTCCCCGTGTCTGTGAGGGTTTCCTCCGGGTGCTCCGGTTCCCTCCCACAGTCCAAAGATGTGCGAGTTAGGTTGATTGACCATGCTAAATTGCCACTTCGTGTTGGGGGACTAGTAGAGTAAATACATGGGCTTATAGGGATAGGGCCTGGGTGGGATTGTGGTCGGTGCAGACTCGATGGGCTGAATGGCCTCCTTCTGCACTGTAGGGATTCTATGATTCAATGATTCTATGACATTGAAGATGAGGAACACCGGGTCAGAAGTTTGAGATGGGAGGTGTCACAAACTGGTGATAATGAACCGTCTGTCTGTTTACACTCCATTGGGAAAGAAAGGTTGGGTGGAATATACCAAATGTTGCCATCACACTCTGTGAGGTTGTCTAAAGGTCAGTGTGAAACAGAGAGCTCAGTGTCTTTGGTGTTGTCTCTAATGTCTCTCACAAGTTTAATTGGGGTGGAGGCTGGAAGGTGGTGGGGTCCCCATCCACCAACCTCCTGCCCAATTAAATGCCCCCCTGCCACCAAACTGACCACAGGGGAGGGCACTAAATTCCCACCCTATGACTGTTTGACTGTCTTTCTAGAAAAGTACACCCATGGGCAAATCATTTCACCAAGATCCAAATCTCAACTTGACAGGAGCCAGGAACTTGAATGGGATGTGAGTGACTCCAGCAAGAGCAGCATTCATTGGCTGTGCAGCACGCTGGCCCTGAGAGGATGGCAGTCAGGCACCTCCCTGCACAGAATTAGACACAATACTTCAAGCTGAGGCTGAACCGTGGTTTATAAAGATTTATCATAACCTCCTTGCTAACATTCTATGCTTCTTAATTCAATTCTCTTACACTGACATCTCAACACTGCATTAGAACATAAGAACATAAGAACTAGGAGCAGGAGTAGGCCATCTAGCCCTTGAGCCTGCCCCGCCATTCAATAAGATCATGGCTGATCTGATAGTGGTTTAGTTCCACTTACCTGCCCGCTCCCCATAACCCTTAATTCCCTTATTGATCAGAAATCTATCTACCTGTGACTTAAACATATTTAACGAGGTAGCCTCCACTGCTTCAGTGGGCAGAGAATTTCAGAGATTCACTGCCCTCTGAGAGAAGTTCCTCCTCAACTCTGTCCTGAACTGACTCCCCCTTATTTTGAGGCTGTGTCCTCTAGTTCTTGTTTCCTTTCTAAGTGGAAAGAATCTCTCTGCCTCTACCCTGTCTAGCCCCTTCATTATCTTATATGTCTCTATAAGATCTCCCCTCGGCCTTCTAAACTCCAACGAGTAAAGGCCCAATCTAATCAATCTCTCCTCATAAGCTACACCCCTCATCACCGGTATCAACCTGGTGAACCTTCACTGCACTCCCTCCAAGGTTAATACATCCTTCCGCAAATAAGGGGACCAAAATTGTACACAGTACTCCAGTTGCGGCCTCACCAGTACCTTGTATAGTTGCAGCAAGACCTCCCTGCTTTTATACTCCATCCCCTTCGCGATAAAGGCCAACATTCCATTTGCCTTCTTGATCACCTGCTGCACCTGCAAACTGAGTTTTTGCGATTCATGCACAAGGACCCCCAGGTCCCTCTGTACAGTAGCATGTTGTAATTTTTCACCATTTAAATAATAGTCCATTTTACTATTATTCCTTCCAAAGTGGATAACCTCACATTTGTCAACGTTATACTCCATCTGCTATATCCTCGCCCACTCACTTAGCCTATCCAAATCTCTCTGCAGACTTTCTGCATCCTCCACGCAATTCGCTTTCCCACTCATCTTTGTATCATCCGCAAACTTTGTTACCCTATACTCGGTCCCCTCCTCCAGATCGTCTATGTATATGGTAAACAGTTAAGGCCCCAGCACCGATCCCTGCGGCACGCCACTAGTCACCAACTGCCAACCAGAAAAGCACCCATTTATTCCAACTCTCTGCTTCCTGTTAAATAGCCAATCCTCAATCCACGCTAACACTTTACCCCCAGCTCCGTGTACCCTAATCTTCTGCAGCAACCTTTTGTGAGGCAGCTTATCGAACGCCTTCTGGAAATCCAAAAACACCACATCCACCGGTTCCCCTCTGTCAACTGCACTTGTTACATCTTCATAAAAATCCAGTAAATTCGTCAAACACAACTTTCCCTTCATGAATCCATGCTGCATCTGCTTGATCGAACCATTTTTTTCCAGGTGCTCTGCTATTTCTTCTTTAATGATGGATTCCAGCAATTTCCCAACTACGGACGTTAAGCTAACCGGCCTGTAGTTACCCGCCTTTTGTCTACCTCCTTTTTTAAACAGTGGCGTCTCATTAGCTGTTTTCCAATCAGCCGGCACTTCCCCAGAGTCCTGCGAATTTTGATAAATTACAACCAACGTATCTGCTATTACTTCTGCCATTTCTTTCAGTACCCTGGGATGTATCCCATCCGGGCCCGGGGACTTGTCTACCTTTAGTCCCATTAGCCTACCAAGCACTACCTCTTTCGTAATAGTAATCGTTTTAAGGACCTCATCCCCTACAGTCCCACGACCATCAATTTTCGGTAAGCTATTTGTGTCCTCTACCGTGAGGACCAATACAAAAAACTTGTTTAAGGCCTCGGCCATTTCCTCGTTTCCCATTATTAAATCCCCCTTCTCGTCTTCTAAGGGTCCAACATTTACTTTAGCTACTCTTTTCCTTTTTATATATTTGTAAAAACTTTTACTATCAGTTTTTATATTATGTGCTAGTTTAGTTTCATAATCTATCTTTCCTTTCTTTATCGCTTTCTTAGTATTTTTGTTGTTTCTTCAAGCTTTCCCAATCCTCTAATTCCCCACTAGTTTTGGCCACTCTGTACGCATCGGTTTTTAATTTAATACTCTCCTTTATTTCCTTAGTCATCCACGGCTGGTTATCCCTTTTCTTTCATTCCTTTTTTATCACAGGAATATATTTTTGCTGAGTACTGAGAAAAATCTCCTTAAAAATCCGCACTGTTGCTCAGCTGTCCTACCAACTAGTCTGCGCTCCCAGTCTACATTAGCCAATTCTGCCCTCATCCTATTGTACTCCCCTCTGTTCAAGCAGAGGACACTGGTTTGGGACCCTACTTTCTCACCCTCCATCTGTATTAGAAATTCAACCATATTGTGATCACTCATTCCAAGAGGATCCCTCACAAGAAGATCATTAATTTTACCTGTCTCATTACACAGGACCAGATCCAAGATAACTCGCTCCCTCGTAGGTTCTGTAACATACTGTTCGAGGAAACTATCCCGACAGCATTCTAAGAACTCTTCCTCAAGTCCACCGCATCCGACTTGAGTCAACCAATCAATATGCAGGTTAAAATCCCCCATGATTATTGCTGTTCCGTTTTTGCACGCATTCATTATTTGCTTGTTTATAGCCCGACCCACCTCAAAGTTATTATTTGGGGGCCTATAGACCACGCCCACCAGTGACTTTCTCCCCTTACTATTCCTTATCTCCACCCACAACGATTCCACATTCTGCTCCTTAGAGCCTATATCGTCTCTCACTACCGCCCTGATGTTATCTTTAATTAACAGAGCTACCCCACCTTCTTTTCCTTCCTGTCTATCCCTCTGAAATGTCTGATACCCTTGGATATTCAGTTCCCAGTCCTGGTCTTCCTGCAACCATGTTTCTGTAATGGCCACTCGGTCATACCCATTTGTACTGATTTGTGCCATCAACTCATTCACTTTGTTTCGAATGCTACGTGCATTCAGGTAAAGTGTCTTTATGCTAGCCTTTATATGGACCCGATTTGTTAGTGCATTCTTTTGATTGCACGCTCTGTCCCTACCTGTCGCAAACTGGTTATCCTTCCCCAGACCATCTCCTTGCACTGCGTTGACCACCTCCCTTCTTGTGTTTGTCACCTTTTTTACTCTGCCTGAGCCCTTGACTCCTTTAACTAGATGAATGTCCTCATCATTAACCCTCACTCGTACCCTCTCCTTTACCTTTGATTTTGTAATTCCCCATGCCCCTGAACCCTCCCCCCACTATTTAGTTTAAAGCCCTATTTACAGCCCTGGTTATACGATTCGCCAGGACTCTGGTCCCAGCACGATTCAGACGAAGACCATCCATCTGAACAGGTCCCATCTTCCCCAATACTGGTGCCAATGTCCCATGAATTCAAACACATTTCTCCCACACCAATCTTCAGTTATGCCATAGTGGCTCGGACTGGACACAGGGTGAGATTTTCCAGTCTCGCCCACTGGTGGGATTTTCCAGCCTCGTCCACTGTCGGTGTTTTCCAGTCCTGCCCGCGATTGGGATTTTCCAGCCTCACCCTGCATTGGGATTTTCCAGCCTCGCTTGCCATCTGGAGTTTGCAGACTCGTCTGCCATCAGGATTTTCCAGCCTTGCCCTGCACTGGGATCTTCCAGCTTTGTGCACTGTCGAGATTTTCCAGCCTCACTGAATGTCAATGGACTTCTGGCTGGAACGCTGACCTCCCACCGCGACGGTAGAATCCCAGCCACAGAGCTCAAGATCCAACCAGAATGCTGCACAGACTGATCTCTCCCCATCTTTTGTCCATTGCCTTTTTAATGGGATCTTCCTCTGCCTTCTATTTCTGGGAAGTGATGGAGTGATAATCTTTTTGTCCGAACCTGATGAATCTCCACAATTGCATCCCTCAGTGCAATCGAGATTTTTTGCTGCATTTCCAACAAAGGGAAGGGTTACATTCAGAAACACCTTGTCTAGTCAGCAGGTCGCAATTTTCACCTCAGTTGGACACAATTAAGGATTTATTAACGATACAGTCAGGACTGCGAGCATTGATCATTGATTCTAATGTATTACCATGTCTGAAATAAACAACTGCCTTCCTGACACATGCAGAAATCTCACTGTAAGAATATCTTCATCTCATGACCAGCCAAGTCAATTCATCATATTGACTTGAGTCAGTTGGCAGTTGTAACTTCATTGAGATTGTGATTAGAGTAACTGATGAGAGCTATAAAGTTCAGCCACACAACTGCTAATGGAGTGCTAGCCCGAACACTCAGAAAAATATGCACTTTTTATTTTGCTTTGTCCAAACAGCTGGTTCCCTGCTCTCCCTGAAGCACTGCTCCCCTTTACCGTGTCTCCAATTTGGGTTGACTGGCTTGCCAGGGACCCCTGTGAGGTTGTAGGGGGAGAGTGGGGAGAACATCCTGGAGAAGGTGGGGTGATCGACACCCTCACAAAGACTATGAGGAAGATCGCTCTCCGCATTTGCTCAACACTGACAAATGTTATCAGGCCTAGGATTCGCACTCAGACAAAGGGTCATCCAGACTCAAAACGTTGACTCTTTTCCCTCCCCACTGATGCTGTCAGACTTGCTGAGATTTTCCAGCATTTTCTGTTTTTGTTTCAGATTCCAGCATCCGCAGTATTTTGTATTACATTCCAGGGAAGAAGTCCCAGCCTATCCAGCCTCTCCTTATAACTCAAACCATCAAGTCCTGGTAGCATCCTAGTAATTATTTTCTGCACTCTTTCTAGTTTGATCATATCCTTTCTATAATAGGTTGAGTGTGTGTGTGTCTGTGAGTGTGTCTGTGAGTGTGTGTGTCTGTGTGTGTGTCTGTGTGTGAGTGTCTGTGAGTGTATGTGTGTGAGTGTGTGTGTGAGTGCATCTGTGAATGTGTGTGTTTCTGTGTGTGTGTGTGTTTCTGTGTGCGTGTGTGTGTGTGTGTATTGGAAAGGAACAAGCAGAACCAATGGGACCTTTGGTGACTTAAGGAACAAGGACTTGCTGAGGTGGGCATTGCTGCTGAAGGTCGGATCTTGAAGGCTCAGGCTGGTGGGATGACTTTCAAAGAGACTGGAAGCTTCAAGTGAGCGTGGTAGAGAAAAGTCAAACTGTTGGAGAGCTGGGAGTAACTTAGCACTTGTTTTTGTAATCGTACGCACCTGTCAGGAAGGCGGTGAGCAGCAAAAAGCCTTGTAAGAAATATCTTGATTGCAGTCCAAGTCTGGAAAATTGAAATTTTGTCCCTGGGAAATTCACAGGATCATAGAATGCACGCCTCTTTCTAAACGTTATTGGTCTCTAGGGGATTGTAACATGGTCTGAGGTCGGTACGGATTGGATAAATTTCAGGTGCATCATGAACTCAGGAAATCCTATGTTCCACCAGTCAGACAGATGCAATGAAGAGAAATTCTCACCCTTTGCTGCCTTGTGTGTCAAATTGCTCAACAGAATGCAGGGCCAGTCCAATGGGAATCACTGGTGGGGGGTAGGGGGGGTATCGACAAGGGGGTACAGTAAATTACTATCAAATACCATTCATGATAGACAGAAGTGCAGATGCTGATTGATGGGGGGTTTTTTTAAGTTAAAGTTTATTTATTAATCACAAGTAAGGCTTACATTAACACTGCAATGAAGTTACTGTGAAATTTTCCTAGTCGCCACACTCCGTCACTTGTTCAGGTCAATGCACCCTAACCAGCACGTCTTTCAGACTGTGGGAGGAAACCGGAGCACCCGGAGGAAACACACGCAGACACAGGGAAAATGTGCAAACTCCACACAGACAATGACCCAAGCCGGGAATTGAACCTGGGTCCCTGGCGCTGTGAGGCAGCAGTGCTAACCACTGTGCCACCGTGCCGCCCATTATATTATAGAGCAATATTGTATAATTATATTACAGAGCCAATAATCACAGAAAACACAGGTTCAAATCCTCCCATTTGAGAAGTTCAATCCAGTTATTTTAAAATTATCACGAAATTTAAAAAGCTGGGATCGGTGAAAGTGAGGGTGAAGCTGGCACACTGTCACAAATTCTCAGCTGGTTCACTCACATGCTGTCCTTACCCGATCTAGGAACAGGTGTGGTTCAAGTCCCACACCACCTTGATTGTTTCTTCACTCGCACCTAAAGTGACCTCTCATGCTCCTCGACTGTATCAAAGAGCAAAGAACAGTCCAGCACAGGAACAGGCCCTTCGGCCCACCAAGCCCATGCCAAGACATGATACCTTTCTAAGCTAAAGACCTTTTGCCTCTATGTAGCCCGAATCCCTCTATTCCCTGCCTATTCATGTAGCCATGATGTGGAGATGCCGGTGTTGGACTGGGGTGGGCACAGTAAGATGTCTCGCAACACCAGGTTAAAGTCCAACAGGTTTAATTGGAATCACAAGCTTTCGGAGCGCGGTTCCTTCATCAGGACTCACCTGGTGAAGGAGCGCCGCTCTGAAAGCTCGTGATTCCAAAAAAACCTCTTGGACTTTAACTTGGTGTTGTGAGACTTCTTACTGTATTCATGTATCTGTCAAGATGCCTCTTAAACGTTGCTATTGTATCTGCTTCTACCACCTCCTCTGGCAGCGCGTTCCAGGCACTTACCACCCTCAGTGTGAAAAACCTATCTCTCACGTCTCCTTTAAACTTCCCCCCTTTTATCTTAAACCTATGTCCCCGGGTAATTGACATTTCTACTCTGGGAAAAAGACTTTGACTATCCACTCTATCCATGCCTCTCAGAATTTTGTAAACCTCGATCAGGTCACCCCTCAAACTTCTCAGTGACTCTCTACCCCCTGCTGTCGGGTGAATAAGGGTTAAATACTGGCCTTGCCAGTGACGCCCACATCCTATGAATGAATATTATTTACAAAAACATGGGAAATCATGAGCTTTGGGCTCCTCGCCAAATTCCCCTCAGAATTCTCTCCTCTCCTAAACAAAGCAGAGAATCGGCCCTTCAATGGGATGACATCAGGTGGTTCGATGAGAGTGAGGTGACACTATTTTATGTATCTGTATTGTTTCTGAAATTAAATTTACTAAATTGAACGGGGGAGGAAATCACCTGTCAGCTGATAATGGGCCATCTGTTCGCTGGAGTGAATAATGTTCATTCCGGGAACTGAAGCAGCCTTTCAAATGGTTTTGTTTGTTACACTCGCAGAGAGCAGTTACCTGTGTATCACCCAAAGACCGCTCTGTTCCATTGGACATACACAGGGGCAGAAAACACCTGATGGCCTGGCAGTGGATTACCAGCGAGGGAATTGAACCAGCAGAAGGTGAGGCTTTTCTGTCTCGTTAAATATCAAACTATCCAAAGAAACCTCATTGGAACGGGTGGCTAAGAGATAAAAAAGTGGCTTCTGGGAAATTTCTTTGGTGTGAGTTCTGGCCCCTATTTTTTTTTAATTCATTCGTGGGACGTGGGCGTCGCCGGCGGGCCAGCATTTATTACCCATCCCTAGTCGCCCTCGAGGAGGTGGTGGTGAGCTGCCTTCTTGAATCGCTGCAGTCCAAGTGCTCTGGGTTGGCCCCGAATGCCGTTGGGGAGGGAATTCCAGGATTTTGACCCAGCAACTGCGAAGGAACAGCAATATATTCCCAAGTCAGGATGGTGAGTGGCTTGGAGGGGACTTTGCAGGTGGTGGCATTCACGTGTATCTGCTGCCATTGTCCCTCTAGATGGAGGTGGTTGTGGGTTTGGAAGGTGCTGCCTAAGGATCTTTGGTGAATTTGTTAACCCTGTGGCTTTGTGAGTAGCATTCCTACTTCTGAGTTGGAGAGTCATTGATGTTGTGAGTGCCCATGGAACAATTGCAGAGTGAAAGTCTGCACAATAACTGGTTTATTGGATGAACGTGACTATATGCAGACTGGAGCCAAAATTTTCCAATCCTTTCTGCAGGCGAGATTTTCCGGTCCCGTCGATGGTGAACCCTCGTGTGATATTTTCAGCAGCAGAAGGTACGGGGCACACACATCCGCACAGGCATCAGCGGAACCCGAATGTCCCACTGTCAACCAATGGTGGACTGCCTCCACTGCTGGACAATAAACTTCAGGGGCTGGGTGGGGGGGGGGGGGGGAGGGGCAGAGAAGGGGGGTAGATGGGGGAGGGAGGGGAGGGGGGTGCGGGCTAGAAACTCCCGTCCTCAGTGTTACTCAGTCAAAGCCATGAGTTTTCTCCTTCTTGACCCTTGCTTACGTGTCTCTTACATCATCATGTGGGCAATAGAGTCATAGAGCCATCGAGGTTTACAGCATGGAAACAGGCCCTTCGGCCCAACTTGTCCATGCCACCCTTTTTTAAAAAAAAACCCTAAGCTAATGCCAATTGCCGGCATTTGGCCCATATCCCTCTATACCCATCTTACCCATGTAACTATCTGAACAGAGGGTAGCAGTGGAGGGGTCTTTTTCTGATTGGAGGTCTGTGACTAGTGGTGTTCATGATGTGGAGATGCCGGTGTTGGACTGGGGTAAACACAGTAAGAAGTTTAACAACACCAGGTTAAAGTCCAACAGGTTTATTTGGTAGCAAAAGCCACACAAGCTTTCGGAGCTCCAAGCCCCTTCTTCAGGTGAGTGTGAGTGGTGTTCCGCAGGGCTCTGTACTGGGACCTCTGCTGTTTGTGATATATGTAAATGATTTGGAAGAAGATGTAGCTCGTGTGATTAGTAAGTTTGCGGACGACACAAAGATTGCTGGAGTTGCGGATAGTGATGAACATTATCAGAGAATACAGCAGGATATAGATAGGCTGGAAAATTGGGCGGAGAAATGGCAGATGGAATTTAATCCAGATAAATGCGAAGTGGCGCATTTTGGTAGATCTAATGCAGGGGGGAGCTATACAATAAATGGCAGAACCATCAGGAGTATAGACACACAGGGGGATCTGTGTGTACAAGTCCACAGATCCTTAAAGGTGGCAGCACAGGTGGAAAAGGTGGTGAAGAAGGCATATGGCATGCTTGCCTTTTTTGGATGGGGCATAGAGTATAAAAGTTGGCATATGATGTTGCAGTTATATAGAACGTTGGCTAGGCCACATTTGGAATACTGCGTCCAGTTCTGGTCGCCACACTACCAGAAGGACGTGGAGGCTTTGGAGAGAGTCCAGAAAAGGTTTACCAGGATGTTGCCTGGTATGGAGGGTATTAGCTATGAGGTGAGATTGAGTAAACTGGGGTTGTTCTCCCTGGAAAGACGGAGGTTGAGGGGCGACCTAATAGAAGTTTATAAAATTATGAAGGGCATAGATTGGGTGAACAGTTGGAACCTTTTTCCCAGGTCAGAAATGACAAACACAAGGGGTCACAAGTTCAAGGTAAGGGGGGCAAGGTTCAATACAGATATCAGGGGGACGTATTTTACACAGAGGGTGGTGGGGGCCTGGAATGCACTCCCAAGCAAGGTGGTTGAGGCAGACACGCTAGGATCATTTAAGACTTATCTAGATAGTCACATGAACAGACTGGGAATAGAGGGATACAAAAGGATGGTCTAGTTAGGAACACATAATCGGTGCAGGCATGGAGGGCCGAAGGGCCTGTTCCTGTGCTGTATTGTTCTTTGTTCTTTAAATGCTTTTTAAAAGACAAAATTGTACCCGCCTCTACTACTACCTCTGGCAGCTTGTTCCAGACACTCACCACCCTCTGTGTGAAACAATTGCTTCTCTGGACGCTTTTGTATCTCTCCCCTCTCACCTGAAGTCTATGCCCTCTAGTTTTAGACTCCCGTACCTTTGGGAAAAGATATTGATTATCTAGCTGATCTGTGCCCCTCATTGTTTTATAGACCTCGATAAGATCACCCCTCAGCCTCCTACGCTCCAGAGAAAAAAGTCCCAGTCTATCCAGCCTCTCCTTATAACTCAATCCATCAAGTCCCGGTAGCATCCTAGCAAATCTTTTCTGCACTCTTTCTAGTTTAATAATATCCTTTCTGTAATAGGGTGACCAGAACTGCACACAGTATTTCAAGTGTGGCCTTACCAATGTCTTGTACAACTTCAACAAGAAATTCCAACTCCTGTATTCAATGTTCTGACCGATGAAACCAAGCATGCCGAGTGCCTTCTTCACCACTCTGTCCACCTGTGACTCCACTTTCAAGGAGCTATGAACATGTACCCCCAGATCTCTTTGTTCTGTAACTCTCCCCAACGCCCTACCATTAACTGAGTAAGTCCTGCCCTGGTTCAAGCTACCAAAATGCATCACCTCACATTTGTCTAAATTAAACTCCATCTGCCATTCGTCAGCCCACTGGCCCAATTGATCAAGATCCAGTTGCAATTGGAGATCATTTTCTTCACTGTCAACTATGCCACCAATTTTAGTGTCATCTGCAAACTTACTAACCATGCCCCATATATTCTCATCCAAATCATTAATATAAATGACAAATAACAGTGGGCCCAGCACTGATCCCTGAGGCACATCGCTGGTCACAGGCTTCCAGTTTGAAAAACAACCCTTTACAACCACCCTCTGACTTCTGTCAGGAAGCCAATTTTGTATCCATTTCGGTACCTCACCCTGGATCCCGTGAGATGGGATTATGCAACAACCCACTATCCGGTACCTTGTCAAAGGCCTTGCTAAAGTCCATGCAGTCAACATCAACTGCACTGCCCTCATCTACCTTCTTGGTTACCCCTTCAAAAAACTCAATCAAGTTTGTGAGAGATGATTTTCCACTCTCAAAGCCATGCTGACTGTTCCTAATCAGTCCTTTCATGTCTAAATACCTGTAGGTCCTGTCTCTCAAAATACCTTCCAACAATTTACCCACCACAGATGTGAGGCTCACTGGCCTGTAGTTCCCAGGCTTTTCCCTGCAGTCCTTTTTAAACAAAGGCACAACATTTGCCACTCTCCAATCTTCAGGCACCTCACCCGTGACTATCGATGATTCAAATATCTCAGCTAGGGGACCCTCAATTTCCTCCCTAGCCTCCCACAATGTCCTGGGATACACTTCCTCAGGTCCCGGGGATTTATCAACCTTGATGCACTTTAAGACTTCCAGCACCTCCTTCTCTGTAATATGTACACTCCTCAAGACATCACTATTTATTTCCCCAAGTTCCCTAACATCCATGCTTTTCTCAACAGTAAACATTGATGAGAAATATTATCGGCGTTCTATAAATATGTGAAGAGTAAAAGGATGAGATGCGAAGGAATAGGACCTATAAAATGTGAAGCTGAGAAAGTCTGTACAGAACCGGAAGAAATAGCAGAGGTGCTTAATGAATATTTTACCTCGGTATTCACGGTGGAAAAAGACCTGCGTGGTTGTACTACAGGATTGGGGAAGACTGAAAAGATTGAGTATGTGGACATTAAGAAAGAGGATGTGTTGGAAATTTTGAATAGCATCAAGTTAGATAAGTCGCCGGGACCGGATGGGATGTACCCCAGGTTACTGTGGGAGGCGAGGGAAGAGATTGCAGAGCCTCTGGTGATGATCTTTGCGTTGTCAATGGAGATAGGAGAGGTTACGGAGGGTTGGAGGATTGCGGATGTGGTTCCTATATTCAAGAAAGGGAATAGGGATAGCCCAGGAAATTACCGACCGGTGAGTCTAACCTCAGTGGTTGGTAAATTGATGGAGAAGATCCTGAGGGACAGGATTTATGAACATTTAGAGAAGTTTAGTATGCTCAAAAGTAGTCAGCACGGCTTTGTCAAAGGCAAATCGTGCCTTACGAGCCTGGTGGAGTTCTCTGAAAATGTGACTGAGCACATTGACGAAGGAAAAGCGGTAGATGTGGTTTACATGGACTTCAGCAAGGCGTTCGATAAGGTCCCCCATGCAAGACTTCTCGAGAAAGTGAGAGGGCATGGGATCCAAGGGGCTGTTGCCTTGTGGATCCAGAACTGGCTTGCCGGCAGAAGGCAGAGAGTGGTTGTAGATGGGTCTTTTTCTGAATGGAGGTCGGTCACCAGTGGAGTGCCCCAGGGATCTGTTCTGGGACCCTTGCTGTTTGTCATTTTCATAAATGACCTGGATGAGGAAGTGGAGGGATGGGTTGGTAAGTTTGTCGATGACACGAAGGTTGGTGGGGTTGTGGATAGGTTGGAGGGATGTCAGAAGCTGCAGCGTGACATAGATAGGATGCAAGACTGGGCGGAGAAGCGGCAGATGGACTTCAACCCGGATAAATGTGTAGTGGTCCATTTTGGCAGGTCAACTGGGATGAAGGAGTACAATATCAAGGGTAAGACTCTTAGCAGTGTAGAGGATCAGAAGGATCTTGGGGTCCGGGTCCATAGGACTCTTAAATCGGCCTCGCAGGTAGAGGAGGTGGTTAAGAAGGCGTATGGTGTGCTGGCCTTTATCAATCGAGGGATTGAGTTTAGGAGTCGGGAGATAATGATGCAGCTTTATAAGACCCTCGTCAGACCCCACTTAGAGTATTGTGCTCAGTTCTGGTCGCCTCATTACAGGAGGGATGTGGAAATTATTGAAAGGGTGCAGAGAAGATTTACAAGGATGTTGCCTGGATTGGTTGGCATGCCTTATGAGGATAGGTTGAGGGAGCTCGGTCTTTTCTCCTTGGAGAGACGAAGGATGAGAGGTGACCTGATAGAGGTGTACAAGATGTTCAGAGGTATAGATCAGGTGGATTCTCGGAGGCTTTTTCCCAGGGCTGAAATGGCTGATACGAGAGGACACAGGTTTAAGGTGCTGGGGAGTAGGTACAGAGGAGATGTCAGGGGTAAATCTTTCACTCAGAGGGTCGTGGGTGAGTGGAATCGGCTGCCGTCAGTGGTGGTGGAGGCAAACTCGATGGGGTCTTTTAAGAGACTTCTGGATGAGTACATGGAACTTAATAGGATTGAGGGTTATAGGTAAGCCTATATATAAGCCTGGGTAGGTAGGGACATGACCGGCGCAACTTGTGGGCCGTAGGGCCTGTTTGTGCTGTATTTTTTCTATTCTATGTTCTATATTTGGGATCTCACCCATCTCTTGTGGATCCGCACATAGATGACCTTGTTGATCCTTAAGAGGCCCCACGCTCTCCCTTGTTACTCTTTTGCCCTTTATGTATTTGTAGAAGCTCTTTGGATTCTCCTTTGCCTTATCTGCCAAAACAATCTCGTGTCCCCTTTTTGCCCTCTTGATTTCTCTCTTAACTCTACTCCTACACCCCCTATACTCTTCAAGGGATTCACTTGATCCCAGCTGCCTATGCATGTCATGAGCCTCTTTCTTCTTCTTGACCAGGGCCTCAATATTCCGAGTCATCCAGGGTTCCCTACATCTGCCAGTCTTGACCTTCACTCTAAGAGGAATGTGTTTATCCTGAACTCTAGTTAACACACTTTTGAAAGTGTGCCACTTGCCAGACGTCCCTTTGCCTTCCCACAGACTCCCCCAATTAACTTTTGAAAGTTCCTGCCTGATACCATCAAAATTGGTCTTGCCCCAATTTAGAATTTTAACTTTTGGGCCAGACCTATCATTCTCCATAGTTATCTTAAAACCAAAAACATTATGGTCACTGGTCCCAAAGTGATCCCTCACTAACACTTCTGTCACCTGCCCTTCCTTATTTCCCAAGAGGAGGTCAGGTTTTGCCCCCTCTCTAATCGGGCCATCCACATACTGAATGAGAAATTCCTCCTGAATACACTCAACAAATTTCTCTCCATCCAACCCTCTAATACTATGGCTGTCCCAGTCAATGTTGGGAAAGTTAAAATCTCCGACACCTATTTTTCTTGGACCTATCTGTAATCTCCTTACATATTTGCTCCTCAATTTCCCGCCGACTATTTGGGGGCCTATAGTACAGCCCTATCAAAGTGATTTCCCCCTTCTTATTTCTCAGTTCTACCCACATGGACTCAGTGGGCGAACCCTCGGATATATCCCCTCTCAGTACGGCCGTGATGCTTTCCCTAATCAAAAGTGCAACTCCCCCTCCTCTCTTACCTCCTGTTCTATCTTTCCTATAGCATCTGTACCCTGGAACATTGAGCTGCCAGTCCTGTCCCTCCCTTCGCCATGTTTCAGTAATTGCTATAATATCCCAGTCCCATGTACACATCCATGCCCTGAGTTAATCTGCCTTGCCTGTCAGGCCTCTTGCATTGAAATAAATGCAGTTTAATCTGGACTTCCCTTGCTCTCTGTCCTGCTTTTGCCTGATCTGTCTGGTACTAGGATTACTGACACTGCTTTTGCTACTTAATGCGCTCTCTTTAACTTCTGTGCTGTCCTCAAACTTCTCTTCTGTCTCCCTACTGCTTTGGATCCCACCCCCCTGCCAAACTAGTTTAAACCCTCCCGAGTGGCTCTAGCAAATCTCCCCGCCAGGATGTTAGCCCCCCTCCAGTTCAGGTGTAACCCGTCCCTCTTGAACAGATCAGCCCTTCCCCAGAAAAGATCCCAATGATCCAAAAATCTAAATCCCTGCCCCCTGCACCAGCTCTCAAGCCACACATTCATCTGCCTAATCCTCCTATTCCTACTCTCAGTCGCACGTGGCACCGGTAGTAGTCCTGAAATTACTACCTTCGAGGTCCTGCACTTTAGCCTTCTGCCTAACTCTCTATATTCACATTTCAGGACCTCATCCCTTTTCCTACCTATGTCATTGGTACCAATATGTACAACGACCTCTGGCTGCTCACCCTCCCCCTTAAGAATGTCCTGCAATCTCTCAGAGACGTCCTTGACCCTGGCACCAGGGAGGCAACACACCATCCTGGAGTCTCGATCGCGGCCACAGAAACGCCTGTCTGTGCCTCTAACTAGCAAGTCCCCTATTACTACTGCTCACTTGCTCTTTGCCCGACCCTGCTCTACAGCAGAACCAGCTGTGGTGTCACAGGCCTGGCTGCTGCTGGTATCTCCCCCTGGCAGGCTATCCCCCTCAACAGTATCCAAAATGATATACCTGTTTGAAAGGGGAATAGACACAGGAGACTCCTGCACCACCTGCCTGCCTCTCCTGGCAGTCACCCATCTACCTGTCTGAACCTGTGGTGTGACAAAAAAGAACAGTACAGCACAGGAAACAGGCCCTTCGGCCCTCCAAAACTCCCTGTCACTTGTGTCTATCACACTCTCTGCCTCCTGTATGCTCCGCAGTGCATCCACCTGCTGCTCCAACCGAACAATGCAGTCTGTGAGGAGCTGCATAGTTTCTCCAATCCCACACATTAACCCTTTTAACCCTGAACACCCTAATATGACAGTTGGGTTCAAGGCCCGAAGGTTCAAGAAGGCAGCCCACCACCCCCTTCTCGAGGGCAGCCTGGGATGGGTAATAAATGCTGGCCTAGCCAGCGACGCCCATGTCCCAGGAAAGAACTTTTGAAAAAAGGCCCAGTTCAGAGACTTTATCGAATGATGCAACACAGGAAGAACATCATACCTGAACCTTGACCCTGCTGCTCTTTCCGCATAACCCCTCCAAATTATTCCTCGCTCAGTCCCTTCTGAAAGTTACACAATTTAAGAGCCAGGAGCAGGAGAAAACCATACCATCTGCTCTGCCATTCAATACAACCACAGCTTACCTTGGGCTTCAACCCCACTTTCTCACCTTCTCCCCACATCCCCTGGTTCTCTTGAGAGAATAAAGATCTGTCTGCTTCAGTCTTAAATATATTCAATGCTGGAGCATCCAGAACCCTCTGAGTGAACTAACTCCTACTCACCTCGACCCTAAATGATTAGCCCCTTTTCCTGAGACTGGGTCTCCATGTTCTAGATTCCCCCCACCTGGGTAAACAATTTCTGTATCTACCCTGTCGAGCCTCTTCAGAATCTTGTATGTCTCAATGAGATTACACATAAGCCCCATTTCCTCAGCCTCTCATTATAGGCCAACCCTGTCATTCTAGAAAGCAACCTCGTGACCCTTGGCTGTACTGCCTCCGATGCAAGTGTATCTTTCCTTAAATACAGGGGCCAAACTGCACACAATAATCCAGATGTGGTTTCAGCAAAATCCTGTACAACCATAGTAAGACTTCTCTATTCTTGTTCTTCAACACACTTGCAAGAATGCCATTGGTCTTCCTAATCGCTTGCTGCACCTGTATGCTGACTTTGTGTCCCTTGTACAAGTATACTAAGCCTCAACACTTTCACGTCTTTTAAAATAGGTTCGGCTTTTCTATTCTTAGGACCAAATTGAGGAACCTCACTTTATTCTCCAGTTCTGCTCCTACTTTCTATGTTTCGATGTGTTCTTTTCTGTGAAGGCAGATGTCAAATGTTTGTTCAGTGTTGGTGCCATTTCCTTCCTCCTTCTCCATAATTAATTCTCCTGTTGCTATTTTTAAGGAACCAATGATTAATTTAGCTAACTCTTCTTTTTACCTGTAAAAGCTCTGACAATCTGGTTTTTTAACATTCCTGGCTCGTTTGTTCTAATATTCCAGTTTTTCTTTTTTTATTAACTTTTTGTTCTCCCTTTTCTGGTTTCTGAAACACTTTCAATCCTTAAATTTACTTCCAGTCTTTGCGAGCTGAAATGCCTTTTTTAAAAATCCAACATTATCCTTAACTTCCTGAGTCCTTCTGACTGAGCTTTTGCTTTTCAATGGAGTGTATTTTTGTTGAACATTTTGAGTTGATTCTTTGAGTGTTAGCCGCTGGGGGAAACAGGCAGAGTGTTAGCCATTGGGGGAAACAGGCAGTGTGTTAGCCGCTGGGGGAAGCAGGCAGAGTGTTAGCCACTGGGGGAAGCAGGCAGAGTGTTAGCCGCTGGGGGAAACAGGCAGAGTGTTAGCCGTTGGGGGAAACAGGCAGTGTGTTAGCCGCTGGGGGAAACAGGCAGAGTGTTAGCCGCTGGGGGAAGCAGGCAGAGTGTTAGCCACTGGGGGAAGCAGGCAGAGTGTTAGCCGCTGGGGGGAGCAGGCAGAGTGTTAGCCACTGGGGGGAGCAGGCAGAGTGTTAGCCGCTGGGGGGAGAGGCAGAGTGTTAGCCGCTGCGGGGAGCAGGCAGAGTGTTAGCCGCTGGGGGGAGCAGGCAGAGTGTTAGCCGCTGGGGGGAGCAGGCAGAGTGTTAGCCGCTGGGGGGAGCAGGCAGAGTGTTAGCGCTGGGGGGAACAGGCAGAGTGTTAGCCGCTGGGGGGAGCAGGTAGAGTGTTAGCCGCTGGGGGGAGCAGGCAGAGTGTTAGCCACTGGAGGGAACAGGCAGAGTGTTAGCCACTGGGGGAAACAGGCAGAGTGTTAGCCGCTGGGGGGAGCAGGCAGAGTGTTAGCTGCTGGGGGGAGCAGGCAGAGATTCGGCAGGAGGAGCCTTCAGCCAGGGAATGGCAACTTGGATGTCAATGGGTAGAAGAGTCTGCAGGGGATTGGGGTGGAATCAGAGTGGGATCAAGTAGCGATCTGGTGATGGGATCAAGTGGTGGGTTCGGAGTGCGATGGGGCAGCAGGATGGGGGTGAGATTGGGATGGAGTCGGGATGGGATTGGGGTCGCACTAAGTGGTGTAATCAGGTGGCAGGATTGGGATGGGATGGGGATGGGGTCAGAGTGGGATGAGGATGGAATTGAGGGGTAAAATGTGGAGGATAGGTTTTGAGGGAGATTTGAGGTCATCACCCTCTGACCCACTTTGATTTTGATTTGATTTATTATTGTCACATGTATTAACATACAGTGAAAAGTATTGTTTCTTGCGCATTATACAGACAAAGCATACTGTTCATGGAGAAGGAAAGAAGAGAGTGCAGAATGTAGCATTACCATTGATAGCTAGGGTGCAGAGAAAGATCAGCTCAATATAAGGTAGGTCCATTCAAAAGTCTGACAGCAGCAGGGAAGAAGCTGTTCTTGAGTCGGTTGGTACGTGACCTCAGACTTTTGTATCTTTTTCCCGAAGGAAGAAGGTGGAAGAGAGAATGTCCGGGGTGCGTGGGGTCCTTAATTATGCTGGCTGCTTTGCTGAGACAGCGGGAAGTGTAGACAGAGTCAATGGATGGAAGGCTGGTTTAAGTGATGGACTGGACTTTGTTCATAACCTTTTGTAGTTTCTTGCGGTCTTGGGCAGACAGGAGCCAAACCAAGCTGTGATACAATCGGAAAGAATGCTTTCTATGGTACATCTGTAAACGTTGGTGAGAGTTGTTGTCTGATCCAATGACAGAGGGAAGACTATCACTGAATTGTATTGGGGATGTATGTGATTGCTCACATCTCTGGGATGGTTGAAAATCCTCAATTTAGCACAATTGTAAATCAGTCTGAACTTCCTGAATCCCTTCACTGTGACTGAAGGCTGAGGGAGTAAAGGATGTTCCTACATCTCAGGGAGCCTGTAATATAAACCCTCACGCTGCAGACTCCTGACATAATATTGCAATCCAGATGTATAATTTGCAGCACTTTCCAGCAAACGCCGAGATATTGTTGGTCTTTTGGCAGGGAGGTGGCAGTCTGATTCAAAGTGTTGGCTTGCCAAGGTTCCTTCAGGCCTCAACCCTACAATGTACATCTTAGCCTCCCTTTGTCTCACCACTACAACCACCAATTAATTGCGACAACATTCTAATTACAGATGATGGGAGAAGCAGCTCTTTTACCCACAGAGCACGCCCAAAGTTGGATGCAAGATTTGAATTTTGATTTTGTGTTCCAATCGGTGATCCTTCTTGTCTTCAGGGCATCTAGAACATAGAACATAGAACATAGAACAGTACAGCACAGAACAGGCCCTTCGGCCCACGATGTTGTGCCGAGCTTTATCTGAAACCAAGATCAAGCTATCCCACTCCCTATCATCCTGGTGTGCTCCATGTGCCTATCCAATAACCGCTTAAATGTTCCTAAAGTGTCTGACTCCACTATCACTGCAGGCAGTCCATTCCACACCCCAACCACTCTCTGCGTAAAGAACCTACCTCTGATATCCTTCCTGTATCTCCCACCATGAACCCTATAGTTATGCCGCACTCAACACAATGGCCCACATACTCCCAGTACTGTGATGTTGATCCTGCTTAATGCAGCAGGGGAGGGGCAAATGATTGACAGGCAGTTGTACTGTTTCAGAAAAAGAGAGCGATAGACCAATAAACTAAAAATGGTTTCTGTAACAGTCAATTTACTGTGAAACTCCAGAGTGCGAAACGAAACCTATTTACATAATATCTGGTAAGTATAATAATATCAAACACAGGCGAGGAGCTGTCAACTGTAGCACAGTTCATTGCACACTTGCTGATCCAATGCGATTGTGGGTTCAGGCTCTGCTTTCGTGATTTCAGCATCTATCCAGGCTGAGGGACATGCAGAGCCAGCATGCTGAGGGAGTGCTGCATTGTCAGAGGGTCAGTGCTGAGGGAGTGCTGCATTGTCAGAGGGTCAGTGCTGAGGGAGTGCCACATTGTCAGAGGGTCAGTGCTGAGGGAGCGCCGCACTGCCAGACGGTCAGTACTGAGGGAGTGCTGCACTGTCAGAGGGTCAGTGCTGAAGGAGTGCCGCACTGCCAGACGGTCAGTACTGAGGGAGTGCTGCACTGTCAGAGGGTCAGTACTGAGGGAGTGCCGCACTGTCAGAGGGTCAGTGCTGAAGGAGTGCCGTACTGCCAGAGGGTCAGGACTGAGGGAGTGCTGCACTGTCAGAGGGTCAGTACTGAGGGAGTGCCGCACTGTCAGAGGGTCAGTGCTGAGGGAGCGCCGCACTGCCAGACGGTCAGTACTGAGGGAGCACCGCACTGCCAGAGGGTCAGTACTGAGGGAGTGCTGCACTGTCAGAGGGCCAGTGCTGAGGGAGTGCTGCACTGTCAGAGGGTCAGTACTGAGGGAGTGCCCCACTGTCAAAGAGTCAGTGCTGAGGGATTGCCACACTGTCAGAGGGTCAGTACTGAGGGAGTGCCACACTGCCAGAGGGTCAGTACTGAGGCAGTGCCGCACTGCCAGAGAGTCAGTACTGAGGGAGTGCCGCACTGTCAGAGGGTCAGTACTGAGGGATTGCCACACTGTCAGAGGGTCAGTACTGAGGGAGTGCCGCACTGTCAGAGGGTCAGTGCTGAGGGAGTGCCACACTGTCAGAGGGTCAGTACTGAGGGAGTGCCACACTGCCAGAGGGTCAGTACTGAGGGAGTGCTGCACTGTCAGAGGGTCAGTACTGAGGGATTGCCACACTGTCAGAGGGTCAGTACTGAGGGAGTGCCGCACTGTCAGAGGGTCAGTACTGAGGGAGTGCCGCACTGTCAGAGGGTCTGTACTGAGGGGTTACCTCTTGGAGATATAAAAGATCCCAGGTCCAAGAAGTGTGCTGCGGTTTGTCCATCTATTCTGGACAATATTTATTCCTCATGTGTACCTAATGACTGATGAGCTGACTATGAACTTCACTTGCTCTATAATTGTGGGATTCTGCACTGAGGAAAATGGCTGCTGCATTTGCCAACTTTCAAACAGGAACTAAAGCTGTGGAGTGTGAGGCACAGGGGAGTATGAACTGCAGATTCATAAGGAGGCCTGAAAGCCTGCAGCAAATGTCTCTGCTCTTCAGGAATCTTAACCGCAATGCAGGCCTGGACCCTGCAGGTGTGCCCCCTCCTGTTAGTGAAGGGATCTGTATAGCCATGCCCACCACGAGCAACCACCAAGAGGCCAAGGAAGGCCACAATCGTTAGCACTGCTGCCTCACAGCCTCAGGGACCCGGCTTCGATTCCCGGCTTGGGTCACTGTCTGTGCGGAATTTGCACGTTCTCCCCATGTCTGCATGGGTTTCCTCCGGGTGCTCCGGTTTCCTCCCACAGTCCGAAAGACGTGCTGGTTAGGTGCATTGGCAATGCTAAATTCTCCCTCAGTGTACCCGAACAGGCGCCAGAATGTGGCGTCTGGAGGGTTTTCACAGTAACTTCATTGCAGAGTTAATGTGAGGCTTACTTGTGACACTAATAAGTCTCAAGTCTAATAATTAAACTTAACTTTAAGGAAAAGAAATTGTCAGTCCTGTTTCTCCTCCCTTTAACCTCTTTCACTACTCTTGTCATGTTTGAGCTGTGAACTCCAATCCACACGAGACTGAAATCTGTGATCCAACACACACCCTGGTTGAAGTTGCAGCCTATCTGCTTCAATGACCCTCTCCACATCTGAGTAACTCTGGGAATAGAACATAGAAAGCCACAGCACAAACAGGCCCTTCGGCCCACAAGTTGCGCCAATCACATCCCCACCTCTAGGCCTATCTATAGCCCTCAATCCCATTAAATCCCATGTACTCATCCAGAAGTCTCTTAAAAGACCCCAACGAGTTTGCCTCCACCACCACCGACGTCAGCCGATTCCACTCACCCACCACCCTCTGAGTGAAAAACTTACCCCTGACATCTCCTCTGTACCTACCCCCCAGCACCTTAAACCTGTGTCCTCTCGTAGCAACCATTTCAGCCCTTGGAAATAGCCTCTGAGAGTCTACCCTATCCAGACCTCTCAACATCTTGTAAACCTCTATCAGGTCACCTCTCATCCTTCGTCTCTCCAGGGAGAAGAGACCAAGCTCCCTCAACCTATCCTCATAAGGCATGCCCCCCAATCCAGGCAACATCCTTGTAAATCTCCTCTGCACCCTTTCAATGGCTTCAACATCTTTCCTGTAATGAGGTGACCAGAACTGCGCGCAGTACTCCAAGTGGGGTCTAACCAGGGTCCTATAAAGCTGCAGCATTATCTCCCGACTCCTAAACTCAATCCCTCGATTAATGAAGGCCAGTACGCCGTACGCCTTCTTGACCGCATCCTCCACCTGCGAGGCCGATTTAAGAGTCCTATGGACCCGGACCCCAAGGTCCTTCTGATCCTCTACACTGCTAAGAATGGTACCCTTCATATTATACTGCTGCTTCATCCCATTGGATCTGCCAAAATGGATCACCACACACTTATCCGGGTTGAAGTCCATCTGCCACTTCTCCGCCCAGTCTTGCATTCTATCTATGTTCTATCTATGTTCCAGAAAACCGCAGATTTTCAGTTGCAATGGTGTTAGATTAAAGCAGAGCAAAGTCCTGAAGTCTTCATCAAACTTTTGTCAACAAACAGTCTGTCCCAGATCGTGCCAAGTTCCATTCGTCCGTCACCTCTCTCTTCACTCACTGGCTCCCAGTCATAGAATTATGGAATTATAGAATCTCTACAGTGCAGAAGGAGGCCCTTTGGCCCATCGAGTCTGCACTGAAAACAATCCCCCTCAGGCCCTATCCCCGCAATCCCACATATTTACCCTAGCTAATACCTCCAACCTACACAATCCGAGACACTAAGGGGCAATTTAGCATGGTCAATGCACCTAACCCACACATCTTTGGACTGTGAGAGGAAACCAGAGCACCCGGAGGAAACCCATGCAGACACGGGGAGAATGTGCAAACTCGACATGGACAGTGACCCAAGCTGGGAATCAAACCCGGGTGCCTGGAACTGTGTGGCAGCAGTGCTAACCACTGTGCCACCGTGCCGCCCAAAAATTCTCACCCTCCTAATCCCCGCCCCTCCTTAGCTTTATCATCTTCCTCAGCCCTCCTCCTAATCAATGTTCCTCCCACTCTGGCCTCTTCTGTATCACCCACTTCCTTTTAGATCACATTTAAAAAACACATGGATGTGTATTTAAGGTGTCAGAGCTGACACAGTAATGGGATTATTCTGGATAACTCTTCCCTGGACAGCATGGACAGGGTGGGTTGTAACTCTGTATTTCCATGTTTCCTTCACTTCAATAATGGTGGCCGTGCTTTCAGCGGCCTCATCCCTAAATTCCCTCCCATAACCACCTCCTTTTTTTATTCATTCGTGGGATATGGGTGTCCCTGGCTGGCCAGCATTTATTGCCCAGCCCTAGTTGCCCGAGAGCAGTTGAGAGTCAACCACATTGCTGTAGCTCTGGAGTCACATGTAGGCCAGACCAGGTAAGGACGGCAGATTTCCTTCCCTAATGGACATTAGTGAACCAGATGGGTTTTTCCGACAATCGACAATGGTTTCATGGTCATCAGTAGATTCTTAATTCCAAATTTCTTTTATGAATTCAAGTTCCCCCGTCTGCCGTGGTGGGATTCGAACCCGGGTCTCCAGAACATCAGCTGAGTCATCATAGAAATCATAGAAACCCCACAATGCAGAAACAGGCCATTCGGCCCATCAAGTCTGCACCGACCACAATCCCACCCAGGCCCTACTCCTATATCCCTACACGTTTACCCGCTAATCCCTCTAACCTATGCATCTCAGGACAGTAAGGGACAATTTTAGCATGGCCAATCAACCTAACCCGCACATCTTTGGACTGTGGGAGGAAACCAGAGCACCCGGAGGAAACCCACGCAGACACGAGGAGAATGTTCAAACTCCACACAGACGGTGACCCAAGCCGGGAATCGAACCCAGGCCCCTGGATCTGTGAAGCAGCAGTGCTAACCACTGTGCTACCGTGCCGCCCCTTTCTGGATTAATAGTCTAGTGATAATACCACTAGGCCATCGCCTCCGTAAAACCTGTCTCATAGTCTGAGCTTTCTCAGGTCTGTCCTAATATCTCCCGATGTAACTTGTTGTCAAATTATCTCTGGCTAACACACCTGTAAAGTGCCCAGGGACATTTGGCTATGTTACAGGTGCTTTATCAATGCAGCTCATTATTACAATGTTTTAATTACAATCACGTTATTGTAGTCAGATGTGCAGAGTAATTCCATTGATGGTAAACTGATCCTCACCGATCAGGCCCGTTCACTTACACAAATCCTAAGATGGATATCATGATGTGTTTTTATGCAACGTAATTTCCAATTGCTTTCTGAGTGCACTTAAAATATTTCCAAACCACCATCGGTTGAAGTTATGCATGTGTGAATTTTAATAAGTAATACATTTTAAAACATTTTCTGTGCCAGTCGTAAACTGCATATCATAAATAAGAATAATCCTATTATTGAGCTTGTGTTGTGATCTCCACAAGTGAACATATAATTCTGCTGACAGATTTCACAGACTTGCAAATTTTCTGAGTATTTAGCACAGGTCTCTGTGAATGTCAATGCAGATACTCTGAAGAACATTAAAATCAAATGGCAACTTCTATATTGCTGTCGGCAAGTCAAAATCCTTTGATCCTTCTGAGTTTGAGATCTCTTTATGCTATTAGTTTCTTCAGGGCTTGTGGTCGATTAATTTATTTCTTTATCAATATCAGAGACAGTCCTGTAATGTTGGTGTCGAGAATCGCAGTGGATTTGGGTTTAAATCACCGTGTCTTCCTCCAGTTATTGACCCCTCCACTGACCTCTCTTTCCCACTAAGCGGTTGTGTGGTACCAGGGCCTGTTCTACTGTCCCATCACAATGAGAAGGAAAAGTAACTACCTCAGAGTCAGTCACAATGTCGTGGGTTCAAATTTCATAGCGGAGACTTGAGCACATAATCCAGACTGACACTCCCAGAGGGAGTAATGCGCAGCTGTTGTCCTTTAGGATGAGATGAGAAATCCGGGTCCTTTCCCCACTCTGAAATGAATGTAAAATACCTGATGGACATCAGCCTGAAAAAGACCAATGTCTTGGCCAATATTTTTCCTCGGCCAACACCACCAATAAGAACCACCAATTAATGGCTCATTATCTCATTGCTGTTAGTGGGATCTTGTTGTACACAGATTGGCTGCTGTATTTTCTACATTACAACAGTAACCACACTTCAAAAAGTCTTTTTATTGGCTGCAAGGTGTTTTGCGCACCATGAGGTTGTGAAAGATGCATCAGAAATACAAGCCCTTTCTTTTTAGATTCGTGAAGCAGCCTGAATCAAAAAATTATAAATCCCTGCAGAGGCCATTCTGCCCATCGACTCTTTGACAGAGCATCCCACCTAGGCCCTATCCCCGCAACCCCACACATTTACCCCATTAATCCCCCTAACATACACATTGTGGGACACTAAGGGACAATTTAACATGGCCAATCCACCTAACCTGCACATCTTTGAACTATGGGAGGAAACCGGAGCACCCGGAGGAAACTCACGCAGACACGGGGAGAACATGCAAACTCCACACAGACAGTGACTCAAGGCTGGAATTGAACCCGGGTCCCTGGCACTGTGAAGCAGCAGTGTTAACCACTGTGCCACTGTGCCATCCAACTGTACAACTGTACAGGGCGACCTGATCAAGTTGTGCAAGGTTATGAGAGACAAGGGCAGAGTGGATAATGAGCAGCTGTTTCCTTAGTTGGGGAGCAAATTTAGGACTGAGTTGAGGAGGAACTTCTCCACCCAAAGGGTTGTGAATCTGTGGAATTCCTTGCCCAGTGAAGCAATTGAGGCTACCTCATTGAATGTTTTAAGGCAAAGATAGATTTTTGAACAGTAAAGGAATTAAGGGTTATGGTGAGCGGGCGGGTAGGTGGAGCTGAGTCCACGAAAAAATCAGCCATGATCTTATTGAATGGCGGAGCAGGCTCGAGGGCCCAGATTGCCTACTCCTGCTCCTAGTTCATAATGTTCTTAGTTAAAGGGTCAGTCACAGGGGGACATTGATTCAAGGTGAGGGGCCGGGGGTTTAGGGAGGATGTGAAGAAAAATTATTTCACCCAGAGAGTGGTGGCGGTCTGCAATGCGCTGCCTGGGAGGGTGGTAGAGGCAGGTTACCTCACATCCTTTAAAAAGCATCTGGATGAGCACTTGGCGCATCATAACATTCAGGGCTATGGGTCAAGTGCTGGTAAATGGAATTAGAGGTCAGGTGTTTCTCGTGTGACGATGCTGGGCTCAATGGGCCGAAGGGCCTCTTCCCTGCTGTATGATTCTATGATTCTATGAAATGTAGCAAGAATGTGAGGCAGTGACACAACGAAGCACAGTCAGGTATTGTGAATTATTGTATGATATCGGTCAGATGTTTAAAGCCTTGCTGATGTTCAGAAGAGAACATCTGGTTTATACCAGTGCAACAGCAAGTATCTCGTGGCACGGTGGCACAGTGGTCAGCACCGCTGCCTCACAGCGCCAGGGACCCCGGTTCAATTACAGCCTCGGGTCACTGTCTGTGCGGAGTCTGCACGTTCTCCCCGTGTCTGCGTGGGTTTCTTCCGGGTGCTCCACTTTCCTCCCACAGTCCAAAGGTGTGCAGGTTAGGTGGATTAGCCATGCTAAATTGCCCCTTAGTGTCCCAAGATTTGTAGGTTGGGGGGAATAATGGGGTAAATACATGGGGTTATGGGGATAGGGTTTGGGTAAGCTGCTCTGTCAGAGAGTCAGTGCAGACGAATGGCCTCCTTCTGCACTGTAGGGTTTCTGTGAACATCAAATCAGCCAATAGGATGGTGTGATGCCATGGCAACACCAGCTCAAATGCCTTTGGCATACGGAGGGCACACATGTGTCGGCAGCACGGGGTACCCTGCAGGTCATGCCAGAAGCTATTGAATGCCTGGTGCCTGGAAGATCTCCAGTTTCCATTGTGTTGTCTCCAGAAAAAAAGTAGTTTATTTATTAGTCACAAGTAAGGCTTACATTAACACTGCAATGAAGTTACTGTGAAATTCCCCTAAGAAGGGTTACAAATCTGAACTTTGCACCCTATCAATGTCAGATTTGAAATTTTCAATCGAGTCACCCCCTCAGCACCTCTGCGCACCCCCCCCCCCCAACCAAACCTCACCACCCCCCCCCTCCCACCTCCCCTCCCCCCCGCCAGTCTCAGCAGCTTTTCGGGTAAGAGAACATTCCAGATTTCCAATCCCCTGTGTGTACAAATGTACACCCTGAACAGACTGCTCTAATCCTCCTTTTTCCTCAAACGTGAATTCCCATCTACAGTTGCCAACAGGGCCCTCAGCAGCGTGCGGTCCATCTCCCGTGCCACGACCCTCACCCCCTCCCCCCCTCCCAGAACAAGGCTGGAGTCCTTCTTGTTCTCTCATTTCACCCCAACAACCTCCGCATGCAAAGCAGAATCCTCCACCATTTTCACCAACTCCAGTGCGATGCCACCACAAAACACATCTTCCCTTCACTCCCTCTGTCAGCATTCCGCAGAGACCGTTCCCTCCGGGATAACCTAGTCCACTCCTCCACTATACCCAACACCTCTCCCATCACTCATGGCACCTTCCCATGCAATCGCAGAGGGTGTAACACCTGTCCCTTTACCTCTCCCATGCTCACCATCCAAGGTCCAAAACACTCATTCCAGGTTAAGCAGCGTTTCACTGGCACCTCTTTCAATTTGGTCTATTGCATTCGCTGCTCCCAATGTGGTCTCCTCTATGTCGGAGAGACCAAGCGTAGACTGGGTGATCGCTTTGCTGAGCACCTTCGGCCTGTGTGCAATCAGAACCCTGATCCTTGCCATTTTAACACACGATCCTGCTCCCATGTCCACATGTCTGTCCTTGGCCTGCTGCAATGTTCCAGTGAAGCTCAACACAAACTGGAGGAACAGCATCTCATCTTCCGGCTGGGCACTTTACAGCCTTCCCATCTCAACACCGAATTCAACAACTTCAGATGATTCGCTCGACCCCACCTCGACCCCACCTCGACCCCACCTCGACCCCACCTCGACCCCACCTCCACCCCTCTGTTTTCATTCTATTTTATTTAATTTTTTACTGTTCTCTACCTCTTATTTCTTTATTGTCTTTCCTCATTTTTCTTCCTCCCGCCGCTCTTTCCTTCCCCCGACTTCAGCCCCCTTCCCTTACCTTTTCTCTCCCCACCCCACTTCCCCTTTTCTACATTCTACCTCTGTCCCATCTCGCCCCCCCCCCCCCCCCCCCCACCCCCGCCCCCAACATCTCCATCTGTCACAGCTTACAGCTTCTCTGCCGTTTGGCCATTCACATCCTTTATTCTCTCTGTGGGCTGCCATTAGCAGCCTTTCCCCTGGTTTCTGGGACTATGACTCATCTTTCATTCCCTCCCCCTGCAGTATAAATATCTCCCACTTTCTCTGCCTTTTACCTTTGACAAAGGGTCATCTGGACTCGAAACATCAGCTCTTTTCTCTCCTTACAGATGCTGCCAGACCTGCTGAGATTTTCCAGCATTTTGTCTTTTGGTTATATATTTGATAAACCTCTTTGCTCGATTCCTCTATCTCGTTTTGGCACAGGAATCAGCAGAGATGTTTAGAAACAGCTATCGTTCATCATCAAACAACACTCCAACTCTCAGAGAAGGAGATTATTTCACTGGGCGAGATGGTGGTTGTGTTAATGAGAACCTCAGAACTTGAATGTTTTTCATTGGCTGTGGAGTGCTTCAGTGGTTGCTGAGGTTCTGAAAGCCAGCGCTAATTCCTTGCCAAGGGGACAGTGCTCTTGTCTCTGAGTCAGAGATTTGTGGGTTCAAGACCCACCCCAGAAATGTGAAGACAAAATGGAAGCTGACATTCCCAGTGTAATACTAAAGGAGTGCTACACTGTTGTAGGTGCCCTGCCTAACCTTCTTAGGTGTATTATTCTGAAAAGAACAGGGGAGTTCTCCCTGGTGTCCTGGCCAATATTTATCCCTCACCCAACATGTCCATAAACAGATTACCTGGCCATTATCACAGTGCTTTTTTTGGATGCTCTCTGTGCACAAATTGGTTGCCATGTTTTTTACACTAAAACACTGACTGCACATCATAAGTTAACCGTGAAATGCCACAAGGTTGTGAAAATGTGATCTGAATACAAGTTCTCTCTTTCCTGTTTGACGAGATGAACATTATTTACAGGATGATGCTTGGAATATGTTGCTGAAAAAATTGGAATGAGCGAGTAACAGAAATCATGACTGACCGAGTCATGGAGACCACAACAGACCATCAGCATTTTAACTAACTAATAAAAGCAAATTACTGGAGATGCTGGAATCTGAAACCAAAAGAGAAAATACTGGAAAATCTCAGCAGGTCTGGCAGCATCTTTGACAAAGGGTCACCTGGACTCGAAACGAGGAGAATCTTTTCTCCTCTTACAGATGCTGCCAGACCTGCTGAGGTTTTCCAGCTCTTTTGGGCTCTAGTTTTGATGTTATCTCCCTGTCCTGGGATTCCCGGCAAAGGGAACAGTTTTGCTTCACATTTCCACTCGATCTTTCAGTTCGTTTATGAATGAAATAGTTTGTCACCGAGGTGCAGTTACTGTACTTTTTCAATCCATTTTCCAGCCAATGGCCGTGTCGATTTTCGTTTTGGGAAAATCAAAGAAATTATTTGAAAAAGAATTGAAATTCGGAAAGGGAGGAGAAAGAAAGACTAATAGTGACTGCGGAGGAGAAATCAAATAAAACTAACGTCAGCTCCTCATTTACCTCCGGAGCTGTGGGAACTGTTGTTACTTTATTGTGTTACATGATTGTTTAGTCAATCCGTATGTCATGGTAAGAATGAGATTTATTGAGGCTATGTTATAGTCTGCACTGAGTGATGTTAAGACTCGCTAAATAACATGAATAACTAAGCTGTAACTGGGAGATTTATCCTGTCTATCCTGCTTTTATTTCACATACTTCACCACAGTTGGTAAAACTGCAGCTAGAAAATATTACTTGATATTCATTCTCAGGATCTGAGTGTTGCTTGTAATGTCAGAATGTACTGCCCATTGGTCACTTTAATTGTTCTTTTTCAGATATCTACAGCACAGAAAGAGCCAATCCATCCAATCTGCCCGTGTTTTTACTCAATGTGAAACTCCCTCCACCACTCTTCAGCCCACCTCTCATCCACGTCTCCCTCGATTCCATTCCCCCCCAAGTACATCCCAAGCTGTGCCTTAACAGTATCTACACTATTCATCTCAACCACAGGCTGGGGGAGTCAGTCCCACATTCTCACCCGCCTCTGAAAAGCTTTACAAGGTTTAGAATCCCTGCAACGCAGAAAGAGGCCAGTTGGCTCATTGAGTCTGCACCCACTCTCCAACAGGGCATCTCACCCAGGCCCTATCCCCCTCACTCACGCATTTACCCCACTAATCCCCCTAACCTATACATCTTGGGACACTAACAGACAATTTAGCATGGCCAATCCCCGTAACCTGCACATCTTTGGAGTGTAGGAGGAAACCGGAGCACCCGAAGGAAACCCACACAGACACGGGGAGAATGTGCAAACTCCACACAGACATGATCCAAGGATGAAATTGAACCCGGACCCCTGGCACTGTGAGGCAGCAGTGCTAACCACTGTGCCACCGTGCCGCCCATTCTCTTGAATTTCCGATTGCATTTATTTGTGAATATTTTATATTTGTGGTCCTGAGTTCCTGCAGGTCTTTGCAGTTGAAAACATCTTATCCATGCCCACCCAATCAAAACCTTTTTATAATCTTAAAAGCTTCTGTAAGGTCGCCCCCTCAGTCATGACGCGAGCAAGAGTCAATTTGTTCAGTTTATCTAAAGTTTAAAGTTAAAGTTTATTTATTAGTCACAAGTAGGCTTACATTAACACTGCAATGAAGTTACTGTGAAATTCCCTTAGTCGTCACACTCCAGCGCCTGATTGGGTCAATGCACCCTAACCAGCATGTCTTTCAGACTGTGGGAGGACACCGGATATATTCGTATTCCTGATATTTCTCTTGGGAATTTATTTTGCACCTTCTTCATTACCATTTCTACAATATGGAGAGACAGTGTGGACTCAATGGGCCAAATGGCCTTTTTCTGAGCTGTACCATTCTATGGGCTGCAATTTACGTTCCTTCGTCAGTTATGTCCAGGGTAGAGGGAAGAAGGAATGTAAAATAGGGGCTTTCCCACCTTCCCAACCACCCCGGGCTCACCCAGATATTAGGGTTTTCTATTCAGGCACTTCCCTTTGCCACTAGGGGGGCCCCCCTCCCCACTCCGCACCCCAAGATCGACCCCCCCCTTTCATCTCACCCGCTCAGTCTTATTCCCACCTGTCCCTCTCCCTGACTTTCCCAAAGCCTTCCTCCTCAAGACCCCAGGCTTCCATGTTCTGGGAATCCATGGGCCTTCTTCCTTTTTTTCCTGCAGTGCTGGCAGTGGCCACTGATGCACTCTTGGCGCTGCTGTGACTGAGAGTGCGCAGTGATGGGCGGACATTCCATTTGGCCTCTTTTTAGCTGCCCGCAGCGGGTTTATGACTGCAGGGCGGGTTGGCATGGAGCATACCACGCTCCCTGAGGATTGGGGGTAAACCTTTTAGAACTGAGGTGAGGAGAAATTTCTTCACCCAGAGGGTGGTGAATGTGTGGAATTCACTACCACAGAATGTAGTTGAGGCCAAAACATTGTCTGATTTCAAGAAGAAATTAGATATAGCTCTTGGGGAGGTGATGGCCGAGTGGTAATATCGCTTGACTATTAATCCAGAAAATTAGCTAATTTTCTGGGGACCTGGGTTCGAATCTCACCACGGCAGATGGTGGAATTTGAATTCAATAAAAAATATCTGGAATTAAGAATCTACTGATGACCATGAAACCATTGTTGATTGTCTGAAAAACCCATCTGGTTCACTAATGTCCTTTAGGGAAGGAAATCTGCTGTCCTTACCCGGTCTGGCCTACATGTGACTCCAGAGCCACAGCAATGTGGTTGACTCCCAACTGCCCTCGGGCAATTAGAGATGGGCAATAAATAAGAACATAAGAACATAAGAATTAGGAGCAGGAGTAGGCCATCTAGCCCCTCGAGCCTGCCCCGCCATTCAATAAGATCATGGCTGATCTGAAGTGGATCAGTTCCACTTACCCGCCTGATCCCTATAACCCCTAATTCCCTTACCGATCAGGAATCCATCTATCCGTGATTTAAACATATTCAACGAGGTAGCCTCCACCACTTCAGTGGGCAGAGAAGTCCAGAGATTCACCACCCTCGCTCTCGGGGCTAAAGGGATCAAGGGATATGGGGGGAAGGGGGGATCAGGATATTGGATTCGATGATCAGCCATAATCATAATGAATGGCAAGCAGACTCAAAGGGCCGAATGGCCTCCTCCTGTTTCTAGTTTCTATGTTTCCTCTGTTTTCTATATCAGTCAGTTTCTGATTTTCAGTCTGGGTTTACATGTATCTGAAACAAGGCTTGGAGCCACTGGGGTCAGTTAGACAGTCCAGTGGTGGTGGGGAGGGGAAATTGCTGAGGCCATTGCTCAGGGATCAGTCAAAGCCACCAGGGGGCACTCCGTGGGTCACAGAGTACTCAATCAGGAATGCTGCCCTCCCAGGACCCAGGGGGGGAGGCCATGATTCCCAGGACAGTCTTTCCAGACAGTGAATGGGCCATCCAGTACAGGTGACCTTGTGCACCAGTCACTGAAGGTAAGCATGCAGGTGCAGCAGGCGGTAAAGAAGGCAAATGGTATGTTGGCTTTCATTGCGAGAGGTTTTGAGTACAGGAGCAGGGATGTGTTGTTGCAATTATGATGTGGAGATGCCGGCGTTGGACTGGGGTTGTTGCAATTGTTGCAATTACACAGGGCCTTGGTGAGGCCACACCTAGAATATTGTGTGCAGTTTTGGTCTCCTTTTCTGAGGAAGGATGTTCTTGCTCTCGAGAGAGTGCAGCGAAGGTTTACCAGGCTGATTCCGGGGATGGCGGGATTGATGTTTGAGGAGAGATTGACTAGGTTAGGATTATTTTCGCTGGAGTTCAGATGAATGAGGGGGGATCTCATAGAGACTCAAAATTCTAACAGGACTTGACAGGGTAGATGCAGGGAGGATGTTCCCGATGGTGGGGGAGTCCAGAACCAGGGGTCACAGTCTGAGGATTCAGGGTAGACCATTTAGGACGGGGGTGAGGAGACATTTTTCCACCCAAAGAGTGGTGAGCCTGTGGAATTCATTCCCACAGGAAGTAGTTGATGCCAAAACATTGAATGTATTCAAGAGGTGGCGTGTTTCCCAATCAGGAAAGCAGGGATATCCACTGCTTGCTGAAGTCCAGGTCTGAGGTGTTCAAGTCAGGCGACCCTGACCTATACAAGAAAGACAGATACGATCTAAGGAGATCCATCAAAGATGCCAAAAGGTAGTACTGGAACAAGCTAGAGTCCCAGGCTAGCCACACGGACCCCCGCTGACTATGGCAAGGTCTGCAAGACATAGCAGGCTACAAGATGAAGGCATGTAAAATCGCCGGCTTCAATGCATCTCTCCCTGTTGAGCTCAATGCATTCTACACCCGTTTTGAGCAAGAGGTCAGCGAGAGCATGCCCTCCACCCTGGGAGCCTCGGATGAACCTGTATCTGAGGTCACCATTGCAGGTGTCAGAGCAGCTTTCTTGAAGGTCACCCACGGAAAGCGACTGGCCCGATGGGGTGCCCGGACGAGCACTCAGATCCTGCGCGGATCAGCTGGCGAGGGTATTCACAGACATCTTCAACCTCTCTTTACAACAACTTGAGGTCCCTATCTGCTTCAAGAAGATGACCATCATCCCGGTACCAAAGAAAAGCCAGGCAGTGTGCCTTAATGACGAATGGCCGGTGGCTCTGACATCCATCATTCTGAAGTGCTTTGAAAGGTTAGTCATGGCACGAATCAGTTACAGCCTCCCGGACTACCTGGATCCACTACAGTTTGCCTAATACCGTAACAGGTCCACAGCAGACGCCATCTCCCTTACCCTGCACTCAACCCTGGAACACCTAGATAACAAAGACACTTATGTCAGACTTCTACTTGTTGACTACAGCTCAGCCTTCAACAACATTATTCCAATGAAACTCATCTTCAAACTCCGTGGCCTGTGCCTCGGCTCCTCCCTCTGCGACTGGATCCTGAATTTCCTAACTCACAGACCACAATCAGTAAGGATAGGCAACAACACCTCCTCCACGATCATCCTCAACACCGGTGCCCCACAAGGCTGTGTTCTCAGCCCCCTACTATACTCCCTATGACTGTGCGGCCAAATTCCCCTCCAATTCGATTTTCAAGTTTGCTGACGACACCACTGTAGTGGGTCGGATCTCAAACAATGACGAGACAGAGTATAGGAATGAGATAGAGAATCTGGTGAACTGGTGCAGTGACAATAATCTCTCCCTCAATGTCAACAAAATGAAGGAGATTGTCATCGACTTCAGGAAGCGTAAAGGAGAACATGCCCCTGTCTACATCAATGAGGACAAAGTAGAAAGGGTCGAGAGCTTCATGTTTTTAGGTGTCCAGATCAGCAACAACCTGTTCTGGTCCCCCCATGCCAACACTATAGTTAAGAAAGCCCACTAATGCCTCTACTTTCTCAGAAGACTAAGGAAATTTGGCATGTCAGCTATGACTCTCACCAACTTTTACAGATGCACCATGGAAAGCATTCTTTCTGGTTGTATCACAGCTTGGTATGGCTCCTGCTCTGCCCAAGACCGCAAGAAACTGCAAAACGTCATGAATGTAGCCCAATCCATCACGCAAACCAGCCTCCCATCCATTGACTCTGTCTACACTTCCTGCTGCCTCGGCAAAGTAGCCATAATAATTTAGGACCCCACGCACCCCGGTCATTCTCTCTTCCATCTTCTTCCGTCGGGAAAAAGATACAAAAGTCTGAAATCACGTACTAAGTGACTCGAGAACAGCTTCTTCCCTGCCGCCATTAGACTTTTGAATGACCTACCTCGCATTAAGATGATCTTTCTTTACACCCTAGCTATGACTGTAACACTACATTCTGAACTCTCTTATTTCCTTCTCTATGAAGATATGCTTTGTCTGTATAGCGCGTAAGAAACAATACTTTTCACTGCATACAAATACATGTGACAATAATAAATCAAATCAAATCAAATATAGCATTTGGGGCGAATGGGTTCAACGGTTACGGGGGAAAAGCAGGATTAGGCTATTGAGTTGGACGATCAGTCATGATCGCAATGAATGGTGGAGCAGGCTCGAAGGGCCGAATGGCCTCCTCCTGCTCCTATCTTCTATGTTTCTATGTAAAATATGAGAAGGTGAGTGGCATGCCACCCTCCACCTTTCCTCACTGCTTTACCGGTGTCCCTCATCCCCATCTCCAAGGGTTATAAAGAGAGGTGCATTGGTGCATTGATCCGGACAGGCGCCGGAGTGTGGCGACTAGAGGATTTTCACAGTAACTTCATTGCAGTGTTAATGTAAGCCTTACTTGTGACTAATAAATAAATAAACTTTAAAGAGGTGTAGTAAAATCCAGTCCGTACAATTGCTGACAATTCTCTGAATATGGCCTGCCCAGGTAACTGCAATTCTATCCCACTAGAAATGAATTGCAGGTAGGTGGAGGGTTTGTTTTTTATTGTCTGATTCACCTGTCGTGTACCCGCCCCGCCCCAATATGAGGGTGGGGAAATCAGGAGAAACTGTTCCCACTTATTTCATTTTTTTTATTCGTTCACGGGATGTGGGCGTCGCTCGCTGGGCCAGCATTTATTGCTCATTGCTGAGGGCATTTAATGGTCAACCACATTGGTGTGGCCTGGAGTCACATGTAGGCCAGACCAGGTAAGGATGGCAGATTTCCTTCCCGAAAGGATATTAGTGAACCAGATGGGCTTTTCCGACAATCGACAATGGTTTCATGGTCATCAGTAGATTCTTAATTCCAGATTTATATTGAATTCAAACTCCACCATCTGCCATGGTGGGATTCGAACCCGGGTCCCCAGAACATTAACTGAGTTTCTGGATTAATAGTCCAGTGACAATATCACTCAGCCGCTGCCTCCCTTTCTTCTCTCAGTGATTATAATGCATTGACCTCAATGCTTTGACCTCAGTGCATTGACTTCAGCACTTTGACCTCAGTGCATTGACTTCAGCACTTTGACCTCAGTGCATTGGCCACTGTGAAGGGTAATTAAGAATGAACCATGTTGGAACAAGATGTATCCATTTAGCTCCATGAACCAATGGGATCACACCTGATCTGTGACCAACCTCCATAAACTCATCTTTGTCCCGTATTCCTTAATGTCTTTGGTTAAGAAAGGTTTATCGCCTCCGATTTAAAATTTACCATTCATTTCACATCAAATGCCATTTGTGGAAGAGAGTTCTGGTCTTCTACCAGCCTTTGCGTGGAAAAGTGTTTCACAACTTCACTACTGAAATAAGTGGTTGGAATTTTTAGACCACGGGTGGGACTTGAACCCATAGCTTCTTTGCTCAGAGGCCGGGGGCGCTAACCCAATGCACCGCAAGACCTCCCCATCAGCCCGTTTGGCTAATTTAAAAGATTTGAACATCAACCGTCAGGTTTCCCAGTTAGAACCATAGAACCATAGAAAATTACAGCTCAGAAACAGGCCTTTTGGCCCTTCTTGTCTGTGCCGAACCATTTTTTGCCTAGTCCCACTGACCTGCACTTGGACCATATCCCTCCACACCCCTCTCATCCATGAACCCGTCCAAGTTTTTCTTAAATGTTTATTTACCACTTTATCCGGCAGCTCATTCCACACTCCCACCACTCTCTGCGTGAAGAAGCCCCCCCTAATATTCCCTTTAAACTTTTCTCCTTTCACCCTTAACCCATGCCCTCTGGTTTTTTTCTCCCCTAGCCTCAGCGGAAAAAGCCTGCTTGCATTCACTCTATCTATACGCATCAAAATCTTATACACCTCTATCAAATCTCCCCTCAATCTTCTACGCTCCAGGGAATAAAGTCCCAACCTATTCAATCTCTCTCTGTAACTCAGCTTCTCAAGTCCCGGCAACTTCCTTGTGAACCTTCTCTGCACTCTTTCAACCTTATTTACATCCTTCCTGTAACTAGGTGACCAATACTCCAAATTCGGCCTCACCAATGCCTTATATAACCTTACCATAACATTCCAACTTTTATACTCGATACTCCGATTTATAAAGGCCAATGTACCAAAGGCACTCTTTACGACCCTATCCACCTATGTCGTCACTTTTAGGGAATACTGTACCTGTATTCCCAGATCCCTCTGTTCAACTGCACTCTTCGGAGTCCTAACATTTACCCTGTACGTTCTACTTTGGTTTGTCCTTCCAATGTGCAATATCTCACACTTGCCTGCGTTAAATTCCATTTGCCATTTTTCAGCCCATTTTCCTCGTTGGTCCAAATCCCTCTGCAAGCTTTGAAAAACTTCCTCACTGTCCACTACACCTCCAATCTTTGTATCATCAGCAAACTTGCTGATCCAATTTACCACATTATCATCCAGATCATTGATATAGATGACAAACAACAATGGACCCAACACCGATCCCTGCGGCACACCACTAGTCACAGGCCTCCACTCAGAGAAGCAATCCTCCACAACCACTCTCTGGCTTCTTCCATTGAAAGAAGTCTCACAACACCAGGTTAAAGTCCATTGAGCCAGTGTCTAATCCAATTTACTACCTCCCCATGTATACCTAGCGACTGAACCTTCCTAACTAACCTCCCATGAGGGACCTTGTCAAATGCCTTGCTGAAATTCAGGTAGACAACATCCACCGCCTTCCCTTCATCCACTTTCCTGGTAACCTCCTCGAAAAACTCTAATAGATTGGTCAAACATGACCCACCACGCACAAAGCCATGTTGACTCTCCCTAATAAGTCCCTGTCTATCCAAATATTTGTAGATCCTATCCCTTATCACACCTTCCAATAACTTGCCCACCACCGACGTCAAACTTACTGGCCTATAATTTCCCGGATTTCTTTTGGAACCTTTTTTAAACAACGGAACAACATGAGCCACCCTCCAATCATCCGGCACCTCCCCCGTGAAAACTGACATTTTAAATATGTCTGCCAGGGCCCCTGCAGGTTCATCACTAGCTTCCCTCAAGGTCCGTGGGAATACCCTGTCTGGCCCTGGGGATTTATCCACTCTGATTTGCCTCAAGACAGCGAGCACCTCCTCCCCTTTAATCTGTAAAGGTTCCATGGCCTCCCTACCTGTTTGCCCTATTTACGTAGACTCCAGGCCTGTTTCCTCAGTAAATACGGATGCAAAAAAACCATTTAGTATCTCCCCCATCTCTTTTGGTTCCATACACAGTCTACCACTCTGGTCTTCAAGAGGACCAATTTTATCCCTCACTATCCTTTTGCTCCTAACATACCTGTAGAAGCTCTTTGGATTTTCCTTCACTCTGTCTGCCAAAGCAACCTCATGTCTTCTTTTAGCCCTCCTGATTTCCCTCTTAAGTAGCTTCTTGCACTTTTTATACTCCTCGAGCATCTGGTCTGTTCCTTGCTGCCTGTACATTTCATACAACTCTCTCTTCCACTTAATCAGTGTTACAATCTCCCTCGTGAACCAAGGTTCCTTATTCCTATTTACTTTGCCTTTAATCCTGACAGGAACATACAAACTCTGCACTCTCAAAATTTCTCCTTTGAAGGCCTCCCACTTTCCATTTACATCCTTACCAGAGAACAGCCTGTGCCAATCCACACTTCCCAGATCCCTTCTCATTTCATCAAATTTGGCCTTTTTCCAGTTCAGAACTTCAACCCGAGGACCAGATCTATCCTTATCCATGATCAGGTTGAAACTAATGGCATTATGATCACTGGATCCAAAGTGTTCCCTCACACTCACATCCATCACCTGCCCTAACTCATTTCCCAATAGGAGATCCAATATCGCATCCTCTCTAGTTGGCACCTCTATATACTGATGTAGAAAATTCTCCTGAACACATTTTACAAACTCTACCCCGTCTAAACCTTTAACAGTACGCGAGTCCCAATCTATATGTGGAAAATTAAAATCCCCTACTATCACAACTTTGTGTTTCTTGCAGTTGTCAGCTATCTCTCCGCTGATTTGCTCCTCCAATTCTCGCCGACTATTGGGTGGTCTAAAGTACAAGCCCATTAATGTGGTCATACCTTTCCTGTTTCTCAGCTCCACCCATAGGGCCTCTGTAGACAAGCTCCCTAATCTATCCTGCCTGAGTACCGCTGTAACATTTTCCCTGACCAACAATGCCACCCCCCCACCTTTTATCCCTCTGCCTCTATCCCGCCTGAAACATTGGAACCCTGGAACATTGAGCTGCCAGTCCTGCCCCTCCTGTAGCCAAGTTTCACTAATTCACTAATTCACTAAGTTCTGGCACCAAATTTCAAATTGCGCCATTAACTGTGGAAATGTTTGGAACCTGCCGGGATCAGAGTAAATCCACAACAATATTAATTTTAACATCAATAACATGATAATGTAATGGGTTAATCTGCCATTGGTGGTTTTAAACTTAACTGGGAATGTAAAGTTAGTGTCAGGAGTAAGGGATGATAAAGCAAGTGGCTCCCGGGGGTTTAATTAAAGCTAATATCTCATACATGGCAGCATTCAGAGAATGTAGTCGTGGCAATCTCAGAGACTCAGACCTTACACACTTCAAACTGTTCCTGACAAAATTAATTTACTACAATAAAACTTAGTAAATCTTGATTGATTAATGATTAAATCATTCTTCACATTCTAATCTGTAATTATCTTGTAATTGTGTCTTTGTCGATATACGCTGTGTTTGTGAACTAACCTCCACTCACCTGATGAAGGAGCAGCGCTCCGAAAGCTCGTGATTCCAAATAAACCTGTTGGATTTTAACCTGGTGTTGTGAGACTTCTTGGTTGGACAGGTGAAGCGTTGTGTTTGGAATCTCATTCAACATTGAACATCAGATTAAAATGTCGAGTATCTTGTAGCTGATGCGGTTTATTTATTGCTGTGTCATATTGTGCACTGGGCCAAAACAGTCTCCAAAATATGTAACCTTGCTGTTGCTAGGCAACACAGCAACCCAATTTAATTAAACTGACATTCTGTACTGACAGAAAGTTGTGGCTGGAACGGCACAGATCCTGACCCTCAATAGTTAACTTTCCCATTCCAATTTCCAGCGTAAATCTCCACCTCACAAAATCAGAATTCTTACATCAGCAGAAGGGACTGGAGAAAATTGTTACATCAGGAGGCGTATTAAACTGTGAGCGTGTGTGAGACTGTGTGTGAGTGTGTGTGTGTGAGACTGTATGAGCGTGTGTGTGAGAGACTGTGTGAGTGTGTGTGTGAGAGACTGTGTGTGAGACTGTGTGAGAGCGTGTGTGAGAGACTTTGCGTGTGTGAGAGAGACTGTATGTGTGTGTGTGAGCATGTGCGTGTGTGAGCGTGAGAGACTGTGTATATGTGTGTGTGTGTGTGAGAGAAAGACTGTGTGTGTGTGAGAGAGAAAGACTGTGTGTGTGTGAGAGAGAGACTGTGTGTGTGTGTGTGTGAGAGAGACTGTGTGTGTGTGAGACTGTGAATGTGTGTGTGAGAGACACTGTGTGTGTGTGAGACTGTGTGTGTGTATGTGTGTGTGTGAGAGAGACTGTGCGTGTGAGAGACTGTGAATGTGTGTGTGTGAGAGATTGTGTGAGTGTGTGTGTGAGCGTGTGTTGAGAGACTGTGTGTGTGTGAGCATGTGTGAGAGAGACTGTGTGAGTGTGAGTGTGTGTGTGTGCGTGAGAGACTGTGTGTGTGTGTGAGTGACTGGGTGAGTGTGAGTGTGTGTGAGAGACTGTGTGTGTGTGTGTGCATGTGTGTGTCTGTGTGAGACTGTGTGTGTGAGAAACTGTGTGAGTGTGTGTGAGTGTGTGAGAGAGACTATGTGAGTGAGTGTGTGTGAGTGTGTGTGAGAGACTGTATGAGTGTGTGTGTGTGAGCGTGTGTGTGTGTGAGAGACTGTGTGAGTGTGTATGTGTGTGTGTGTGAGACTATGTGTGAGACTGTGATCACGTGTGTGTGTGTGTGAGAGAGAGACTGTGTGTGTGTGTGTGTGTGCGTGTGTGTGTGAGACTGTGTGAGTGTGTGTGCGCGCGCAACTGTATGTGTCTATGTGTGTGAGACTGAGTGCAACCGCATGTGTGTACACCTGTATGCGTCTGCCTATGTATGAGTGCTTGCAACTGTGTGTGTGTGTATATGTATGAGTGAGTGTGTGTGTGTGTATATGTATGAGTGTGCATGCACACCTGTGTGCGCAAGTGCATGTGTGTGTGCTTTAACATTCCTATAATCACTCCAGCAAATTCTCTGCATGCATTCTCCTTGTAAGAAGTCTCACAACACCAGGTTAAAGTCCAATAGGTTTATTTGGTAGCAAATGCCATTAGCTTTCGGAGCGCTGCCCCTTCGTCAGGTGGAGTGGAGAAATGCTCACAAACAGGGCACAGAGACACAAACTCAAGTTACAGAATAATGATTGGAATGCAGTCTTTACAGATAATCAAGTCTTAAAGGTACAAGCAATGTACAAAGGTACAAACAACATCTCCACATGCATTCTCCCCACCAGATTGAATTCACAGCATCGCTTCCTGCTTTACTCAGGAGAACCTGTTTTCATTTATATTTCATTAATAGTAAATATACAAACGCTGATCAGCCTTGGACACACAAGAGCCTCCATTATAATATAAGCTAATGTACTATTTATAGATGAACTGTCTTTCCTTTGATCTATTTTGTTCCAAAACTGAGTTAGAAAATTGGCAATATCACTGTGCCCTGGAGGAGTGCTTGGCTGAAGCCTACACAGTCTATGTATTATGAGGGGAAAAGGGAGAGAGAGTTAGAGAGGCAACTGAACAAAGGAAAACCAGATTTTAACACAATTTTTCTTTTCCAAAGCTTGAGGGGATAGATTGTAGTCACTAAGCAGCTATCCACCATCCCATAATCCCAACAATCCCTGGATCCACGACAGTTTGCCTAACACTGCAACAGGTCCACAGCAGATGCCATCTCTCTGGCCCTGCACTCAACCCTGGAACACCTAGATAACAAGGACACCGATGTCAAACTCCTACTTATTGACTACAGCTCAGCCTTCAACACCATTATTCCCACGAAACTCATCTCCAAACTCCATGGCCTGGGCCTCGGCACCTCCCTCTGCGACTGGATCCTGAACTTCCTAACACACAGACCACAATCAGTAAGGATAGGGAACAATACCTCCTCCACGATCATCCTCAACACCAGTGCCCCACAAGGCTGTGTTCTCAGCCCCCTACTATACTCCTTATACACCTATGACTGTGCGGCCAAATCCCCTCCAACTCGATTTTCAAGTTTGCTGACGACACCACCGTAGTGGGTCGGATCTCAAACAATGACAAGACAGGGTACAGGAATGAGATAGAGAATCTGGTGAACTGGTGCGGCAACAATAATCTCTCCCTCAAGGATCATTTTGACTCAAAACATTGACTCTATTCTCTCTCCACAGGTGCTGTCAGACCTGCTGAGATTTTCCAGTATTTTCTGTTTTTGTTATGGTCTCAATAAGACCCTTTCTAATTCTAGTAATGATTGTAAGCATCGGTCTGCATTAACATGGCACAATCTGGCAGCAGTAGCAAGCAGGCTTCCTACACCCCATCAGCAGGCAGGTGTAACATGGAACTACACCAAGGTCTGTGTTGGAAGTGTGCAATGTTGGAGGTCTGGCTGAGAGATCGAGTGACAGTTACCAGTGAAGCCACAGCTCGTTCGGTAGCCGTCTCACTTCTGAGTCCGAAGGTTGTGAGTTGAATCTGAGTCCAGACTCTGGGCTGATACTGTGGTGCTCTGCGCTGTTGGAGGTGCGAACTTTCCAATGAGGCGGGAAACCGAGCTGCCCCCTCAAGTGAGCATAAAATATCCTGAGAGATTATTTTGAAGAAGAGCAACTGGCCAATATTTATTCTGCAATTAGTCTGCCAGAGTCGGTGCAGACTAGCTGGGCCAAATGGCCTCTTTCACACTGCAGGGATTCTAAGGATTCCAGCTCATGCTCACATTCTGTTTGTAAATTATCTGTCGTGTTTCCTACATTACAGCAGTCAATACACTTCAAAAACTATTCAACAGGCTGTAAAGCCAATTGGGATTTCTGCGGCTCATTGAAGGTGTTTTTATAAATGCAATCCTTATTTCTTTTTGCATAATCCTTGTTCTTTCCTGTTATCCTGTTCCTTCAGGAAAATAAATTGGGTGGGATTTCCCGCAGTGTGTTTCACGGCAGTGGAGACAGCCCACCATTGGCTGACGGTGGATCACAAGGTGCTGCCACTGTCAACAGGCTTTCCCATTCTATGCACCTCTTGTCGGCGGGAACTCCGCAGTGATTCGCTGTCAGTGGGACCAGAAAATCACACTGGCGAGAACAGCTGGAAAATTCCAGCCTCTGTTTCTGTCCCTCGTGGGCTTTAATACTGAACATCTGGGTGGAACTTACATGATCTACTTGATCAAGTCCCAAAAGTCAGGGCTCATTGCACAGCAACACCGAAGGTATCTTATTGGATGAGTCTCTGGAATCGCACGTTCAAATCCTGCAACTGGGGAATTTAAATTCAACCAATTCAATAAATCTGGAATAAAAAGCTAATCTCAATAACAGTGATTGTGAAACTACTGGATTGTCGGAAAAACCCATCTGGTTCACTAATGTCCTTCAGGGAAGGAAATCTGCCGTCCTTACCTGGTCCGGCTATATGTGACTCCAGGGCCACAGCAATGTGGTTGACTCTTAACCACCCTGTGGAAAAAGTCCCAGAACACCAGGTTCAAGTCCAACAGGTTTATTTGGAATCACGAACTTTCAGAGCGCTGCTCCTTCATCGGGTGAGAGAAGGAGCAGCGCTCTGAAAGCTCGTGATTCCAAATAAACCTGTTGGACTTTAACCTGGTGTTGTGAGGCTTCTTGCTGTGCCCACCCTAGTCCAACGCCGACACCATGGTCCTGTGGAATAGCCGAGCGAGCAACTCAGTTGTATCGCGTTGATGGACTGCAACGGTTTAAGAAGATGGTTCACCATCACTTTCCCAAGTGCTATTCAGGATGGTCGATCAATGCTCCTGTCACCTCCGTCTCTGCAGAATGATTTGGGATTTGCCTGTGAAGCTCAGCATTCCCTTCTCACGTTCCCATTGTTTAATCCTCGATGAATATCATATTCCTGCCCAATCAAGATAGCTGTATACTGTGTGTGCGATTGGAGCACTGGCTTATAATGAAAAAATAAAAGAAAGACTCGCAATTCAAACACAGAACAGAGTACTGAAATAACAGCAGAAAATGCTGGAAATACTTAACAGGTCAGGCAGCATCTGTGGAGAGAGACAAGTTTCATGTTGTCTGATGAATGGTCATTGATCTGAAATGTTACTGTTGTCTTTCTCTCTGCAGCTGCTCCCAGACCTGCAGAGTGTTTCCAAAATTTTCCATATTTACCATTTCCATAGCACCTTTCACGACCTCCATATGTTCCAAATAGCATTGCAATCAATGGAAAACCTTTCAAAGTGGAGTTTATATTGTAACCTAGGAATTGCAGCAGCCAATTTGCACAGGGCAAAATCCCACTGTGTTATATTCATAGAACCATAGAACCCCTACAGTGCAGAAAGAGGCCATTCAGCCCATCGAGCCTGCACCTACAACAATCCCATCCAGGCCCTATATCCCCGTAACCCCATGTGTTTACCCTGCTAATCATCCTGACATTAAGGGGCAATTTAACATGGCCAATCCACCTAAACCGCACATCTTTGGAGTGTGGGAGGAAACCGGAGCACCCGGAGGAAACCCACGCAGACACGGGGAGAATGTGCAAACTCCACACAGACAGTGACCCAAGGCTGGAATCGAACCCGGGTCCCTGGTGCTATGAGGCTGCAGTGCCACTGTGCTTGCAACTGCTCTGGTTGATGACCTGATAATCTGTTTAATGTTCTGGATGGTAGATAAATATTGACTGGGAGACCTTCCAACTTCCTAAGGTAGTGCAACGGGATCTATTCCCCCCAGCTGAGGAGGACACGAGACTTTGCTCTAACGCCTCATCTGAAAAAATTGTCACCTCCAATTGAGCACTCCCTCAGGACTCACATGCCAGCCTCGTCTATGCACTGATGCCTATGGAATGGAATCCACATGCACAACCTTCTAATACACATGTTCCTGAGCCACAGAAAACACCTCCCAACTGATGTTGATAATAATCAGAGTAAGTGGTCTCACAAAACCAGGTTAAAGTCCAACAGGTTTATTTGGTAGCACAAGCTTTCGGAGTATTGCAACTTCATCAGGAGCGCTGCCCCCTTACCTGATGAAGGAGCGGTGCTCCAAAAGCTCATGCTACCAAATAAGCCTGTTGGACTTTAACCTGGTGTTGTGAGACTACTTACTGTGCCTACCGCATTCCAACGCCGGCAACTCCACATCGTAATACTAATCAGATCTCTGGCCAGGAGACTGCGGCTTGTCCAGAGTCAGAACACTGGCTTTATGGGCGAAAGAACTCAATATCCACCTCCCATCAACCTGTGCATTTTGCAGATAGTCATTCAAACTCATCAATTTCCATTTACTGAAACACCAACTGTGTCAGGATTGACTGGAGTATCTGAATCCCAGGACAGAGGAGATACAGTTTAATATCTCATCAGCTTAAACTTACACCCCCTCCCCCCACCCCCCCCAAAGAATATGACTGATCAGGAATGTTTGCTCTCAGTGGTGTGGTCCCATTTGGGAGCTCCATCCTTGTTGGTGCTGGGGGAGTCAGATCACAGAATTCTCCATCCACACACACACAGCCTGTAGACTGGGAGCCAGCTATCTGCTGCCACGTTGGGGCATGTTTTTCTACACGAGACATTTGCTGAATGCCTCTTGCAAGAGGAGTGCTCTGCAATGTGGAGCTGGGAAGATGAAATAAGAATTCCTCCCTATTCATTGCTGCTGAATTATAAATGCGAGGCAGCGTCTTGTGTGTCCAATCAGGCACAAGGACTCAGTGATGCAGTTATTTCTCACTGGAGGGATTCCGGAGGTGCCGCAGTAAGTCGCTCCTGTGTTAAACTGGCTATGCCCCCTTCTCCTCATCTATAAAGCTCCCAACAGGAGGAGGCTAACTCTTAGAGATAACCTCGAGAAAGCCTGGCCAGGAGAAGCAGCAAAGAAGAAGAAACGTGTCTACCATTTATTCTGTGTGTGTGTGTGTGAGAGCTCCTGTTTCCCAGACACATCCCAGCTGAACAGATTTGCTGTTTATTTTTATTATTATTTTTAAAAAGAGAGAGGACATCGTTTCAGGTAAGGCAATGCTATTATCCTGCAATGTAATGTTGGCTGTGGAAGCTGGAAGTGCAGCTCAGAGGAAGCCCATTGTGTGAGTGTGAGTGTGTGTGTGTGGAGGGGGGTTTAATTAATGTTTCCCCTCGCTGGGCAGAGGGGGAAAGGCAAGCTTGCGAATTGGGGCTGGCTGGTGTCAGGGAGCGCTGTACCGGGAAAGGACAAGTTATCTCCAGGAACCTTCACCCAGAGTGACTGGGAGGCACTCAGGGAGGGATCGGGGGTGCTGAAGCCCCCAAGATGTGTGCAGAAAGTTGAGGTGGATAACAACAACAGGAGAGCGTGGAAACTGTCGGGAATGAAGGCAGGCTGGAGCCAGAGAGAGAGCTGTGTGTGTGAGTGTGTGTGTTTGGCATCGCCACTCTTAATCAGGGACAAAACAAAAAACATGCAATCTTTCATCTGATGTGTCCTCCTTGGTGTTTCAGTGGGAAGGTGTTGTGTGGAGGTTCAGAGGCGGTGATAAGGAGATTAGCAATGGCATTTTAGCCTGCCTGAGCAATGCCTCTGTCCAAACACACTGTTCAGCTTCAAATCAGAATCAGCTGTGTAAGGTGCAAACAATTTCCCCCGGCTTCAATAAGTCTGCATTCTGCATGTTGTTGTTTTGTTAAATTCCAGACGGGCGGTGTATTAGGCAAATTCAGATGTGACTTCAGAGGGTAAAGAACAGGCTTTAATAGCCATTGGGAATCCAATCAGCACACACACTGACACACACACACTCTCTCACACTCGGCAGTCCCAGCTGAGTGCTGGATGGAGAATGAGAGGCTGAAATCTGTGGCCCTGGCTAACTGGCAAATGATTAGAGAGGCTTCCCGAAACGAGAGGAGGGACAGCGATTGGGCCAGGACTGCAGATAGATGTCGTCTCCCTGAATAAAGCGTTTGTTCTGCTGGCAAAGGGGACATGTTAGTGATAACACATCAACATATCCAGCCCTGACAGGGGGGTGGCGGGGGCGGGGGGGGGGGGGGGGGGATCAAACTGCATTCAATCTTTGCATTGCTGAGTCTCCAGAAGACAGCGTTTAAAACATTGGGGCTGAATTCTGAAGGCAGTTTGTGAAGGTCAAGGATTTTCCCTATTGCAATCACTCTGTCTATAAACTGACACCTACATGTTGATTCACTGATTTATTGTCGAGTTTGGATTGTACCAGAGCTGCGTTATACCACAAATAATATCAGCCACACACCATCAATGCTGCAGAAATGTAATTCTCTCACCGGGACAAGTCCAGTGGAGAGAGCGGCTCTTCCAGAAGGGCTGGGGATAAAGACAAGCAGGGACAAGCTCCCCAGCACTTTATATATCATTATACTTATATACAGGGGTGGGGGATGTTGTCAACTACCAACACATTTCATTTGATCTTGTCTGAAACTGGAACTTTCTGCGCTATTTGGTGGAGTCAATGTAAAGTCCATTAATAGGTTCCAGCACAATACTCACTATCTGACCACTGACTTTCATTCCCAAAGTGTAACTCCGTAAAATCTGAGAAGTTCCTCAGTATCAAACATTGAGGAATTCTCAAAGCAAACCTAGCTTTTCAAAGAATAATTTAAAAAAAACATTTCCTCCAATGACTGGACGAGAGGAAGGTGATTTTTGAACTGGATTAATAGTTTGAAACAAGTGACACATTGGGAAGGGAGGGGAACAGACTGCCGATTCATTTCATTCTCACACTCTGAGCAAGCATTCCCAGCACTCGCCCAGAAAAACATCTGAGATGGGCAGCGCTGGAGACGATGTAAGCATGGACACCCAACCCAACGCTTGCTTAGGGCACGGGAGATGCCCTAACCGAGAGAGGCTAAAAATCCCAAATATTCAGGAGAGCGGGCTCAGAAAGGGGGGGATAATTGTTTCAGATTCTTGAGAGATTAGATGAATTCAACCTGGATGATTTTTTTAAAAATTAGGCACAACTAGATAATAAGATGCAAGGTGGACAAACAGCTGAAACTGAACTTGATACTGGAATGGATTATGAAAGAGTGGAGAATAATCCTGGGTTTAAGAGGACAAAGATATGCGAGGAGCAGTTACATAACCGTGGTTTGTGTTGAAGGTTAATCTGACTGAAGTATTTAACATGGTAAATGGACTTCATTGGGGTGAATGTGGAGAAATCCACTCCCCTGGTGATGGAATCAAGAATGTAAGGGACCACAATCTTAAAAATCGATATCCGCCAATTAGGAATGAAATTGGGATGCACTTTTCCACACAAAAGGCTCTAAAAAGTCTGGAACTCACTCCGGAGAAGGATGTGGACAGTGGATATATTTTTAGATTGGAGAGTAATATTGTGAAAAATAGAATGTTCCACAGTTTGATATTTCATAGAACATAGAACATAGAACATTACAGCGCAGAACAGGCCCTTCGGCCCACGATGTTGCACCGACCAGTTAAAAAAAAAACTGTGACCCTCCAACCTAAACCAATTTCTTTTCGTCCATGAACCTATCTACGGATCTCTTAAACGCCCCCAAACTAGGCGCATTTACAACTGATGCTGGCAGGGCATTCCAATCCCTCACCACCCTCTGGGTAAAGAACCTACCCCTGACATCGGTTCTATAACTACCCCCCCTCAATTTAAAGCCATGCCCCCTCGTGCTGGATTTCTCCATCAGAGGAAAAAGGCTATCACTATCCACCCTATCTAAACCTCTAGTCATCTTATATGTTTCAATAAGATCCCCTCTTAGCCGCCGCCTTTCCAGCGAAAACAATCCCAAATCCCTCAGCCTCTCCTCATAGGATCTCCCCTCCATACCAGGCAACATCCTGGTAAACCTCCTCTGCACCCTCTCCAAAGCCTCCACATCCTTCCTGTAATGTGGGGACCAGAACTGCACACAGTACTCCAAGTGCGGCCGCACCAGAGTTGTGTACAGTTGCAACATAACGCTACGACTCCTAAATTCAATCCCCCTACCAATAAACGCCAAGACACCATATGCCTTCTTAACAACCTTATCTACTTGATTCCCAACTTTCAGGGATCTATGCACACATACACCTAGATCCCTCTGCTCCTCCACACTATTCAAAGTCCTCCCGTTAGCCCTATACTCAACACATCTGTTATTCCTACCAAAGTGAATTACCTCACACTTCTCCGCATTAAACTCCATCCGCCACCTCTCGGCCCAACTTTGCAACCTGTCTAAGTCTTCCTGCAAACTACGACACCCTTCCTCACTGTCTACCACACCACCGACTTTGGTGTCATCAGCAAATTTGCTAATCCACCCAACTATACCCTCATCCAGATCATTTCAGCCCTGCTTTTAACACCTGGAGAGAATGGTTCGAGCCTTTGGACTGAAGGCCCAACATACACCCTGCTCAATGTTGGGTTCGATTGGCTTGGTCAACCCTTCAATCAGACTGGTGTAAATCAGGCATCTGTTCAGGTTAGCGCTACCCTGTTGAGTGGTTCAGTATATTTAGTTAATACTGCAGTGTTATTGGAATAGACACGGATTAAAAATCACTCGATTTGTTGTTAAGTTTTGGTAGGAACCTTTTCCATATGCAATATGTTTTAATTGAAGCATTCTATAACAAAATATCACAAGGTGTGCCGACATTTTGTGTCAATGTGGAGGTTCTCTTGAGGATGGTTATTCTACTGCTATCCTAGTGAGAGTTAATTGGTGGAAACTGGAAAGAGTGAGATGAGGAAGCAGGCAGATACAACAGGCAAGATAAAAACAGCTATAACATTAAATAGGAGCCCCATGGGGGGAAAGTGCATTTCTACATTTGAAATTCAAACAGAAATTAACTACCAGAGGCCAGTTCATTAAAACATGAATTCAATCTCCCTCTCCGTAAACACACCCAGGATATCCAATGGTTTTGTTTTGATTTTATGCAGTATTTACTCATTTAGAATAACATTGATAAAGTGTCTGTCAAATCTCAGCAGGTCTGACAGCACCTGTGGGGAGAGAATAGAGCCGTTTCGGGTCTAGATGACCATCCGCCAGAGCAGACAGCTAGATGACCCGGCTCTGACGAAGGGTCATCCAGACTCGAAACGTTGGCTCTATTCTCTCCCCACAGATGCTGTCAGACCTGCTGAGATTTTCCAGCATTTTCTGTTTTTGTTTCAGATTCCAGCATCCGCGGTATTTTGTTTTTATCTTGCCTGTCGTATCTGCCTACTTCCTCATCTCACTCTTTCCAGTTTCCACCAATTACCTCTCACTAGGATAGCAGTAGAGTAACCATCCTCAAGAGAACCTCCACATTGACACAAAATGTCGGCACACCTTGTGATATTTTTGGTAACCAGTTTTAAGCTGTGAAATGAAGTTGTGAGTGGAATTTGCAGATAAGATTTGGTGTATTTCCAGGTACTCAGTGTTTGATTAATTCCACCTTGATTGTTTACTCTGTAGGAGTGAAAGGAAGAATGAATATGGATTGGCTGAAGGGAGTCAAAGGTGCAGAGTGGTTTGAGGGGTGAATAGGTGGACAAACAGGGATGTAGATGAATGATTGAATGGATTGACCAGGAATGTATGGACCAATAGATGCACTGGTGATGTATTTCTCCCTTTATATAGTAGGAGTAAAAAGTATCAAAGACTCTGTCCTTTTACATGGGATATATGGTACAGGAACAGACCATTTGGCCCTTCCAATCCATGCCAGCAATTATGCTCCATTCGAGCCTCCTCCCATCTTCCTGATCTAAATCGCAACCCTCTACCCCCTTCTCCCTCTAAAGCTTGTTTAGCTACCACTTCAATATATCTGTGCTATTCAATTCAAACACTCTCTGTGATAGGCCCACATTCTCACTACTCTTGAATAAAAGTGTTTCTTCTAAATTCCCTATTGGATTTTATGGTGATGAGCTCTAGTTATGATCTTCCCCATAAGAGGAAACATTCTGTATCCACAAAATCTTTCATCATTTTGAAGACCTCTGTAAGGTCATTCCTCATCCACCCATTTTACAAGTGAAAAGAGATCTAGGGGGTGATCTTACCAAAACAATTCTAAATGCTGAACGAGTGTGAAAACAGGAGAGTTTCAGATCCGTTTTTTCAGCAAAGCCACAAATGAAATTCTACACCGCTCAGTGCAAAGAATGATGCACGATCTGATTCCCGCCAATAGAGGTAATGCACAGAGTCTATTCTCGCTGGAAAAGTCAGCTGCTCATACTAAAGGGTACTACCGTGCATGCACAGATCTCACCACTCTGTGCAACAGAACAGGGAGGTCTGTCTGGCATCCTCACCACCCTGTACACCACCCCAATACCGCCCCGCACCCCAAGCCTGGTCTCATCCCCCCCCCCCCCACCGATCACTCCCCAGAATCACAGAATCACCCCCTTCATGATGCTCCCCCTTCATTCCCGATGTGTAGGCCCGCACATTTCTGGTACTGCCCTTGCAAATCTACTCTGCACTCTCTCCAGTGCCTCCGTACCCTTTTTATAACCTGGTGACCAGAAGTGCACACGGTACTTCCTAAATGTGCATCTAACTGAGGTTTCATACGGGTTCAGCCTAACGTCCCTACTTTTCAATTCTATCCCTCTTGAAACAAAACCCAGTGCTTGGTTGGTTTGTTTTTAATGTCCTCGAGATGTTCTTCTGTTCTCTCCTTGAAAAAAGATTCCTTTTTTCTCTCCCACTGCTGTTAAGTTGACTAGTTTGGAATTCCCTGGGCGTGTTCTATTCCCTCCTCTTCGAGATAGGAATTACATTAGCTATACGTCAGTCCTGTTTTTCTAACATTAGTGAGTTAGCAATGCCCCTACTGTCCCTCCCATGAATTATTTCAAAATATGTGGATACAATCCATCAAGACCAGGGATTTTATCCTCTTTAGGTTTGTTTAGTTTATTGAATACATCCCCATTTGAAATATACTTCTCTAATTGTCCATCTCATCATTCAGTGGCATATCTTTCAATTCGATTTCTCTGGTAAATAAACTAATTATTTAATATTTCCGCCATCTCTTAATCATTACCTGTGCTTTAATCCTGTCGACCCCTTAATGGTCATGTTGCCATCACAGTGTCCCTTTTATATTGATGTGTCTGTAAGATATTTTATTTATTTTGCTTGATATTTCAATGTCATTATTCTCCCTAATTACTCTTTGACTTGTCTCCTAATTGCTTGATATTCTCTCCTATCCAGCGTTGCTCTGCTCTGGCTTTGATGTTTGCCTCTTCACTAATCCTCAATTGTTGCCTCATGTTTTTATTCACCCATGAAGTCTCACTCGTGTTTAGTTTGTTCTGTCCCCCTTTCATCTCAAATTGCTCCTTTTACTCCTGCTTCGATTTCTTATATTCTAAATGCATTAAGAAAATTAAAAAACAAAATATAAATGAAACATATTGAAACTAAAGTAGAACATCAATGAGTGCCATCGCTGTGTTTATGTAGAAGCAGGTATTGATTGTCTGGAGATGCCACAGAGGTACATTAAATCCCAAGTATTAAGAGGGATAGTGAAGCAGCAGAAATAATTTACTAGAATGATGCCGTTTCTGAGAGGCTTTGTGTATCAGGAATGCTTGAGCAGCTGGTATGGTCGGGTCTTACTGTTTTGGAATGGAGTTGATTGGGTAGAGTCAGAGATGTTCCCACTTTTGGTTGGTGAAGGATGTGGATGGAACCAGAAACTGAAGATATTCACAAATAAATCCAATCGGGAATTCAGGAAAAACTTCTTTACCCAGAGAGTGGGGAGAATGTTGAATTTGCTACCTCAGAATATTTGGGGTGTATAACATTGGTGCATTTAAAGTTTGTTTATTAGTCACAAGTAGGCTTACATTAACACTGCAATGAAGTCACTGTGAAAATCCCCTAATCGCCACACTCTGGTGACTGTTCGGGTTCCCTGAGGGAGAATTTAGCACGGCCAATGCATCTAACCAACATGTCTTTCAGACTGTGGGAGGAAACCAGAGCACCCGGAGGAAACCCACGCAGACACGGGGAGAACGTGCAGACTCCGCACAGACAGTGACCCGAGACGGGAATCGAACCTGGGTCCCTGGCGCTGTGAGGCAGCAGTGCTAACCACTGTGTCACCGTGCTGCCCCGGGTCCCTGGCGCTGAGGCAGCAGTGCTAACCACTGTGTCACCGTGCCGCCCCGGGTCCCTGGCGCTGTGAGACAGCAGTGTGAACCACTGTGTCACCGTGCTGCCCCGGGTCCCTGGCGCTGAGGCAGCAGTGCTAACCACTGTGTCACCATGCCACCCTGGGTCCCTGGCACTGTGAGACAGCAGTGCCACCGTGCTGCCCCCAGTGGATGCTCAATTAAAACAGGAGGAATGGAAGGATTAGGTGACGGGGTGAGATGCTGAAGCATGGATTAAGGTTCGTGTGTGGAATAGATATTTTGTTGTTGTGCTAAGTGACCTGTTTCTGTGTTATAAATAGTATAAAAGTGATGTGATACATTGTTCAAACCTCAAACTCGCCAGCTTAAAACTATCAGTTCAACCGTGAATAAATCCAATCTGAAACTGGATATAATTCCGAAGGAAGTCTGATTATTTTAAACTGGGAAGCTGGATTTGCTTATTTTGTTCCATCATGAAGCAGCTATACTTGCAATGTACTTCACTAAATGTCAGGGGGAATCATTTGCAGGCAAATTGTAGATGCCCATGTAAGCAGCTATTGTGAGAGGAAGCTTTATTCATCTCAAACAAGTGGAACGTGCAATGTAAAAGTCAGTTCCTGAAGGTGTAGCAGATGTGGAGTGTTGTCAATAACTCTGGATTAGGATCAGGAGTTGATGGCATCTGTTCAGAAGCTCTCTGAAGCTTTCTTTAACCGTGGCTCTTTAAAGCTTTGTGACTCGGCCAATCAAACCGAGTATGTGCCGACAGGTGTTTAGGGCAAGAGAGAAAATAATCAGTTTTGTGTTTTTGAGAATGTAATGTCTGCAGCCAGGAGAACAAAGCCACTGGTGGTTTCTAACACATTGTAATTGAGTTCCCATAGCCACGCTTGTACCGCATTGATGTCTATGGTAAACAACCCATTAAAACTGCATTGAGCTCCTGCTGCTGGGATTTTTTATTTGAAGATTTTCTCTTTTTTGCTTTTTAGAATTATTTGCTCCTGAGTTACCAGCCTTTTGCTCAGTGGGTCACATTCCCACCTCTGAGACTAAAACTCATTCAGATTTGATAGCCACTCAAAGAACAAAGAGCAGTACAGCACAGGAACAGGCCCTTCGGCCCACCAAGCCTGTGCCAATCATGATGCGCTAACCAAACTTAAAAAAAACCCTCTGCCCTTACTCGGTCCGTATCCCTCTGTTCCCTCCCTATTCATGCACCCATCCAGAGGCCTCTTAAATGTTGCTAATGTGCCTGCTTCCACCACCTCCTCTGGCAGCGCGTTCCAGGCACCCACCACTCCAATCAGTTCAGGTGCTCATGGAGCAGGTCAAAGTCCTAGGCTGACACTCAGTGGAACACTTGTAGCTGTGGGTGGGTGCTCCAGACTGTGTGGGTGGTGGGAGCCCATAAAGCCCACCCACCATGAGAATGTGTGTTATCTCCTGTTAATCAGCTTACAAACCCTACCATTGTTGTCTGATTTCAAGAAGAAATTAGATATCACTCTTGGGGCTAAAGGGATCAAGGGATATGGGGGGAAGGGGGGATCAGGATATTGAATTCGATGATCAGCCATGATCATAATGAATGGTGGGGGAGACTCAAAGGGCCGAATGGCCTTCTTCTGTTTCTAGTTTCTATGTTTCTCGAGTATTGGCTGAGCGAAGGAGTGACGAAATGAAATTTTAGTTTATCCACAAAGCACAATTTGCAAAGTGGGTGACTTGGATAACTTAACCCACTGTCCTCTCCCCACAGGCAGGAGACAATTCTTTCTTTTTCCCCTTCACTGGTCTCACCTTTTGCCTAGTTTGATGCTGAGAACATTGTGGGAGCAGCTTCACCCCATGGGCTGCAGGGGTACAAGAGGAGGACGCACTGTCACCCTCTTAGGGTAACAACAGATGGACAAAAACACCAGCAAAACCTGCCAGCGAATTTCAGAAAATAAACCCAGAAATGTTAGCAGATGGAGGCCATTCGGCCCTCATTGCTTGTGTTGCATTTCAGTCTCTCGTGTGGGCTGATTTTACGAGCCCATTATTCTGCTGTTTCTGTATGTTCTTATTTTTAAAGTGGACAGTGAAAACACATCCGGTCCCTGCTGGGCTTTCTGTCTGATTTTATTCCGATGGTGGCGTGTTCGACCATTTGAGGGCAGTAAAATTACCACCATGCTACTGCCCATGCACTCTCGTGGAGCAAATCTGAATAATAATAATCAATATCTTATCCCAGTAATGGAATAACTCGCTTCAATATGGGGCCAGCTTTGGCTCAGTGCGTCACAGGGTAATACGTTCAGGGTGCCACTCCAGATATTTGAGCATTTAATCTGGTTTGACACTCCTGCAGCAGTGCTGCACTGTCAGAGGTGCCAATTTTTTAGACGCACTCTCAGGTGGACATATCGGCTGGAATTTACCGCCTTGCCTGCTACAGGAATCAGACCCGGCGAGGGGCGGACCACGGAAAGGTCCGTTGACCTTGGGTGGGATTTTATGGTTTTGGAACGAGTGAGGCTGTAAATTCCTGCCCGATGAATCCGAAGGGAGTATTTTGAAGAAGAGCAAAAGATTTAACCCCAGTGTCACGGAATCAAAATTTGTCCCTTAACCAAGATGACAAAAGCAATGATTCTGTCAGAACCTCCCTTCTGCAGGTGGGATCTTGCTGTGTGCTAACTGGTTGCTGCATTTCCTACATCACAACAACAAGTACACTTCAGGTGTTCTTCAGGTGAAACTAGAACTAGGGGACATAGCCTCAAAATAAGGGGGAGCAGATTTAGGACTGAGTTGAGGAGGAACTTCTTCACACAAAGGGTTGTGAATCTGTGGAATTCCCTGCCCAGTGAAGCAGTTGAGGCTACCTCATTGAATGTTTTTAAGGCAAGGATAGATACATTTTTGAACAATAAAGGAATTAAGGGTTATGGTGAGCGGGCAGGTAAGTGGAGCTGAGTCCACAAAAAGATCAGCCATGATCTTATTGAATGGCGGAGCAAGCTCGAGGGGCCAGATGGCCTACTCCTGCTCCTAGTTCTTATGTTCTTATTGGCTGTAAAGCGATGTGGGACATCCTGAGGTTGGGAAAGGCGCTATATAAATGGAAATCTTTTTCCAATTTGTAAAACTCAGAAAGAAGCACTGACACTGCCGGGAGTGATGGAGTTCCAACCAATCTGATTGGCTGGCAGCGGCCAAGGGAGGGACCTTCTCCCCAGTGGTGGGGGCAGAATTCTCACTGCTTCTGTTTGGCCCACCCGCAGTGTGTTATGGGAGCAGGTGGGTTGGCGTGGAGTGGATTGATTTCACACCGACACTGCTTCTGGGAGAGAGGCGGGGGGAGGTGGGGAGGTGGCGGCAGGGGTGGGGGGGGGGGGGGGGGGCGGTGTTGAGTAGTCATTTCTCCTCATTCCCCAAGCAATAGGTTTCTGCCCATTGAAATGGGAATGTCAGCCAGGACTTTATCCTGGAGTTTCTGAAGTGGGTCTTAACCCTGCATCTTTCTGACTCCAAGGTGTGAATGCTACCACTGACCCAAGGCTGATAGGATGTGGGCATCACTGGCTAGGCCAGCAGTTATTGCCCATCCGTAATTGCCCTTGAACTGAGTGGCTTGTTAGGTGACTTCAGAGGGGCAGTTAGGGGTCAACCACATTACTATGGTGCTGGAGTCACAGGTAGGCCAGACCTGGTAAGGACGGCAGATTTCCTTCCCTAAAGGACATCAGTGAACCAGATGGGTTTTTCCGACAATCGACAATGGTTTCATGATCATCATAAGGCTGTTAATTCTGGAAAAGTCTTCTAGATGAGCATGGTTCGAGGAGCTGTTCTGCCCAACATAGTGAATCTTAGAATCCCTACAGTACAGAAAGAGGCCATTCGGCCCATCGAGTCTGAACCGACCACAATCCCACCCAGGCCCTACCCCCATATCCCTACATATTTACCCACTAATCCCTCTAATCTACACATCCCAGGACACTAAGGGCAATTTTAGCATGGCCAATCAACCTAACCCACACATCTTTGGACTGTGGGAGGAAACCAGAGCACCCGGAGGAAACCCACGCAGACACGAGGAGAATGTGCAAACTCCACACAGACAGTGACCCAAGCCGGGAATCGAACCCAGGTCCCTGGAGCTGTGAAGCAGCAGTGCTGACCACTGTGCTACCGTGCCGCCCTGTTAAATGTTAAAATGAACTTTAAGAGATGCTGCCACAATTCCAAACGGAGTCAGTGAAGGTGCTGCCAGGGTCAGGGACTATCCTGGGTGTAACCCGGAAGTGAAGGATTTAAATCTCCACTTCCTCACTCCCACACAAATGAAAGTGAAATTCTGAAAGACAGAGAGACTGGCACATGGCAGCGCTGCTCCTGTCCCGACTGGGTGGACAGCACAAAGGCAAAGCAATGGTATGTTCTAGAAACACATCGGGAGAGAAGAGGAAAATATGATTGGATTCTGAGGCCGTGTACAATTGAACTCAACTCAATCCGAATGGTGTCTGTGCTGAAAATGTATATTTCTAACGAGCCTTGTTAGTGTCTGAACGATAGGTTGACAGTTCACCCACTGCTTGCAGAATACAAACCAGTTCAAGTTAACACGCTGACCATTTTCCGAACCTTCTGTTTCTGTTCTACATTTTGAGCATTTGCAGTTTTGTTTTTCTTTCTTAATTCTGCCATCTCACCCAGCAGGGCCACGGGTCGCGATGGGAAATGGAAATGTGCTGTAGATTCTGAGGGGGGTTTCTGTCTGACTGCTCGTTAACGTACAGGGAATTTGATTCCGCACCTATTCATACAAAGTACAAATCGTTTCATTATAACTTGGGAACCACATGGAGCTGATTTTCAAAATGAATAGCCGGACAGGGGGAGGCCATTCAGCCCATCAGCCTTGTTCCACCATTCAATTAGACCATGACTGAACTCCATTTAGCCACCTTTGATCCATGACCCTTGATGCCCTTACCCAATAAATACTCATCGCGTTTCTGTTTTACATTGCTTTTGGAGTGTAAAGTTATTATCTGGCACCTCTAAGTCAGAAGGCTGCACATTCACAGAATCTCAGCTGATACTCCAGTGTCTGATGGAGTGCCGACCAGCCAGAGGTACCATTTTTCAAATGAAATGTTAAACTGAGTGTATGCCCTCTTAGTGAGTGTAAGCGGTCCTATGGCACTGCCCCAGTGTAAAGCTGGTGAAAGGATGATCTGATTAATATCAAGTTGCCATTTGCTATTTCCGACATGACCATAGAACCAGAGAAAAGTTACATCACAGAAGGAGGCCATTTGGCCCATCTTGTCCATGCCAGCCTGAGGACATCCAGGTGCCCTTTCTAATCCCACCTTCCTGTACCCGGCCCGTAGCCCTTTAGCTTCCAGTACTTAAGGTGCAGATCCAGGTACTTTTGAAAAGGGTTTGGGGTCTCCACCTCTACCACCAACTCAGGCAGTGAATTCCAGACACCCACCACCCTCTGCATAAAAAAAGTTCTTCCTCTGCACCTTCTGCCACTTATCCTGAATCTATGTCCCTGGCTCCAGAATTCTCCAAGGGAAACAATTTTATCCTGTCCACTCTATCTCTTCCCCTGATAATTTTATACACCTCTATCAAGTCACTCCTCAGCCCTCTTTGTTCCAAGAAAAATAGCCTCAACCTATCCAATCTCTCCTCAGAGCTACACTTTTTCAGCCCTGGCCACACTCTTGTGAACCTCCTCTGCACTCTCTCCAAAGTAATTACATCCTTCCTGTAATATGATGACCAGAACTGCACACACTACTCCAGCTGTGACCTCACCAGTGTTTACATCTGTGATCACACCTCAAAGAGTATTTAATTGGCTCTGAGTGCTTTCAGACATTCAGAAAGGTGGTTTATAGAAATGTAGGTTTGCTCCCTCGGATATTTTAGATGAAAAGTGTCATTCTCCTTAGAAATAAAGATACGATGGCTCATTCAATTTTCAAATGTTCCTTATTCTTTGCCCCATTTGTTATGAGGAATGGCAGTGGTATTATTGTGTTATTTAACTCTGATTTGCCTGTTGTGACATATCCCTAAGCACCCACACACACAGCCGCCTCAGGAAGTGAGTCTTGACTGCTTTTTACATCTTCCTCATTAGCAATGTGGGAGTGGGTAGGAAGGAACAATGTTCTTTGATGACGATCTCAGTGCAATAGCTACCTCATTCAGCATCTGAAGATTAAGCAGCAACTCAATGACAGGAGACAGCGAGAGAAGGAATTGAACTGTGGGCGGGCATTTGGCAGGTTACTACCAGCGACAAGAAGACTGATAATGTGTGCTGGGGAAGATTGACAGTTTTCTTACCCACCCAACTCTTTCCTGCAGCATTGATTATTTGATTGTTTGGCTTGGTATCTAGTCTAGGCCTACAACAACTTATTTATATAGAACCTTTAACGGAATAAAACGTTCTCAGGACAGTTCCAAATAGCCGTGATATTGGCAATGCAGGTAGCAAAGTGTGAATTTTCCAGAAAGCTCAATCTGTTTTTTAACCTCAGTCTATTATCGTTCAGTCACAATTCAACAGTTCCTTTCCAGGCCATACTCGGCACAGTGGCAGCAGGCTGTAGCCAAGGCTCCTTCCTCAGCATCTTCCAGACCCGTGGCTTCTACCACCTAGAAAGACAAGAGAACCACACCCTCCAATCTCACACCATCCTGACTTGGAAATGTATCACACACGTCAGATGGTTATAAGAACATAAGAACATAAGAAATAGGAGCAGGAGTAGGCCATCTAGCCCCTCGAGCCTGCCCCGCCATTCAATAAGATCATGGCTGATCTGAAGTGGATCAGTACCACTTACCCGCCTGATCCCTATAACCCCTAATTCCCTTACCGATCAGGAATCCATCTATCCGTGATTTAAACATATTTAACGAGGTAGCCTCCACCACTTCAGTGGGCAGAGAATTCCAGAGATTCACCACCCTCAGAGAGAAGAAGTTCCTCCTCAACTCTGTCCTAAACCGACCCCCCTTTATTTTGAGGCTGTGCCCTCTAGTTCTGGTTTCCTTTCTAAGTGGAAAGAATCTCTCCACCTCTACCCTATCCAGCCCCTTCATTATCTTATAGGTCTCTATAAGATCACCCCTCAGCCTTCTAAATTCCAACGAATACAAACCCAATCTGCTCAGTCTCTCCTCATAATCAACACCCCTCATCTCTGGTATCAACCTGGTGAACCTTCTCTGCTGTCTTACTGTTCCAACTGTCTTACAGTCAGTTACTCAGAAAAGGTTCCAATAGTAACCATTCCTAACTTGTGCCAAGAATAGTACTCACAGGATCCACTGACTGACCACTTGACCCCCGTACTGACCACCCGAAAGTACCCACTGACCACATAATTCCCCACATGGACCACACACCCCCACTAACTGAACACCTCCCCCAATCCTTACAAACTTGCCTTCTCCCTGGCTTCTCAAATTGGATGGACCTTTAACTCTGTTTGTTTTATGACAGCTTGTTCTGCAAAGACTTGCTGACCTGTGAGTCAGCTCGGGAAACCACTGCGCTCATAGAATCATAGAATCCCTACAGTGCAGAAGGAGGCCATTCGGCCCATCGAGTCTGCACTGACCACATTCCTACCTAGGCCCATTCCCCATAACCCCATGTATTTACCAGAGCTAGTCCCCTTGACACTAAGGGGCAATTTAGCATGGCCAATCCACCTAACCCACATATCTTTGGACTGTGGGAGGGTAAGAAGGGCACGGTGGCACTGTGGTTAGCACTGCTGCCTCACAGCGCCAGAGACCTGGGTTCGATCCCCAGCTTTGGGTCACTGTCTGTGTGGAGTTTGCACATTCTCCCCGCATCTGCGTGGGTTTCCTCCGGGTGCTCCGGTTTCCTCCCACAGTCCAAAGATGTGTGGGTTAGGTGGATTGGCCATGCTAAATTGCCCCTTAGTGTCACGGGGACTAGCTACGATAAATGCATGGAGTTATGGGGATAGGGCCTAGGTGGGATTGTGGTCGGTGCAGACCCGATGGGCGGAATGGCCTCCTTCTGCACTGCAGGATTCTATGATTCAATATATCCAATGAACCTGTTTAACTTAATTCATGGGATGTGGGTGTTACTGGCTAGGCCAGCATTTATTGCCCATCCCTCATTGTCTTCTTGAACCACTGCAGTCCATGTGGTGTAGGTACACCCACCATGCTGTTAGGGAGTGGAGTTCCAGGATTTTGGCCCAGAACATTAGCCTGGGCCTTTGGATTACTACCCCAGTAACATTACCAATAAGCCACCCTCTACCCTTAAGTCTCCACTGCAAATCCTGACCCACCCTGTGGTGCAGTGCTGAGTGTGTGCTGCACTGTCACAGATGCGGTAAACGGGGTTCCAGTCTGTCCCCTGAGGTGAATGTGAAAGCTTCAGTGGCACTATTTGACAGTTAGAACAGGGGTGTTCTCCCAGATATTGTGAACAATATTTATTTGTCAACGTACATCATTGAGAGAGAAAGGAGAATTTTAACTGGCGCAGGATTCCGACTCGGGAAGAGTGTGAAGCGTGACTGCTCTTCACTCTGTGACTTTAGTTCCTGCTCCTCAGCTACTTTTGTGCAAGTCAGTTCCCCATTATTATAAAGAATTTCACTGGCTGGAATAGAGTGCTTTAGGACATTGTGAAAGACTCGACATGAATGCATCCCAAATGCTCTCCTCCGCTCTTTATCTCATTCTGTTATCATTCTGCTGGGTAGAAAACAGGGGAGCAGGGGGAAAGCGTGGGGGGGGGGCAGGGTGCCAACATACATGGGGGAAATGCATGGGGGCGGAGGGGGAAAGTGCGCGAGCGGGCGGGGGGAAAGCGCACGAGGGGGTGGGGGGGGAAAGCGCGCGAGGGAAACGCGTGAGGGGGCTGGGGAAAGTGGGCAGGGGGAAAGCACGCGAGGGGGAAGCGCGCGAGAGAGGGCGGGGGGAAAGCACGCTAGGGGGCAGGGGGGAAGCGCGCGAGGGGGAAGCGCGCGAGAAGGCGGGGGGAAAGCGCGCTAGGGGGCAGGGGGGAAGCGCGTGAGGGGGCGGGGGGGAAACGCGCGAGGGGGCGGGGGGAAGCGCACGAGGGGGCGGGGGGAAGCGCGCGAGGGGGCGGGGGAAGCGCGCGAGGGGGCGGGGGGGAAGCACGCGAGGGGGCGGGGGGGAAGCGCGCGAGGGGGCGGGGGGAAGCGCGCGAGTGGGCGGGGGGGAAGCGCGCGAGGGGGAAGCGCGCGAGGGGGCGGGGGGGAAGCGCGCGAGGGGGCGGGGGGAAGCGCGCGAGGGGGCAGGGGGGAGAAGCGTGCGAGGGGGCAGGGGGGGAAGCGCGCGAGGAGGCGGGGAGGGGTAGTGCGCGAGGGGGAAGGGGGGAAGCGTGCGAGGGGGCGGGGGGAGCGTGCGAGGGGGCGGGGGGAGCGTGCGAGGGGGCGGAGGGAGCGTGCGAGGGGGCGGGGGAGCGTGCGAGGGGGCGGGGGGAGCGTGCGAGGGGACGGGGGAAGCGTGCGAGGGGGCAGGGGGAGCGTGCGAGGGGGCGGGGGGGAAGCGCGTGAGGGGGCGGGGGGGAAGCGCGTGAGGGGGCGGGGGGGAAGCGCGTGAGGGGGCAGGGGGGAAGCGTGTGAGGGGGCGGGGGGAAGCGCGTGAGGGGGCGGGGAGGAAGCGCGTGAGGGTGCAGGGGGGGAAGCGCGTGAGGGGGCGGGGGGAAGCGCGTGAGGGGGCGGGGGGAAGCGCGTGAGGGGGCGGGGGGAAGCGCGTAAGGGGGCGAGGGGGAAGCGCGTGAGGGGGCGGGGGAAGCGCGTGAGGGGGTGGGCGGGAGAAGCGCGTGAGGGGGTGGGGGGGAAAGACGTGCGAGGGGGTGGGGGGGAAGCACACGAGGGGGTGGGGGGGGGAAAGACGCTAGAGGGGGCGAGGGGAGCGCGCGAGGGGGCGAGGGGAGCGCGCGAGGGGGCAGGGGAGGAAGCGCGCGAGGGGATGGGGTGAAGCGTGCAAGGGGGTGGGGGTAAGCACGCGAGGGGGGGTGGGGAGGAAGCGCACGAGGGGGTGGGGGGGTGGGGGGAAGCTCTTGAGGGGGCGTGGAAGCACTCGTGGGGGTGGGGGGCTGGGGGTGAAGCACGCGAGGGGGGGCGGCGAGGAAGCGCGCCAGTCGGGCGGGGGAAACATGCGCGGGAAACGGGAGTTGCGTTTTCTCCCGGATCTTTTATCCTTTCCCATTTGCCTTTTTGTCATTGTTTGTACAAATTAATTTCTTCCTTTCCAGTTGAGTACGAGTGCGGCACAGACCATTACTGTCATCTTGGCTATTTTGAGAAAACTCGTTTCAGTCCGTGATTGTATTTTGTTTCAAGTCGACTGATTTCCATCTCTTGCAATAACATTTTTGAACAATGTTGAAGGAGGGAAATCCTGGAATTAAAAACAACACAAAAAGGCTGGTTTCTGAGGTTTTTTAAGCATTCTGAGATTTGTTGTCCACACATTTCCCAATCCCAATGTCCATCTCACTTAAACGTCAGAGGCTGAGGGCGACTTGATAGAAGTTTAGAAAATTATGAGAGGCAGGGATAGCTGGAGTCTCTTTCCCAGGGTAGAAATGTCTATTACTGGGGAACATGGGTTGAAGGTTACAGGGGATGTGAGAGACAAGAGGGGGGGTGTGATTCACCAGCGATCGGGGAGGGGGGGATCGCGGGGCTGGCCAGCGATTGAGCTGACCAGCGATCGGGGAGGGGGGGATCACAGGGCTGGCCAGCGATCGGGGAGGGGGGGATCACAGGGCTGACCAGCGATCGGGGAGGGGGGGATCGCGGGGCTGGCCAGCGATCAGGAGGCCGGCAGTGTGGGGCCATTGCGTCTGTACGATCTTGGCGCTGACAGATCGACACGTGCGCAGTGGCGCGCTCAGCACTATGTTGCCGGCCTCTCCAGCGGGAATAGGCCCCATCCCCAGCTTTTTGGACTGATTTACGCCAGTGCACTGTGGAGTGCACTAACGAGTGTGCGAGATTCATTTTGAAACTACCACTGTAAAAACCAGCCTGATTTACTCCGGTTTTTATGCGAATTTGACACTTAGAATTTTCTTTGGGAGAATCAGTCCCAAGTTTTACTCCCAAGTGGTAAGTACCTGGAATGCGTGGCCAGAGGAGGTGGTAGAAGCAAACATAATAGCAACATTTAAGGAGCATCTTGACAAATACATGAATAAGCAGCAAATAGTGGCACACGGACCACGTGGAGGCAAAAGATCTTTAGTTCAGAAAGGCGTTGTGTGTTGGCGCAGGCTGGGTGGGCCAAAGGGCCTGATCCTGTGCTATACTGTACTTTGTTACAACTCACCTTCCTCTGTCACCAAAACTGCTGGTGACGGGTGTGTGGGGGTGGGGTGTGTGAATGGGCCAACCTATCACCACAATCCCCATGTACATTCATTACCTGGTCAACAAGAAGATCATCTGTGTTCAAGTTTAATTTGTTTTGCTACTGCAAATATTGCGATTTCTCAGTTTAGTGTTCCAGTCAAATAGTTCAACTGTGGTCTCCAATTCCAATGACGGAGTTCGATGCTTTGAATCATAAAAACTGACTGTAAACGTTTCTATAGACATGTAAAGAGAAAAAGATGGACAAAAACGAATGTAGGCCCCTGACAGTCAGAAACGGGAGACTCCATGACGGGGAACAAAGAAATGGCTGAGGAACTAAATTTGTAATTTGCTTCAGTCTTCACAAAGGAAGACATGAATAATGTACCAGAATTGCTGAGAGAAACATGTCTTAGTGAGGAGCTGAAGGAAATCAGCATTAGTAGAGAAATGGTTTTGGGGAAATTGATGGGATTGAGGGTGGATAAATCACCAGGTCCTGATAATCTTCACCCCAGGGTACTTAAAGAAGTGATTGTGGAAATAGTAGATCCATTGGTGGTTATTTTCCAAAATTCTTTGGACTCTGGATTGGTCCCTACAGATTTGAGGATAGCTAATGTAAGCCCACTATTCAAAAAGGGAGTTGAGGGAAAACAGGGAACAGTGTGGCTGGCTCGACTAGAGAGGGGACAAAGCTTGATCTCCTCCTGAGAAATAAGGAAGGGCAGGTGACAGAAGTGGTAGTGAAGGATCTCTCTGGGAGCAGTGACCATAATTCCACTAGTTTTGAGATAGCTATGGAGAATGATAGGTCTGGCCCAAAAGTTAAAATTCTAAATTGGGGCAAGGCCGATTTTGATGGTATTCGACAGGAACTTTCAAAAGTTGATTGGGGGAGTCTGTGGGAAGGCAAAGGGACGTCTGGTAAGTGGCATGCTTTCAAAAGTGTGTTAACCAGGATTCAGGGTAAGCACGTTCCTTTTAGAGTGAAGGGCAAGGCTGGTAGAAGTTGGGAACCCTGAATGACTCGGGATATTGAGGCCCTGGTCAAAAAGAAGAAGGGGGCACATGACATGCACAGGTAGCTGGGATCAAGTGGATCCTTTGAAGGGTATAGAGGGTGTCGGAGTAGAGTTAAGAGAGAAATCAGGAGGGCAAAAAGGGGACATGAGATTGCTTTGGCAGATAAGGCAAAGGAGAATCCAGAGAGCTTTTACAAATACATAAAGGGCAAAAGAGTAACTGGGGAGAGAGTAGGGCTTCTTATGGATCAACAAGGTCATCTATGTGCAGATCCACGAGCAGGGTGAGAACCTAAATGAATATTTCTCATCAGTATTTACTGTTGAGAAAAGCATGGATGTTAGGGAACTTGGGGAAATAAATAGTGATGTCTTGAGGAGTGTACATGTTACAGAGAAGGAGGTGTTGGAAGTCTTAAAGCACATCAAGGTAGATAAATCCCCAGGACCTGATGAAGTGCATCCCAGGACGTTGTGGGAGGCTAGGGAGGAAATTGCAGGTCCCCTAGCAGAGATATTTGGATCATCGATAGTCACACGTGAGATGCCTGAAGATTGGAGGGTGGCAAATGTTGTGCCTCTGTTTTAGAAGGGCTGCAGGGAAAAGCCTGGGAACTAGAGACTGGTGAGCCTAATGTCTGTAGTGGGTAAGTTATTGGAAGGTATTCTGAGAGACAGAATCTACAGGCATTTAGAGAGGGACAGTCAGCATGGCTTTGTGACTGGAAAATCATGTCTCACAAATTTGATTGAGGTTTTTGAAGGGGTAAGCAAGAAGGTAGATGAGGGCAATGCCGTTGATGTTGTCTACATGGACTTTAGCAAGGCCTTTGACAAGGTACCACATAGTAGGTTGTGGCATCAGGTTAAATCTCACAGGATCCAGGGTGAGGTAGCCAATTGGATACAAAATTGGCTTGATGACAGAAGGTGATTGTAGAGCGTTGTTTTTCAAACTGGAGGCCTGTGACCAGCGGTGTGCCTCAGGGATCAGTGCTGGGTCCACTGTTACTGGTCATTTATATTAATAACTTGGATGAGAATTTAGGAGGCATAGTTAGTAAGTTTGCAGATGACATCAAGATTGGTGGCATAGTGGACAATGAAGAAGGTTATCTTGGATTGCAATGGGATCTTGATCAATTGGGCCAGTGGGCTGACGAATGGCAGTTGGAGTTTAATTTAAATAAATACAAGATGATGCATTTTGGTAGATTGAACCAGAGCAGGACTTACTCAGATAATGGTAGGGTGTTGGGGAGAGTTACAGAGCAAAGAGATCTAGGGGTACAGGTTCATAGCTCCTTGAAAGTGAAGTCACAGGTGGACAAAGTGGTGAAGAAGGCATTCAGCATGCTTGATTTCATTGGTCAGAACATTGAACGCAGGAGTTGGAACGTCTTGTTGAAGTTGTACAAGACATTGGTGAGGCTACACTTGGAATACCGTGTACAGTTCTGGTCACTCTATTATAGAAAGGATATTATTAAACTAGAAAGAGTGCAGAAGAGATTTACTAGGATGCTACCGGGACTTGATGGTTTGAGTTATAAGGAGAGGCTGGATAGACTGGAAATTTTTTTCCTGGAGTGTAGGAGGCTTAGGGGTGATCTTATAGAGGTCTATAAAATAACGAGGGGCATAGATAAGGTAGATAGTCAACATCTTTTCCAAAAAGGTAGGGGAGTCTAAAACTAGAGGGCATAGGTTCAAGGTGAGAGGAGGGAGATACAAAAGTGTCCAGAGGGGCAAATCTTTCACAGAGGATGGTGAGTGTCTGGAACAAGCTGCCAGAGATAGCAGTAGATGTGGGTATAATTGTCTTTTAAGAAGCATTTTGACAGTTAGATGGGTAAGATGGGTATAGAACATAGAACAGTACAGTACAGTACAGGCCCTCGATGTTGTGCCGAGCTTTGTCTAAAACCAAGATCAAGCTATCCCACTCCCTATCATTCTGGTGTGCTCCATGTGCCTATCCAATAACCGCTTGAAAGTTCCTAAAGTGTCCGACTCCACTATCACAGCAGGCAGTCCATTCCACACCCCAACCACTCTCTGGGTAAAGAACCTACCTCGGACATCCCTCCTATATCTCCCACCATGAACCTTATAGTTATGTCTCCTAGTAACAGCTATATCCACCCGAGGAAATAGTCTCTGAACGTCCACTCTGTCTATCCCCCTCATCATCTTATAAACCTCTATTAAGTATAGAGGGATATGGGCCAAATGAGGGCAATTAGGATTAGCTTAGTGGTTAAAAAATGGATGGCATGGACAAGTTGGGTCGAAGGGCCTGTTTCCATGCTGCAAACTTCTATGACTCTATGGACCAGTGAGCCTAACGTCGGTACTGGGGAAGTTGCTAGAGTCTATTATCAAGGATTTCATAACTCGGCATTCGGAAGGCAGTGGTATAATCAGACAAAGTCAGCATGGATTTACAAAAGGGAAATCATGCTTGACGAATCTATTGGAATTTTTTGAGGACGTAACTAGTAAAGTTGACCAAGGAGAACCAATGGATGTGGTTTATTTAGACTTTCAGAAGGCTTTTGACAAGATCTCACATAACAGACTACTGTGTAAAGTTAAAGCACATGGGATTGCAAGTAATGTCTTGAGATGGATAGAAAGCTGGTTAGCAGATAGGAAGCAAAGAGTTTGCCTAAATGGGTCTTCTGATTGTCAGTCAGTGACAAGCGGGGTTCCACAGGGATCTGTGCTGGGACCCCAACTGTTCGCATTATATTAATGATTTGGAAGAGTGAACTGAATGTATTATCTCCAAATCTGCAGATGATACAAAGTTGTGTGGGAGGGTGAGCTGTGAGGAGGATGCAGAGATGCTTCATTGTGATTTGGACAGGCTGAGTGTGTGGGTATCTGTATGGCAGATGCAGTATAATGTGGATAAATGTGAGGTTATCCACTTTGGTAGCAATAATAGGAAGACAGATTTTTACTTGAATGAGTGTAAATTGAGAGAGGCAGATACTCAGTGAGACCTTGGAGTCCTCGTGCATCAGTCGCTGAAAGTAAGCGTGCAGGTACAGCAGGCAGTAAAGAAGGCAAATGGTATGTTGGCTTTCATAGTGAGAGGATTTGAGTATCGGGATAGGGATGTTTTGCTGCAATTGCACAGGGCATTGGTGAGGCCGCACCTGGAGTATTGTGTACAGTTTTGGTGTCCTTATCTGAGGAAGGATGTCCTTGCTATAGAGGGAGTGCAGCGAAGGTTTACCAGGCTGATTCCCGGAATGGCAGGTCTGTCATATGAGGAGAGACTAAGTCAGTTAGGATTATATTCACTGGAGTTTAGAAGAGTGAGAGGGGATCTCATAGAAACTTATAAAATTCTAACAGGGTTAGACAGGGTAGATTCAGAAAGAATGTTCCCAATGGTGGGGGACTCCAGAACTAGAGGTCATAGTTTGAGGATAAGGGGGTAAACCTTTTAGAACTGAGGTGAGGAGAAATTTCTTCCCCCAGAGGGTGGTGGATGTGTGGAATTCACTATCAGAGGAGGTAGGTGAGGACAAAATGTAGTCTGATTTCAGGAAGAAATTAGATATAGCTCTTGGGGCTAAAGGGATCAAGTGTTATGAGGGGAAGACAGGAATCAGGATATTGAATTCAATAATCAGCCATGATCAAAATGAATGGCGGAGCAGGCTCGAAGGGCTGAATGGCCTCCTCCTGCTTCTAGTTTCTGTTTCTATGAATCCTAGTTGGTGATGTGATGCCCTTCCCAAATAATCAATCGCTCAATCCTGAGCAACCTTTTATCCTTTCAGGGATTGTAATGAATGAATGTAATGAACGGAATTGGGATATCTTCGTGGAAGTCACTGAGGTTGCATCTGTCTTATCCTTTCTGCCCATTTCTGCAGCCAGCTGTTTTTTAAATGCCAACTTGATGTTGTTTAACACTTAAATAGCCACCGTGACAAGTCCATATATATTGACAAAAGGAACATTGAGCTGTTTATGTTGTTCCTTTGTCTGAATCTAATGATGTTCATGATGTGGAGATGCTGGCGTTGGACTGGGGATTAATGATGTCACCATTTCTCCAGCCTCCTCCACTTCCTGATCTTGACAAATTCATTAGTTAGGACGAGCATAAAATGATGAGTGATTATTAACACGAAGAAAGACTCACCATGAGTGTTCATGTGCAAAGAACAGAGAAATTGGGATTATTCTCCTTAAAATTGAGCTGTTTAAGCCACTATTTAATAGAGGTGCTTAAAATTATGAAGGCTTTTGATAGAAGAAATGAGATGTAGCTTTTGGGGCTAAAGGGATCAAGTGATATGAGGGGGAAGGGGGGGATCAGGATATTGAATTTGATGATCAGCCATGATAATGAAAGGTGGAACAGGCTGGAGGGGCCGAATGGCCTCCTCCTGCTTCCAGTTTCTATGATAGCGTAGATGGAGAGAAACCTTTTACTGCTGGAAAAATTGGTAACCTAAGATTAGAATTAACTTTCAAAAGGAATTTGGATAAATGTGAATTGAACTTGAAGGTGAGAAAATTGCAGAGCGATGGAGCAAGAGCGATGTCGAGGAGAAGTCAGACTGATTCAGATAACTGTCAAAGAGCTGCTACTGTGTTGGATGAGTGTATTTAGATCTGTTATGTCTCTCTCTGGCCACTGCTTTGATATGTGTGACTGAAGGGACATCATTAAGTAATGGGAAAGTTAGTATAACTCAATCTGTTAGAATCCCGGGAAGGTTAGGGGGCAAAAATAGGCTATTCAGCCCATCGTATCTCCCTTGGACTGTTGATCGAAGTTGACAGTTTCTTGTTGAACATGAGGAATGTTTACTCACTGAGAGAATAAATGTCAGTTACTGGTAGATGTGTAGTCAGTCATTGTTGTAATGGAGGGAGTGTGGCAGCCAATCTGTGCACAGCAAGATCCCACATACAGTTAAGACGATTGTCTGTATTTTAATGAGGTTGCTTGTAGATTAAATTATGGCCAGGAGACTTGGGGAAAATGTTACTGCTCTTGGAGATAGTGCCAGGGATCTTTTTATATACCTGACAGAGCAGACAAAACCTCGGTTTAACATCTCATTTGAAAGTCAGCACGTCCGATGGAGCTGTGCTAATGTTTGAAGAATCCTCTTGCACTAACGCAGTTGGTTTCTTGAAGCACTGGGACTTTTCTCTTTGTTCTAAAGTCAATATGATTTCAGAATTGGGATGATAAACATCCACAGGCACAAAGCCAATGAAATCCATTAGGGCCCGGATAATTGTGGGCTGCTTAAGATTCAAGTGAAACTCTGCAGGTGGCCTGTGACATTTGTATGTACACAATTGAAAGTGTAACCAGCATCTCATTACACCACTGGGAACCAATTCAAATCTTAAAATGCCTGATGTCGGAGCGGTTTTCTCAGTTGTATTTTACTCCTAAACTCCCACTGAGTGTCTGCTCCGTGTAACTCCGGTATACCCAAGGTTCATATACTATTGAAATGTATACTCTTCAGTATACAAGATGCTCCAGTAATATCACACAACCTGTTTGTTGCGCTGCCATGTGGAATTACCATCCCGGTCCTCGGCAGCCTGTGAATTGAGGGATTGTTACTGAGATCAGACGACATTTTCATGAACTGCTGAGATTTTTATTTTCTGGAAATATTGTTGCAGTGATTAACCGAGGGGATGACCTACATTGTAATACAGTTTGCCTTCACTGTATTACTGTCTCATGACATGACTGCTGCAAAGCATAGCTTGCCTGTCACTGATAGGACTTCTGTGACTTTTCCTGACACCATAATGAGTGTTGCATCATAACACGGGCTCTTTTATTGACTAGCTCCCAGTGATAGCCTCGTACTCAGAGTCTACGGTGTGCCTGGAATTGGCTGGGCACTTAGCGAATGATGGTAGCAGATGTAATTCACTTCGTAGGTTTAATTGATCTGGGAGCTTGTGTGGGACAGAGCAGGGGATTAGTGAAGTGTCCAGATGTGATAAATATGAATCAATAAACTGTACAGAAAAGAGATTACCAGTATAACGTGACATAAGGTTTATGAGTAAAAAAGCCCAACAAGTGTCAGGAAACTCTTTATATTCTGACATTTCAATATTTAATAATAAGAAATAATCTTTTTTGTTTTGATATTCTGGTTACGTGTCAGCATCTGTTTCCTTTCGAATTAGATTCCTGTTTGCTCTGATTTCTGTCCATTAACAATTGTGTTTCTGTTTGTGTTTCTTGAGGCAAAGGTAAGTGGCAGTTGTATCTCACTGGGCTGCAATCTCATTTCTAAGGCAGAAGGTTGTGGGTTCAATTTCCCACCCCAGAAACCTGGGCATATAAATCTAGTGAGAAGTCTCACAACACCACGTTAAAGTCCAACAGGTTTATTTGGAACCACCAGCCGCGGGCGGGGTCAAGGGTTTCGAGCGATACATTTTTAGATAAGCTTTTTAAAAAAAATTTCTTCTCAGCATGTAAAAAAATTCAGAACAAGAGAAGACCATTCGGCCCCTCAAGCCTGTTCCATCAGTTAGTTAGATCATGGCTGCTCTGTATCTTAACTTGATTCACCTCCCTTCAAATTACACCCATTAAAAACCCAACTATTTTAAAGCAAAATAATCCATTCATCTTGCTCTTGAATATTTTAATTGATGCACAACTTTGGGATATCCACCCTCTGAGTGAAGAAATGCATTCTGGCTTCACTGTTAAATTACGTGGCTTCAACACCCCTCTCACCCTGGACTCCACCTTTCTCTGGAGCTGCCCTGTCAGACCTCTCGTCATTTTGAAGACCTGAAAGTTTGTGATTTGATTTATTATTATCACATGTATTAACATTGAGTGAAATGTATTGTTTCTTGCGCGTTATACAAAGCATACTGTTCATAGAGAAGGAAAGGAGAGAGTGCAGAATGTAATGTTACAGTCATAGCCAGGGTGTAGAGAAAGATCAACTTATTGCAAGGTAGGTCCATTCAAAAATCTGACGGCAGCAGGGAAGAAGCTGTTCTTGAGTCGGTTGGTATGTGACCTCAGACTTTTGTATCATTTTCCTGAAGGAAGAAAGTGGAAGAGAGAATGTCCGGGGTACGTGGGGTCCTTAATTATGCTGGCTGCTTTGCTGAGGCAGTGGGAAGTGTAGACGGAGTCAATGGATGGGAGGCTGGTTTGCGTGATGGGATTGGGCTACATTCACAACCTTTTATAGTTCCTTGTGCTCTTGGGCAGAGCAGGAGCCATACCAAGCTGTGATACAACCAGAAAGAATGCTTTCTGTGGTGCATCTGTAAAAGTTGGTGAGAGTCGTAGCTGACATGCCAAATATCCTTAGTCGTCTGAGAAAGTAGAGGCGTTGGTGGGCTTTCTTAACTATAGTGTCAGCATGGGGGGGCCAGGACAGGTTGTTGGTGATCTGGACACCTAAAAACTTGAAGCTCTCGACCTTTTCTACTTTGCTATTGTTAAAGTTATTGTTTGTGAGGATTTACTGGATGAACAATCAATACCTATTTTGCCAGATATTGTTCACCAAACCTATTCAGCCCCCGAGCACAGCTTCCACTGGTCAGTGTTATCAGACATGAATATCTGGGGGCCATTACTGTCCCTACTCATTTTCAATGGAACACTCACCAAATATATTGATGCCTTGTCTGAAAATGGCACTATATGGATGTGATTTCATATCCTTACCATCCCATTCACGCTGGGAAAGGGGGTTGCCAGGCAAACAAAGTTGGAACCCTGGATGCCAAAAAAAGAGTTCCATTTCTCAGCATGAACGACCTTACTCCATGATGGTGACCATCTCCCACTCACTCACCATCCGGACTTGAAAATACCTCACCGTTCCTTCACTGTCGCTGGGTTAAAATCCTGCACCTCTCTCCCTAACAGCACTGTGGGTGTGCCTACATCACATGGACTTCAGCGATTCAAGAAGGCAGCTCACCGGGGCGGCACGGTAGCACAGTGGTTAGCACTGCTGCTTCACAGCTCCAGGGTCCCAGGTTCGATTCCCGGCTCGGGTCACTGTCTGTGTGGAGTTTATACATTCTCCTCGTGTCTGCGTGGGTTTCCTCCGGGTGCTCCGGTTTCCTCCCACAGTCCAAAGATGTGCGGGTTAGGTTGATTGGCCAGGTTAAAAATTGCTCCTTAGAGTCCTGAGATGCGTAGGTTAGAGGGAATAGCAGGTAAATATGTGGGGGTAGGGCCTGGGTGGGATTGTGGTCGGTGCAGACTCGATGGGCCGAATGGCCTCCTTCTGCACTGTAGGGTTTCTATGATTTCTATGATCACCTTCTCAAGGGACAGTTAGAGATGGACAATAAATACTGGCCTAGTCAGTGATGTTTACATGCTGCGATTGAGTAAAATAAAACATTAAGCACAAAAACAGAATTTGTTTTGAAGGATAGAGGAAGGGACCACAGTGCGCTGTATTTAGTGGGAGGTTCAATCCACCAATTGCAAACTGGCTCATCCACTGAAATAGTGAAGAGAGGAATTTGATGTCAAAGTTTTAATTGTTCCGATTTCACCCTGATATTTTGATGTTTTGCTCCAACACCAATCACCATGCCCCATGAAAAACATGCACTGTCCTGATCAAAGTGATGGCATTTTCTTTTCAAAGCTGTGCATGCGTGCGTGTGTGTGTGTGTGTACAGATAGTGGGCCACGTGCGTGTGTGTGTGTACAGATAGTGGGCCACGTGCGTGTGTGTGTGTGTGTACAGATAGTGGGCCACGTGCGTGTGTGTGTGTACAGATAGTGGGCCACGTGTGTGTGCGTACAGATAGAGGGCCACGTGTGTGTGTGTACAGATAGTGGGCCATGTGTGTGTGTGGTGTGTGTACAGATAGTGGGCCACGTGTGTCTGTGGTGTGTGTACATGTGTTTGGGTGTATGTGTCAGTGTGTGTTTGAGGGAATGTGATGGGTGTATATCTGTGAACGTGCTTGTGTTTTTTTTTGAAGGAGTGAAACTGGAATAGGAAGGAGCATTTCCGATTAATTCTAGGGAAATTTCTCATGGAAAATGCAATGGACCAGAACTTCTGAGATATTTAGGGAACTTTTTATTATTTGAGAAAGTAATTGTCAAATGAAATAGGCACTTAATGTAAATTGAAGGCAATGACTTTTCAGTCTTAAAATAAGTTGTCAATGTTTTGAACATTAAAAGGAATGACACACTCTCGGTAATGACAGCTATTTGAATGAAATATAGTCAAGAATTGATGAAGGACATTTAAACTGTATAATATTCTATTGGAGCTGGCGCAGCCTATGGAGGAGTCATCCCATTAGGAATGCCTGACAAGCTTTAAGTGAAGGCTGTCGGCTCTCTGAATTGATGCTGTGGTTTGTAAATAACATTTTCAATTTAATTTGCTATAAACTGGAGATCAGGATAGTCCATTGTTTGAGAGTTAGACATGACTCAGTGTGTGGGAATCTTGCCTGAGTGGGAAGGTTACAGTTTCAACATCCTGCTCCAGACTCTAGAACAGAAAATCTAGGACCACCATTCCAGTGCAGGGCTAAAAGTGCTGCCGACTAACACCCGACTAACCCTCTCGGATGGAGGCAAAAGATCCAACAGCCACTCTTCAGAGAAGGGCAGGGGAGTTCTCCCCAGTGTCCAGAGCAATGTTTAGACCAGCATCACTAACATCGTGTCTCACGAACTTGATCGAGTTTTTCGAGGAAGTGACGAAGATGATTGATGAGGGTAGGGCAGTGGATGTTGTCTACATGGACTTCAGTAAAGCCTTTGACAAGGTCCCTCATGGCAGACTGGTGCAGAAGGTGAAGTCGCATGGGATCAGAGGTGAGCTGGAAAGGTGGATACAAAACTGGCTCGGTCATAGAAGACAGAGGGTAGCAGTGGAAGGTTGCGTTTCTGAATGGAAGGCTGTGATAAGTGGTGTTCCTCAGGGATCAGTGCTGGAACCTTTGCTGTTTGTAATCATATATAAATGATTTGGAGGAAAATGGTTTGATTAGTAAGTTTGCAGATGACACAAAGGTTGGTGGATTTGCAGATAGCAATAAGGACCATCAGAGGATACAGCAGGATATAGATCAGTTGGAGACTTGGGTGGAGAGATGGCAGATGAAGTTTAATCTGGACAAATGTGAGATAATGTATTTTGGAAGATCTAATACAGATAGGAAATATACAGTAAATGGCAGAACCCTTCAGAATATTGATAGGCAAAGGGGTCTGGGTGAACAGGTACACAGGTCACTGAAAGTGGCAATGCAGGTGGAGAAGGTAGTCAAGGAGGCATACGGCATGCGTGCCTTCATCGGCTGGGGCACTGAGTTTAAAAATTGGCAAGTTGTGTTGAAGCTTTATAGAACCTTAGTTAGGCCACACTTGGAATATAGTGTTCAATTCTGGTCGCCACACTACCAGAAAGGTGTGGAGGCTTTGGAGAGGGTACAGAAAAGATTTATCAGGATATTGCCTGGTATGGAGGGCATTAGCTATGAGGAGAGGTTGGAGAAACTTGGTTTGTTCTCACTGGAGCGACGGAGGTTGAGGGGAGACCTGATAGAAATTTACAAGATAATGAGGGGCATGGACAGAGTGGATAGTCAGACTCTTCTGTCCAGGGTAGAAGAGTTAATTACTAGGGGGTGCAGGTTTAAGGTGCGAGGGGCAATGTTTAAAGGAGATGTACGAGACAAGATTTTTACACAGAGGCTGGTGGGTACCTGGAACTCACTGCCGGGGGAGGTATTGGAAGCGGATACGGTCGTGACTTTTAAGGGGCGTCTTGACAAATACATGAATAGGATGGGAATAGAGGGATATGGTCCCCAGAAGGGGAGGGGATTTTAGTTCAGTTGGACAGCATAGTCGGTGCAGGCTTGGAGGGCCGAAGGGCCTGTCCCTGTGCTGTAATTTTCTTTGTTCTAACACAGATGATCATTGACACATTGCTCTCTGTGGGAGCTTGCTGTGTGCAAATTAATTACCTGATTTGCTACATTACAGCTGTGACTACATCTCCAATGTCATTGATTAGTTGTATAACGCATTGGGAAGACGCACGCCCAGCGCTACTGCCAGGGAGAACGTAGAATTTGGCTCTCTGCCAAATCTCCAATCAGAGCAGTGGGACTGGAGAATCCCAGACATGGGTGGGTTCAGAGAATTTCAGCCTGGAAATTTTTATTTTGGTAGTTTAAATAAATAAACATTGAAGAGGGAACAATTGAAAGATCTGAGCCAATTGTTCAGGATCCTTGAAGAAATTTTAAAAATGTTTCCAAATAACATGTTTGCGTGCTCCAACCTGAGGCACAGGCTTTGAAGGGAGCATATGTACAAATGGGAAAGGGATACCGGGGTAGGATAGGGTAATTTAGTTTGAGTGGGAGGAGTTTCGTGTGAGGAATGGCAAAATAGTTCCAAGTCAGGGTGATGGGTGACTTGGAGAAGAACCTCCAGGTGGTGGCGTTCCCAAGTATCTGCTGCTCTTGGCCTCCTCGATGGTGGTGGTCAGGGTTTGGAAGGTGCCTAAGGAACCTTGGTGAGTTGCTGCAGTGCATCTTGTAGATGGTACACACGGCTGCCGCTGAGCATTATGGTGGTGGACTGAATGTTGAATGGGGTGTCAATCAAACGGGCTGCTTTGTCCTGGAAGGTGTTGCGCTCCTCAAGTGTTGCACGCATCCAGGCAAATGGAGAGCATTCCATCACACTCCTGACTGGTGCTTGTAGATGGTGGACAGGTTTTGGGGAGCCAGGAGGTGAGTTACTGTCTGAAGAATTGTAGCCACAGTATTTATATTAGTCCAGCTCAGTTTCTGGTCAATGTTGACCCGCAGGATGTTAATAGTGGAGGATTTAGCAATGATAACGTCATTGAATGTCGAAGGGAGATGGTTAGATTCTCTCTATTTGGAGATGGTCATTGCCTGGCATCTGCGTGGCACTCATTATAGTTGCAGCCTATCAGCCCAAGCCCAAATGTTGTTGCTGCCTCTCTGCATTTCGAGACAGACTACTTCAGTAGTTGCAGCAGTCGGCACCATATCACAGCTTAATAGCACAATCAATCTTGGCATTTTTCTATCTCCCAAAAAGAGGTAAGAAGTCTCACAACACCAGGTTAAAGTCCAACAGGTTTATTTGGCAGCACAAGCTTTCAGAGTGCTGCTCCTTCATCAGGTGAGTGGAGAGTTGGGTTCACAAACAGGGCATATATAGACACAGACTCAATTGAAAGATAAAGGTTGGAATGCGAGTCTTAACAGGTAATCAAGTCTTTACTGGTACAGACAATGCAAGTGGAGAGAGGGATGATGACAGGTAAAAGAGATGATTCCAAAATAAAAATGATTCCAAATAAACCTGTTGGACTTTAACCTGGTGTTGTGAGACTTCTTACTGTGCTTACCCCAGTCCAACGCTGGCATCTCCACATCATGGCCAAAAAGAAGTAAGTTGTTTTCTGGATGTTTTTAGTCTGTTTTATTTGAGACTGTGAAATATTATTGTTCCCCCGAGAATGCGGATTAGTGAATTATCTCCTTCGCTCCCACCCCAGTCAATCTCACCTGGCCTCGCAGGTGGAGGATGCGGTCAAGAAGGCGTACGGCGTACTGGCCTTCATTAATCGAGGGATTGAGTTTAGGAGTCGGGAGATAATGCTGCAGCTTTATAGGACCCTGGTTAGACCCCACTTGGAGTACTGCGCGCAGTTCTGGTCACCTCATTACAGGAAAGATGTTGAAGCCATTGAAAGGGTGCAGAGGAGATTTACAAGGATGTTGCCTGGATTGGGGGGCATGCCTTATGAGGATAGGTTGAGGGAGCTTGGTCTCTTCTCCCTGGAGAGACGCAGGATGAGAGGTGACCTGATAGAGGTTTACAAGATGTTGAGAGGTCTGGATAGGGTAGACTCTCAGAGGCTATTTCCAAGGGCTGAAATGGTTGCTACGAGAGGACACAGGTTTAAGGTGCTGGGGGGTAGGTACAGAGGAGATGTCAGGGGTAAGTTTTTCACTCAGAGGGTGGTGGGTGAGTGGAATCGGCTGACGTCGGTGGTGGTGGAGGCAAACTCGTTGGGATCTTTTAAGAGACTTCTGGATGAGTACATGGGATTTAATGGGATTGAGGGCTATAGATAGGCCTAGAGGTAGGGATGTGATCGGCGCAACTTGTGGGCCGAAGGGCCTGTTTGTGCTGTGGCTTTCTATGTTCTATGTTCTATGTTCTAACTGCACTGCAGTAAGTGGCAGGAATTGATTTAATACGTAAAAAATTATGGATATAAATGTATGTAATTATACTTCACACTCCACTCACTGCACTTGGGAGAAACAACTCTGTTTTCACAGGCAAACTTTGCTGTAATTTCAATCGAGTTCTGTTTGCCCCAGTGTATCGACTCTCTGTTCAAATAGATTGTGTATGTCCCACCTTCAGTCAATGGCTGATGTACTGTTGATGTGGAGATGCCGGCGTTGGACTGGGGTAAACACAGTAAGAAGTTTAACAACACCAGGTTAAAGTCCAACAGGTTTATTTGGGAGCAAAAGTCACACAAGCTTTCGGAGCTGCAAGCCCCTTCTTCAGGTGAGTGGTCTTCACCTGAAGAAGGGGCTTGCAGCTCCGAAAGCTTGTGTGGCTTTTGCTACCAAATAAACCTGTTGGACTTTAACCTGGTGTTGTTAAACTTCTTACTGTGATGTACTGTTATCAGCACTCACTCTGTTTATGGGAGAGACAGAGAGAGAGGGAGGGTAGCCCTCCCTCGGTGCGCACCGGTCTTTAGTGAAACAGTAATTAACATCGCTGGAGGGATCATTTCCTTTCCTGCTGAAATGTGAAGCTTGCAGTCCCATGGGAGGATTGACTGATAACTCCGAACATTCAGTACATGCCGAGAGTTACTCGCAATATTGGTGAAGGTCCTTCGAAACATGATATAGAAATTGAGGAAATATTTAACTGTCTTCAGGATAATGTGTATTTAATATTATGAGCTGATTTTGGGCTGGAATTCTCCGGCCATTCAAACCCCCCCTGCCGCTGCCAGCAAGAACGGAGAATTTGCTGCTCAGCAGAATCTTGATTCACTGCAGCGGGACTGGAGAATCCCAGCCACCGGCAAGGTTGGAGAATTTGGCCCTTAATTGTCAGTTCCAGTCCAGCTGTTGGCTCTGTCACCTCAGCGTCGGCAGATCACTTTGAATCCCTCAGCTGACATTCCCAGTGCAGTACTGAGGGAATGCGACACTGTCAGAGGGTCAGTGCTAAGGGAACACTGCACTGTCAGAGGGTCAGTGCTGAGGGAGTGCTGCACAGTCAGAGGGTCAGTGCTGAGGGAGTGCCGCACTGTCAGAGGGTCAGTGCTGAGGGAGTGCCGCACTGTCAGAGGGTCAGTACTGAGGGAGTGCTGCACTGTCAGAGGATCAGCACTGAGGGAGTGCCGCACTGTCAGAGGGTCAGTACTAAGGGAGTGCCGCACTGTCAGAGGGTCAGTACTAAGGGAGTGCCGCACTGTCAGAGGGTCAGTACTGAGGGAGTGCTGCACTGTCAGAGGGTCAGTGCTGAGGGAGTGCTGCGCTGTCAGAGGGTCAGCGGTGAGGGAGTGCTGCACTGTCAGAGGATCAGCGGTGAGGGAGTGCCGCACTGTCAGAGGGTCAGTGCTGAGGGAGTGCTGCACTGTCAGAGGGTCAGTACTGAGGGAGTGCCGCACTGTCAGAGGGTCAGTACTGAGGGAGTGCCGCACTGTCAGAGGGTCAGTGCTGAGGGAGTGCCGCACTGTCAGAGGGCAGCGGTGGGGGAGTGCCGCACTGTCGGAGGGTCAGTGCTGAGGGAGTGCCGCACTGTCAGAGGGTCAGTGCTGAGGGAGTGCCGCACTGTCGGAGGGTCAGTGCTGAGGGAGTGCCGCACTGTCAGAGGGTCAGTACTGAGGGAGTGCCGCACTGTCAGAGGGTCAGTGCTGAGGGAGTGCCGCACTGTCAGAGGGTCAGTGCTGAGGGAGTGCCGCACTGTCAGAGGGTCAGTGCTGAGGGAGTGCCGCACTGTCAGAGGGCAGCGGTGGGGGAGTGCCGCACTGTCGGAGGGTCAGTGCTGAGGGAGTGCCGCACTGTCAGAGGGTCAGTGCTGAGGGAGTGCCGCACTGTCAGAGGGTCAGTGCTGAGGGAGTGCCGCACTGTCGGAGGGTCAGTGCTGAGGGAGTGCTGCACTGTCAGAGGGTCAGTACTGAGGGAGTGCCGCACTGTCAGAGGGTCAGTGCTGAGGGAGTGCCGCACTGTCAGAGGGTCAGTACTGAGGGAGTGCCGCACTGTCAGAGGGCAGCGGTGGGGGAGTGCCGCACTGTCAGAGGGCAGCGGTGGGGGAGTGCCGCACTGTCAGAGGGCAGCGGTGGGGGAGTGCCGCACTGTCAGAGGGCAGCGGTGGGGGAGTGCCGCACTGTCAGAGGGCAGCGGTGGGGGAGTGCCGCACGGGTGAATGTGAAAGGCTCTGATATTGTTTTGGGAAAGAGAAGGGAAATTGTCTCCAGTGATCTGACCCAATGTTTATCATTCACCGAACATCACTACAAGGGATTATCTGGACTTTTATCTCATTGCTGTTTGTGGAGGCTTACGCTGTGCAAAATGACTCCAGTCACAGACAAAGAGCTTGAATTTCTTTAGTGCCATCAAGGACCTCAGGATATCATTCAGTAAATAAAATATTTGTAAAGTGTAGATGCTGTTATAAAGTCGGAAAAGCAGCAGCTAAATAGCACACAGCAAACTCCCGAAACAGCAATGACATAAATAGAACAAAGAAAATTACAGCACAGGAACAGGCCCTTCGGCCCTCCAAGCCTGTACCGACCATGCTGCCCGACTGAACTAAAACCCCCTACCCTTCCAAGGACCATATCCCTCTATTCCCATCCTATTCATGTATTTGTCTAGACGCCCCATAAAACTCACTACCATATCCGCTTCCACTACCTCCCCCAGCAGCAAATTCCAGGCACCCACCAACCTCTGTGTAAAAAACTTGCCTCGTACATCTCCTTTAAACCTTGCTCCTCGCACCTTAAACCTATGCCCCCTAGTAATTGACTCTTCCACCCTGGGAAAAAGCTTCTGACTATCCACTCTGTCCATGCCTCTCATAATCTTGTAGACTTCTATCAGGTCGCCCCTCAACCTCCGTCGTTCCAGTGAGAACAAACCAAGTTTCTCCAACCTCTCCTCATAGCTAATGCCCTCCATACCAGGCAACATCCTGGTAAATCTTTTCTGTACCCTTTCCAAAGCCTCCACATCCTTCTCGTAGTGTGGCGACCAGAATTGAACACTATATTCCAGGTGCGGCCTAACTAACGTTCTATAAAGCTGCAACATGACTTGCCAATTTTTAAACTCAATGCCCTGGCTGATGAAGGCAAGCATGCCGTATGCCTTCTTGACTACCTTCTCCACCTGCATTGCCACTTTCAGTGACCTGTGTACCTGTACACCCAGATCCCTCTGTCTATCAATACTCTTAAGGGTTCTGGCATTTACTGTATATTTCCTATCTGTTTTAGACTTTCCAAAATGTATTACCTCACATTTGTCCGGATTAAACTCCATCTGCCATCTCTCCGCCCAAGTCTCCAATTGATCTATATCCCTCTGTATCCTCTGATGGTCCTCATCACTATCCGCAAATCCACCAACCTTTGTGTTGTCCACAAACTTACTAATCAAACCAGTTATGTGATTTAATGAACTGATGAAAGGTATTTGTTGAGAATTAAATCTTGACCAGGGCACCAGAGAGAAATGAATGGCTTCCCTCTGAACTGTAGGGTTTCGATGATTCTACAAAATCAGAGGAATATTAAAAAGATGAGAAATGGAAGCGGGGGAAAGTGTCTGTCCCCGTGTCTGCTCCATTCTTCAGCATGATCATGACTGATCAGCTGTTTCCGCTCCATTCTCACACCCATTCCTTATTGCAATGGCAAAACACTCTGGATGCTGGAAATAAAAACAGGAAATGGTGCAAATACTCAGCTGGTCCCACAAGGAGCAATCTGTGCTGCTAGTTTATAAGATTAGGGCTGATCTGATTCGTAACCTCCAATCTACATCCCGTCTACCTGCCAGTAACCTTTCCTCCCCTTGCTTACCAAGAATCCATCTACCTCTGCCTTAACATAGAAACCAGAAGCAGGAGGAGGCCATTCGGCCCTTCAAGCATGCTCCGCCATTCATTTTCATCATGGCTGATTATCGAATTCAATATCCTGATTCCCCCTTTCCTCCCATATCCCTTGATCCCTTTAGCCCCAAGAGCTATATCTAATTTCTTCTTGAAATCACATGTTTTGGCCTCAACTACATTCTGTGGGAGTGAATTCCACACATTCACCACCCTCTGGGTGAAGAAATTTCTCCTCACCTCCGTTCTAAAAGGTTTACCCCTTATCCTCAAACTATGACCCCTTGTTCTAGACTCCCCCACCATTGGGAACATTCTTTCTGAATCTACCCTGTCTAACCCTGTTAGAATTTTATAAATTTCTATAAGACTCTCTCACTCTTCTAAACTCCAGTGAATATAATCCTAATCGATTTAGTCTCTCCTCATATGACATATCTGCCTTCCCAGGAATCAGCCTGGTAAACATTATGGGCGGCACGGTAGCACAGTGGTTAGCACTGCTGCTTCACAGCTCCAGGGACCTGGGTTCGATTCCCGGCTTGGGTCACTGTCTGTGTGGAGTTTGCACATTCTCCTCGTGTCTGCGTGGGTTTCCGCCGGGTGTTCCGGTTTCCTCCCACAGTCCAAAGATGTGCAGGTTAGGTTGATTGGCCATGCTAAAATTGCCCCTTAGTGTCCTGAGATGCGTAGGTTAGAGGGATTAGTGGGTAAAATATGTAGGGATATGGGGGTAGGGTGGGATTGTGGTCGGTGCAGACTCGATGGGCCGAATGGCCTCTTTCTGTACTGTAGGGATTCTATGATTCTATGATTTGCTGCACTCCCTCTATAGCAAGGATATCCTTCCTCAGATAAGGACACTAAAACTGTACACAATACTCCAGGTGTGGCCTCACCAATGCCCTATACAATTGCAGCAAAACATCCCTATCCCGATACTCAAATCCTCTCACTATGAAGGCCAACATACCATTTGCCTTCTTTACTGCCTGCTGTACCTGCGACTGATGCATGAGGACTCCACTGTCTCACTGAGAATCCACCTCTCTCAATTTACACCCATTCAAGTAATAATCTGTCTTCCTATTATTGCCAACAAAGTAGATAACCTCACATTTATCCACATTATGCTGCATCTGCCATACAGATACCCACACACTCAGCCTGTCAAATCACGCTGAAGCATCTCTGCATCCTCCTCACAGCTCACCCTCCCACCCAACTTTGTATCATCTGCAAATTTGGAGATAATACATTCAGTTTCCTCTTCCAAATCATTAATATATAATGGGAGCAGTTGGGGTTCTAGCACAGATCCCTGTGGAACCCCACTAGTCACTGACTGCCAATTAAAAAAAGACCCATTTATACCAACTCTTTGCTTCCTCTCTGCTAACCAGCTTTCTATCGATCTCAAGACATTACCTGCAATCCCATGTGCTTTAACTTTACATAGTAGTCTGCTTTGTGAGACCTGGCCGAAAGTCTTCCGAAAGTCCAAATAAACCACATCCACTTGTTCTCCTTGGCCAACTCTATTCGTTACATCCTCAAAGAATTCCAATAGATTCGTCAAGCATGATTTCCCTTTTGTAAATCCATGCTGACTTTGTCTGATTATGCCACACACCAAGTCAGTGCCATTGGGCGGGGCCTAATAGGAGCATGGCCTGATGGAGGTGGGGCCTCTGGGAGGATGATGGGTGAGGGGGTCTCACTGTCACTCTGCAATCGGAATCGGTGGGGGAGGGAGGGGGGCAAGTGATTGGGGCTGGCCTACGGGGATGGAAGGGTTGGGACTGCCAGTGGGGTGTGGGGGATCGGGAGGGGGGGGATGGAAAATCGGGGCAGGCCAGGAGCTGGGGGAGTGTTGAGGCTGGCCCAAAGAATGTCCGTGGAGGGGGGTGGGGCGTGGGGAGCACAGCTGGTGATGTGGGGGGTCGCAGGGCTGGCCGCGGTTGAGCTGGCCAGTGATCGGGAGGCCAGCAGTGGGGGGTTACTGCACATGAGCTGATATTGCTGCACACACAGTGGCTCACTCAGCACTATGCTGTTGGCCTTTCTGATGGGAATAGGCCCCACCCACTGAATTTTAACGTGATTCACGCTGAGGCACTCTGCCGTGCTCCAAGTGTGGGTGACTCATTTTGAAATTCCCACTGAAAAAACCGGCGCAGTGTACTCCAGTTTTTATGTGAATTCAACACTGAGAATCTTTTTGGGAGAATCCCACCCACCATGTCTCCTCCTACCCCTCAGGCCATTTCCATTGCCACTAACCTAGTACCTACCATGGGTGGACCTCAGAAGCCAAGTAGAGATGAAAAAAATAAACTTTCAATAATCTAATACAGCTCTCACTCAGACATAATTGATGGTGAAAATAAATCTGTTTAAAGAAACACATTTAAATCTCAAGTGGTACATCTGTTATAAAAACAAACACACTCCTATCATAGACAGCTAATCCTTTCATAGCCTCTTTATCTGTTAATCAAACTGTGAACTCAGAACCCCTTGCTGAGAAAAGTGTTTTGTAGCTTTTGAAACTCAGCCAAGCATTTATAATGAGACTTGTTGAAATTGCAATTGAGAAATCTTTTGAAACTTTGGAACAGGTGGTCACTTTTTTTAAGCTGCACCAGATGATCTGTCAATCAAAGAAGTGCAACGGAATGTACAGTATACCCGTCAAAGCAGTGCCCCAGTCAGTGCTTACTCTCACTGCTGTGTAAGCTTTGTTTTTAGCATGTTAAGTAGATATTTTTTTTAAATTCAGGGCATGATGCCTAAGCAGAACCTATCCACCATTCAAAAATATTTTATGCCTACTCCATCAATGCATGACTCCCAAACTGTGGATTCGGGCCTTTGGAACAGCCAAAATGGGTCTGTTTGAATTCAGCACTAACCTCAAATAACCCTGCTGAGTTCTGGTTTTCTGCCTGTGGACGTCACATTCTGCTTCTTCGATCTGTCACCAAAAATTAGATCTATCGGGTTGGGTGCTGCGGGGGGAAGGACATGCACCATTTGTGAAGATTCACACAGTCTTCCCAGCTCTGTGAAAATCCAGCCCAATGTTTCAGTTTGTGACCTTTATTCAGGACTGCCCCATATTCCTTTATCAGATGAGATTTTAACAATCTATCTAATACCCGACCTTGAACATTGTCAGCCACAGAGCATCCACCATCCTCCTAATTTCTCCCAATCTCAACAAGAATAAACCCCTTACCCGGAGACTGTGTCCCTGTGTTTGAGATGACCCAGCCAGGGAAAACAACGGCATTCAGCCCATCGAGTCAGCACCAACTCTATGAATAATCCAGTCAGTCCCACTTCCTGCACCATCCCTGTAGCTTTGCCATTTCTTTCCCTCCGGCACCCATCTAATTCTTTTTGAAATCATTGTCTCCACTTCTACCAGTTTCGCTGGCAGAGTGTGCCAGGTCATTCCCATTCACTGTGTAAAAAATATTTCCTTACATTCCTCGGTAAAAGGCTATTCCTGGTGTCCTGACCAACCTTTGCTCCTTGGTGACCATCACTAAAGCCGACAATTTGCTCATTGTCACATTGCTGTTTGTGGGATCTTGCTGTGCGCAAATTTGCTGCTGCATTAAACAGTGACTGCCCTTCAAAAGTACTTCATTGGATATGAATCAGACGGCACAGAGGGGCCCGAGCTACAAGTTCTCCCTTTGTCGGCATTTCCTGTTAAAATGGAAATTGTACGAGAGTTGAGGTTTATTTTTGCCCTGCGCCTGAATGGCTGGAGAGGAAAAATGATTTCTATAAATCGACGAAAGAATCTGTTCAGCGATGGGGGGCGGGGAAGAAATCAGATTGCTTCTCTTTGATCTCTGAAGTTATTATATTTTTGATATCCCTGGCAATTTTTTTAAAAATCACCAATGCCACAAGTCTGCAAGATGAACCATTGCATGTGAATTGCACAGAGTGGGAGAAGATCAAAGCTTCTGTAAGAACAGCAATTTTCTTCCAAAAATGAATGGTGCTGAGATTGAGTCGCAACGGGTTCCTTTCTCATTAGGACATTCTGCTGTGCTGAGCACAATGCCAAAACGGGGCCTGGTGTCTGCCTCAAACTCAAACCCGCAGCCAATCTCAGTACAAGAATTTTCAAACTAAACTCAGGAGAATAAATGATGGAGTTTCATCACCTTGTGACTCTGTACAGCCAGTCAATAAAGTACTTTTATTTTTCAGTTTATCCACAGTGATATTCTGAGGGAAAGCAGCAAAAGAGAAGTTATTTCCGTGCCCACAAATTGCAATGTGATAATGACCAGATAATCTGCTCTTAAGGAGTTGGTTGAGGGATAAATATTGCCAGGGAGAACTCCTCTACCCTTCTCTACCCTTCAACTTCCAAAACTGGCTTGGTGGCAGGAAACAAAGGGTAAGGGTTGAGAGGTGTTTTAGTGACTGGAAGGCTGGTTCCCGTGGGGTTCCGCAGGGCTCAGTACCGGGTCTCTGCTTTTTGTCTATATATTGATGATATGGATGTAAATGTAGGGAGCACGTTCAAGAAGTTTGCAAACGACACAAAAATCGGCCACATGGTTTGATGTCAGTGGATTGGTCGGGTGGGCAGAAAAGTGGAAACTGGAATTCAACCCAGAGAAATGTGAGGTGATGCATTTGGAGAGATCAAACAAAGAAATGTGAGAATACTGAGAGCCATGGAGGAAGTGAGGGACCTTGGAGTGAATGTCCACAGATCCTTATCACTCAGCAGAATTGGATCTATTTCAAATATGTTCCAGAAGGCACAACACCCCTAACGAGACTACTTCACACATTTCCAACAGTTGGCTATGTGTGAGGAATTCTGGAATCCACTGACACAATCCATAACCTTCTCAAGATGAAACATGGCTGCATGTTGAGCCAGACACGGGAACACCCAATGGAGTATGATGGGTATAATGTTTTGAAAGGATGATATTGTTGTCATAGTAGATGTTCCAATCAGATAGGAAGACATTAATAACTCATTGGAAAATGTTCGGATGAGAGTCTCCAAATGTAAACATCTTGCAGATCAGATCGAAACCATTGCAGTGGCCAAAATGTTGAATTTTTGGGCTTTGTAAGAGGTGCTTTCAGCAAATAGTTCAGTCGCAATGACTTTCTTTATTGAGAGTTTCACAAATGAAATACAGTAAAATGTTCAGTATTAGAGTAACAATACTTTTAACATTACAGATTTTACAATTTTTTGTGAACAATTAAGTTTGCATGCTTATTCCTTTTCTCACATTTTTTCTTGTTTCTCCTCAATTTTAATAATCTTTTTTATTTGAATTGATAAAGTGCTATATTTTTTGTCATCACTCACAAATTTGATAAAGGGATTTGCTAATTCAAAAAGCTGAATATCCAACTCACTGGTACAGTCCCCCATGCTTGTGAATTCTGTCATTAATATGTCTTAATCCACCCACTCCCTCCGTTTTGCTACAAGGAATTTGGCCTAATTACTATTTTATGACAACATGGATAAGGCACAGAAAAGCTCAAAAGTACATTACATATTTTAATATATTAATGTCTATTAATAGCAGCAGATGCAGATGGAATCCTTTTCATTTATTGCCAAGGTATATGTTTTAAGCCATGATGTGGAGATGCCGGCGTTGGACTGGGGTAAACACAGTAAGAAGTCTTACAACACCAGGTTAAAGTCCAACAGGCTATTTGGTAGCACAAGCCACTAGCTTTCGAAGCGCTGCCCCTTCATCAGGTGAGTGGGAGTTCTGTTCACAAACAGGACATTTTATATGTTCGTGAACAGGAGATATAAAATATCCGAACATTTTATATGTCCTGTTTGTCAACAGAACTCCCACTCACTTGATGAAGAGGCAGCGCCCCGAAAGCTAGTGGCTTGTGCTACCAAATAAACCTGTTAGACTTTAACCTGGTGTTGTGAGACATCTTACTATGTCATAAGAGCAGGGAGGTTATGCTAGAACTATATAAATCACTAGTTAGGGCACAACCTGAGTACAGTGCCTAGTCCTGGTCACCTCATTACAGAAAGAATGTCATTGCATGAGAGTGTGTACAGAGGAGATTTATGAGGATGTTACCAGAACTGGGAACTTGCAGCAATGAGGAATGATTGGATAGGCTTGAGCTGTTCTCCTTGGAACACCAGAGGCTGAGGGGAGATCTGATTGAGATGTGCAAAATTGTGAGGAGGCTTGGATAGAGTGGATGGGAAGGGTCTTTTGCTTTAGTAGAAAAGTCGGTGACTCAGGGGCATTGATTGGTAGAAAGACTCGAGTGGGGAGATGAGGAACTGTGGATCTCTGGAACTCTCTGCCTGAAAGAGCAGTAGTGGCAGAAACCCTCAATCATTTAAAAGGTGTCTGTATTTGTATCTCAAATACCTGAACCTGCAGGGCTACAAGTTAGGCTAGGTGAGGCAGATAAGATGTACCGAGTGGCCATTCTATGTGCCGTAAACTTTCTATAATTCTGTAGCACCATAGGATCCTTTACATTAACCGGAGAAGTAGTCAGGACCTTGGTTTCACATCTTATTGGAAAGGCATCACCTGCCTTTGTTAGTTCTGTTGCTGGCAAGCCTGGTATTTATGTCCTTCCTTATTGGCTGTGAGAATTTGACAGTGCGCCAGAGTGAAGGGCTGGGCAATGTCAACATCTGTGGCCCAGGATTGGAGTCACATATCAGCCAAGACCAGGTAAGGGTGGAAGATCTCCTTCCGTTGAGGACATTGGTGAATTAGTTGAGTTTTAATGATGATCCAAAGGTTTGATCACTTTTACTGATGCCAGCTTTCTATCACCAGAATTGTTTTTGACTGAATTCTAATTCCTGCACTGCCTCAGTAGGATTTCAAATTGAACCTTCTAGATTATCTGGATCTGAATGCACATAGCACTCATAACAAATTGGATAAATTGGACATTACAGAGACGTGGCTGCAAGGTGACCAAGGCTGGCTGGAATGTTCAAGGGCACTTGACATTTTGGAAAGACAGGAAACCAGAAAAAGATGGTGCGGTAGCTCCATTCATTCACAATGATATCAATATAATAGTGGGGGAGGATCTTAGTGCTAGCGATCAAATGGTTCAAGGTCTGGGTAGAGATAAGGAATGGCCGAGATGAGAAGTCACTAGTGGGAGTAATTTTTAGGCCCCCTAATAGTAACTATATTGTAGCACAGGATATGTAAGAAGAAATAGAGTGGTTTATAAGCAAGGTGTGGCAATAATCCAGGGTGATTTTAATCAATGCTTGGATTAGATGAATCAGATTGGCAAAGGAAGCCGGGAAGATGAGTTTATAAAGTATTTGGAGTCACCTATTCTAGAGCCAATCAGAGAGCAAGCTATTCTAGACTAGGTAATGTGCATTGAGACAGGATTTATTAATGATCTCATGGTAAAGGAGGCTCCAGGTAGCAGTGACCATAACATGATTGAATTTTGTATTCAGTTTGAGGGAGAGAATAATGGGTCTAAGGCTAGTGTTTTAACCTTAAATCCTAACAATTACAAGGGTATGAGGACAAAGCTGTCTAAGGAGAAGTGGGAAATTAGGTTAAGAGGTTGGTCTGTGGAGATGTAATAGCAGATATTTAAGAAGATGCATTCCAGTAAAAAAGAAAGGCTGTCAGAGAGGGATGTGCCATCATAGCTAACTAAGGATAGTAACAAACTGAAAGGCAAAGTGTACAATTCTTAGCTGCAGATCAGAAGATTGGACAAAATTTAAAAAGCAATGATTACAAAATAATGAGCGAGGATTTAAAGTAAACTCCAGGATCTACTCCTGCTCTTAATTCATATGTTTGTAATTTTGAATATGAGAGAAAGCTAGCTAGATATTAAAAATAGATATTTTTTACAAGTATGTGAAAAGGATAAAAGTGAGTGTTGGTCTGTGAGAGTGAGAATGAGGAATTAATAATTCGGACAGGAATGAGAAGTCTCTTCCACCAGAGAGTTGTGAATCTTGGAATTCTCCACTGCAGAGGCTGTGGATGATCAGCTGTTGAAATCACTGAAGATTAAGATTAATTGACATTTGGACGCTAAGGATATCTCAAGATATCACTGAAAGCAAAAGGAATAATCCCAGGAGTCAGGAAACCAGTCTTATTATAGAGCACCGAAGGGTAAATATTCCAGTTCCACTCACCACAGGAATCGTCAAGGGAAGAAAGGACAATGTGACAGAAGATTGAAAGGTCCATTGACCTTGGGTGGGAATTTCCCGTGTCAGGGTGGGTGTGAGCAGAAAATCCCGCAACATCAAGAAGAAAGGAAACATCGACTGGAGGTGGATGAGATGTCGATGCTGAGATGGGTGTGTGGAGTAAATATCAGGGACCAGCACATCAGGGGGCCAGTGAAGATCTTGGGAACATTGAAGGAAATAGTCAGAAAGAGATCGGAATGGGATGGTCACCTGTTGGCGGAAGCAAGAGGACGCGGTGAGGTGAATGAAGGAGATGGGACTATCGGGGAGGAGGAGAGAAAGGTCAGAGACCAGGCGCAAAGATGCGGTGATGAGTGACTTGAACATGGTGGGATTGAAAGAGGAATATGTGACTGATAGAAGGAGAAGGATTATTAACCAGCATAATGACTCTAATGACTTAGAGGAGGGGGCTGAAGGGTGGATCAGTAAATTTGCTGATGACACCAAGATTGGTGGAGTAGTGGATGAGGTGGAGGGCTGTTGTAGGCTGCAAAGAGACATAGATAGGATGCAAAGCTGGGCTGAAAAATGGCAAATGGAGTTTAACCCTGATAAATGTGAGGTGATTCATTTTGGTAGGACAAATTTAAATGTGGATTACAGGGTCAAAGGTAGGGTTCTGAAGACTGTGGAGGAACAGAGAGATCTTGGGGTCCATATCCACAGATCTCTAAAGGTTGCCACTCAAGTGGATAGAGCTGTGAAGAAGGCCTGTAGTGTGTTAGCTTTTATTAACAGGGGGTTGGAGTTTAAGAGCCGTGGGGTTATGCTGCAACTGTACAGGACCTTGGTGAGACCACATTTGGAATATTGTGTGCAGTTCTGGTCACCTCACTATAGGAAGGATGTGGAAGCGCTGGAAGGAGTGCAGAGGAGATTTACCAGGATGCTGCCTGGTTTGGAGGGTAGGTCATATGAGGAAAGGTTGAGGGAGCTAGGGCTATTCTCTCTGGAGCGGAGGAGGCTGAGGGGAGACTTAATAGAGGTGTATAAAATGATGAAGGGGATAGATAGAGTGAACGTTCAAAGACTATTTCCTCGGGTGGATGGAGCTATTACAAGGGGGCATAACTATAGGGTTCGTGGTGGGAGATACAGGACGGATATCAGAGGTAGGTTCTTTACGCAGAGAGTGGTTGGGGTGTGGAATGGACTGCCTGCAGTGATAGTGGAGTCAGACACTTTAGAAACATTTAAGCGGTTATTGGATAGGCACATGGAGCACACCAGGATGATAGGGAGTGGGATAGCTTGATCTTGGTTTCAGATAAAGCTCGGCACAACATCGTGGGCCGAAGGGCCTGTTCTGTGCTGTACTGTTCTATGTTCTATGTTCATAGCGGCCACTCCGGATAAAATGGGAAAAGTTGGAAGAAGAAGAAGCGAGTCGAGGGATATGAAGATTGGGGGGGGCAGGTGGGGGGGTAGAACATGGAATTGCGATAGATCAGCTAGGATCTTACCAAAGATTTGAAGGGCGGTGCACCCTCTTTCTGTTCCGATTCCTTATATCTTTTGGTGGAAATTACTCTTTGATTCCTGATAATTCTACAGAGTTGGTAACCACAAACCCCAGTCATTCTTCCTGTAAGTAAGGATTGTTGAATTTTAGTCAGATTGGTTTAATGCACATGCAGTCATGAGGGGAACTGGCACATCAAAGGTGTTCTCAGAGAGATTGTTATATCCACACGCTTTCAGGGATTATGTTCATCCGATCCGTAACCTCCCCTTTCTCTGCAGGCTTTGCTTCTGGGATGGGGCCGAATATACCGCATGCACTCAGGCTGTGGAGAAGTGGTCGGCCTGATGTTTCCAGCACCCACCCCTGCCACCAGCCCCCCCCCCCCCCCCCCCCTATCCCCCCCCACCTCAGCAGTGATGATTCTCAACCCACCATCCCCCCGGCAGACCCACCCACCCTGATCGCTGGCCTCCCTCCAGTCCCGACTGATCCCCATGCAGAGTGGCACCGGGACCCTACACCCCCATGGATCGCCCCTAGTCCCCATCCCTTTGGCACAGCCCCACGCTCCCGGAGCTCTGATTGCCCCTTCCCTTCACTCCAGCGGGGTCGTCCCGATAGTTCCCCGAAAGTGAGGATCTATTGTAAACCCCACTAGAGTGAAATATTCCTTGCGGGTTGGGAAAGGCTAGCGGGCCTGGAGAATTCAGTCCCGGACCCGCTAATCACATTTAAATAACATTAAAATAAGATTTAAATCTCTGTAACCGACTGTTCCCGCTGGTTTCCAACGGGGTCCCGGCTGCGCCGGATATCCATCGCTGGGAGATGCACGCATGAACGCATGAACGCATGCGCAAATCCCGTGAATCAGCCCACACGCGATTCTCCTAGCTCGCTGTGTTTAAAAATGAGCATGGCGCGATGGGTGAATCGCCCCCGGTAATTATGTGCCTATCACATCCCACAGTGCTTGGCCAGCAGGGTTAGCAGACAGAAGTTCACACTGAGCTACATCAGGGTGCACTGGACAGGTGGACAAATACTGTTGTCAAAGAGGTGAAGAGGGAATTCCAGAGTTTGGGACCTAGATTAAGCTGAAGCTGGAGTGACGGAAGTGGCGAGGGCAGAGTTGTAGCTTATGGAGTGGCCAGGAGTCCACTGGATTCACCAAGCATCTCCCAGCGGATTTGAAAATAAATCCAAGATGTTTTAAAGGTTCCCTGTTACCACTCCTTGTACCTGTCACCAGGAACAGAACAAACAAACTGATTACATAAACATTAATGATGGATTGTTTCTCTCCCTTTTCTTGAGAGAAAGAGACACATTTCTGAAAGGATATTCCCCTCACATTAGGATATCTCAGGTCAGTAAAAGTGACGAAGGTTCAAGGTTGCGGTGGGTGGCAGAGAGTGAGTTCACCCACATGGGCAAAGTCAGCCTGGCAGACAGGGCAGCATCACAGCCAGAGACACTGTTGTGCTGTGGACTTGGGTCATGCACTAAACCATTCCGGGTTCTGCAATTGGTGTTTGGGTGGAAATTGGGGATCTGGCAGTTCCGTGTTGTGAGCATGAGATTAAAACCATTAAATGTCCACATTTCAAACACCTCTTGGTTTGAGTCGATCAGTTGGAGGTGAGATGGACAGAGCTTTGTATATCCATGCTGAGATCTGTCAGCCAGTGAAAGGCATTGGTGCAATTATCATATCACTGAATTGGGAGGGCAGTCTGAGGGCTTTTATAAAGTTCAGTATCACATCAGTTCCACATGTTGCCAAATCGCATTGTTAACTCAGTCAGCACAGTGTAAGCATTGTTTGTTTTATTCTATTCCTGGGGCATTGAACACAACTCATCTGGAATCCTCTCCTTTCCTACTCCCCTATGTACTCTATGAACGGTATGCTTTGTCTGTATAGTGCGCAAGAAGCAACGCTTCACTTGATTTGATTTATTATTGTCACATGTATTAACATACAGTGAAAAGTATTGTTTCTTGCGTGCTGTACAGACAAAGCATACTGTTCATAGAGAAGGAAACAAGAGAATACAGAATGTAGTGTTACAGTCATAGCTAGGGTGTAGAGAAAGATCAACTTAATGCAAGGTAAATCCATTAAAAGTCTGACAGCAGCAGAGAGGAAACTGCTCTTGAGTCGGTTGGTACGTGACCTCAGACTTTTGTATCTTTTTCTCGAAGGAAGAAGGTGGAAGAGAGAATGGCCGGGTGTGTGGTGTCCTTAATTATGCTGGCTGCTTTGCCGAGGCAGCGGGAAGTGTAGACAGAGTCAATGGATGTGAGGCTGGTTTGCTGGTGATGGATTGGGCTACATTTACGACCTTTTGTAGTTCCTTGCGGTCTTGGGCAGAGCAGGAGCCATACCAAGCTGTGATACAACCAGAAAGAATGCTTTCAATGGTGCATCTGTAAAAGTTGGTGAGAGTCCCAATATATGTATACATGTATCCCAATACATGTGAATATAATAAATCAAATCATATATTAAGCTGATCTTTCTCTGCACCCTAGCTATGACTGTAACACTATTCTGCACTCTCTCCTTTCCTCCTCCCCTATGTACTCTGTGAACGGTATGCTTTGTCTGTATAGTGCGCAAGAAACAATACTTTTCACTGTATCCCAACACACGTGACAATATAAATCAAATCAAGCCAGAATTTAGAGGACCCCAAGGTTGGGGGCAGAGGAGCAAACAAAACGAGAAATTGTCAAAAAAACTGAATCTGGGAGAGTGACCAATGGAAGTGGGCTGGAATGGTGGGTTGGTTGAGAAGTTCACCAGCTCATCACCAACTTCCCATGTCGCCACTTGTCCCAACACCTCCTGGAATATGCACACAGTTGGGAACCTGGGTGGGAATGCAGATTTCATGGAGAGTTTTAGAACTCAGTGTCTTCAATATGTTTGTCTCCTTGCAGATGCACTCTGACCCGGTGTCAATATTATCCTGTACTTCTTGTCTATATTTGATAAATGCACCATTTTTAGTTTTATTTCTCTGGTGTTTAATGGATTACCATTTGGCTTGCTTTATGCTGAATTGTAGGATACGGTATATTACACAACGCTCTCCGGGGTAATACAGTAATTTATTCAGCATATTGTGATTCTGAGTCTACACATCAACTGAATTACACAAGGGAAGGAACTGGTGTCAGTAAAAATTTGACCCACATTACTTCTGGTTAAGCAGTCGAGCGTGGAAAATGAACTGTGCACAGGTTTTACGAGGGAGCTGTAACTCAGTGAAAACGGTCAACAAAATAGATTCTAGTCATTTCCAGTGAGCTCGTTTCCCCCTCTTTCCCTCTCCTACCCATTGGAAAAATCCTTATTAATGCCTCGGTTAAAAACAAGCCTATACATCTGAGATCTAGCGATTACCATGGGGAGCTCTGGGACTAAGGCTGTTTGCTCTGATGTTTGCAAGAACATTTGACATTTGTAATGGTGAAATCTAACAATCTTCCACTGACCGAAGCAGTTGTGTCTCCCGGGAAAACATTTGATAATGTTAGACCATTCAAAACTACCTTCGAACTGGTCAGGGTAAACTATTTGAGTTAAAAATAATTAATCCTAAACAAGCGAGATGACAATGGCCATACTTCTTACTGAATCACAGTTAAACTCTGAAGACAGTTGAACAGACATGACTAATGGAGCTATCATAGTCCAGAGTCTGGCAGCTGTGAAGTGACAACCCAGCACAACGTTCAAAAACTGGCCAGCGGCGAATCGGCTTCTCTGGCCTTGGAATTGCACAGGTCAGGAATTAGCTCGGTGCCTGTGGCTCCTGACTGAGTCAGACAGATTCTGTCCTCCAGTCCCTCTCCCAGGATCTAAGCACAGAGTCCAGGCTGACACTGCAATGCAGTGCTGAGGGAGTGCTGTGCTGTCGAGGCGTCAGTGCTGCGCTGTCGAGGGGTCAGTGCTGCGCTGTCGAGGGGTCAGTGCCGCACTATCAGAGGGTCAATACTAAGGGAGTGCCGCACTATCAGAGGGTCAGCGCTGAGGGAATGCTGCACTGTCGGAGGTACTGACTTTTGGATGAAGCACTAAACTGAGCTCCTCTCTGCCTCTGAGGTGGATCTGAGGTGCGGCAGCACGATGGTTAGCACTGCTGCCTCACAGCGCCAGGGACCCGGGTTCGATTCCAGACCTGGGCCACTGTCTGTGCAGAGTCTGCACGTTCTCCCCGTGTCTGCGTGGGTTTCCTCCGGGTGCTCTGGTTTCCTCTCACAGTCTGAAAGACATGCTGGTTAGGTGCATTGACCCGAACAGGTGCCGGAGTGTGGCGACTAGGGGAATTTCACAGTAACTTCACTGCACTGTTAATGTAAGCCTACTTGTGACTAATAAATAAACTTTACTTTAAAAACCCCATAGCAGTATTTCAAAGTAGACCAGTAAGAACAGGGAAGGTGGTAAAAGAGGTGGAGGTGTGGCATTGTTAGTCAAGGACAGTATTATGGTGGCAGAAAGGACGTTTGATGAGGACTCGTCTACTGAGGTAATATGGGCTGAGGTTAGAAACAGGAAAGGAGAGGTCACCCTGTTGGGAGTTTTCTATAGGTCTCTGAAAAGTTCCCGAGATGTAGAGGAAAGGATTGCAAAGATGATTCTGGATAGGAGCGAAAGTAACAGGGTAGTTGTTATGGGGGACTTTAACTTTACAAATATTGACTGGAAAAGCTATAGTTCGAGTACTTTGGAGGGGTCGGTTTTTGTCCAGTGTGTGCAGGAAGACTTCCTGGCGCAGTATGTAGATAGACCAACAAGAGGCGAGGCCACATTGGATTTGGTACTGGGTAATGAACCAGGCCAGGTGTTAGATTTGGAGGTAAGGGAGCACTTTGGTGACAGTGACCACAATTCGATTACGTTTACTTTAGCAATGGAAAAGGATAGGTATATACCAAAGGGCAAGAGTTATAGCTGGGGGAAAGGAAATTATGATGCGATTAGGCGAGATTTAGGTTGCATAGGTTGGGGAAGGAAACTGCAGGGGATGGGCACAATTGTAATGTGGAGCTTGTTCAAGGAACAGCTACTAAGCGTCCTTGATAAATATGTACCTGTCAGGCAGGGAGGAAGCAGACGTGTGAGGGAACCGTGGTTTACTAAGGAGGTTGAATCTCTTGTGAAGAGGAAGAAGGAGACTTATGTTAAGATGAGACGTGAAGGCTCAGTTAGGGCGCTTGAGAGTTACAAGTTAGCCAGGAAGGACCTAAAGAAAGAGTTAAGAAGAGCCAGGAGGGGACATGAGAAGTCTTTGGCAGGTAGGATCAAGGAAAACCCTAAAGCTTTCTATAAGTATGTCAGGAGTAAAAGAACGACTAGGGTGAGATTAGGGCCAGTCAAGGACAGTAATGGGAAGTTGTGCGTGGAGTCTGAAGAGATAGGAGAGGCACTAAATGAATATTTTTCGTTGGTATTCACACTGGAGAGGGACAGTGTTGTCGAGGGGAGTACTGAGATGCAGGCTGTTGGACTGGACGGGATTGATGTTCATAAGGAGGAGGTGTTAGCAATTCTGGAAAGGGTAAAAATAGATAAGTCCCCTGGGCCGGATGGGATTTATCCTAGGATTCTCTGGGAGGCTAGGGAGGAGATTGCAGAGCCTTTGGCTTTGATATTTGTGTCGTCATTGTCTACAGGAACAGTGCCAGAAGACTGGAGGATAGCAAATGTTGTCCCCTTGTTCAAGAAGGGGAGTAGGGACAACCCTGGTAATTATAGACCGGTGAGCCTTACTTCTGTTGTGGGCAAAGTATTGGAAAGGATTATAAGAGATAGGATTTATAATCACCTAGAAAGGAATAATTTGATTAGGGATAGTCAGCGCGGTTTTGTGAAGGGTAGGTCATGCCTCACAAACCTTATTGAGTTCTTTGAGAAGGTGACCAAAGAGGTGGATAAGGGTAAAGCGGTTGATGTGGTGTATATGGATTTCAGCAAAGCATTTGATAAGGTTCCCCATGGTAAGCTTTTGCAGAAAATACAGACACATGGGATTGAGGGTGATTTAGTGGTTTGGATCAAGAATTGGCTAGCTGTAAGAAAACAAAGGATGGTGGTTGATGGGAAATATTCATCCTGGAGTTCAGTTACTAGTGGTGTGCCGCAGGGATCTGTTTTGGGGCCACTGCTGTTTGTCATTTTTATTAATGACCTGGATGAGGGCGTGGAAGGATGGATTAGTAAATTTGTGGATGACACTAAAGTCGGTGGAGTTGTAGACAGTGCGGAGGGAAGTGGCAGGTTACAGAGGGACATAGATAAGCTGCAGAGCTGGGCTGAGAGGTGGCAAATGGAGTTTAATGCGGAAAAGTGTGAGGTGATTCACTTTGGAAGGAGTAACAGGAATACAGAGTACTGGGCTAATGGTAAGATACTTGGTAGTGTGGATGAACAGAGGGATCTGGGTGTCCATGTGCATAGATCCCTGAAAGTTGGCACCCAGGTTGATAGGGTTGTTAAGAAGGCGTACGGAGTGTTAGCTTTTATTGGCAGAGGGATTGCGTTTCGGAGCCAGGAGGTCATGCTGCAACTGTACAAAACTCTGGTGCGGCCGCATTTGGAGTATTCCATACAGTTCTGGTCACCGCATTATAGGAAAGATGTGGAAGTGTTGGAAAGGGTGCAGAGGAGATATACCAGGATGTTGCCTGGTATGGTGGGAAAATCGTATGAGGAAAGGCTGAGGGGCTTGAGGTTGTTTTCGTTAGAGAGAAGGTTAAGAGGTGACTTAATAGAGGCATACAAGATGATCAGAGGATTAGATAGGGTGGATAGTGAGAGCCTTTTTCCTCAGATGGAGATCGCTCGCACGAGGGGACATAGCTTTAAATTGAAGGGTGATAGATATAGGACAGATGTCAGAGGTAGGTTCTTCACTCAGTGGGGCGTGGAATGCCCTGCCTGCAGCAGTAGTGGACTTGTCAACATTAAGAGCATTTAAATGATCATTGGATAAACATATGGATGATGTTGGAATAGTGTAGGTTAGATAGGCTTTAGATTGGTTTCACTGGTCAGCGAAACATCGAGGGCCGAAGGGCCTGTACTGCGCTGTAATGTTCTATGTTCTATGTTCTCGGGGAGTTCTCCCTGGGGCCAGTATTTATCCTTCAATCAATATCATGAGGAACTGGTTCTGTGGTCATTATCTCATTACTGTTTGCAGAGTCATGCTGGCACAGTCACACTGATGCAATCCCTCCAGTTCACTTCACTTCACTTCACATCCCGGCTTTGTGTTCCAGTCACAGCTTCCTGATGCTGGGGTGAAAGTGCCGCCCATTAACTCACAGCTGGATAATGGGGGAAGGGGGTAGCAGCATTAGCAATATTAGAGTTTGGAAATATTCGGGTCTGGAGGAGCTAGTCACTCTGCATCCCGAACCAGCTGTCCACCAACTGAGCTAAACTGACCTGGGACACTTTGTGATGCAGAGCGATGCCAACAGTGTGGGTTCAATTCCCATACCCGCTGAGGTTATTCACGAAGGTTCACCTTCTCAACCTTGCCCCTCGCCTGAGGTGTGATGACCCTCAGATTAAATCCCCACCAGTCAGCTCTCCCCCTCAAAGGGGAAAACAGCCTATGGTCATCTGGGACCATGGCAACTTTACCTTTTACCACCAAGCCAGGGGATAAACCCTGGTTCAATGGAGAGTGCAGGAGAGCATGCTGGGAGCAACACCAGGTATACCTAAAAATGAGCTGTCAACCTGTGAAGCTACAAATCAGAACTACTTGTGTTCCAAACAGCGTACACAGCAAGTGACAGACAGAGCTAAGCAATCCCACAACCAACAGATCAGATCTAAGCTCTGCAGTCCTGCCACATCCAGCCTTGAATGGTGGTGGACAATTAAACAACTGACTGGAGGAGGAGGTTCCACAAATATCCCCGTCCTCAATGATGGAGGAGCCCAGCACATCAGTGCAAAAGATAAGGCTGAAGCATTCGCAGCAATCTTCAGCCAGAAGTGCTGAGTGGATGATCCATCTCGGCCTCCTCCAGTTGTCCCCAGCATCTCCCAGGGATCAGTGTTGGGACCGCAATTGTTTACGATTTACAGAGATGATTTGGAGTTGGGGACCAAGTGTAGTGTGTCAAAATTCACAGATGACACTAAGATGAGTGGCAGAGCGAAGTGTGCAGAGGACGCAGAAAGTCTGCAAAGGGATATAGATAATGTAAGTGAGTGGGCAAGGGTCTGGCAGATGGAGTACAATGTTGGTAAACGTGAGGTCATCCATTTTGGTAGAAATAACAGCAAAATGGACTATTATTTAAATGGTAAAAAGTTGCAGCATGCTGCAGTGCAGAGGGACCTGGGTGTCCTTGTGCAGGAATTTCAAGGAGTTGGTTTGCAGGTGCAGCAGGTAATTAAGAAGGCAAATGGAATTTTGTCCTTCATTGCTAGAGGATGGAGTTTAAAAACAGCGGTGAGGCCACAACTGGAGTATTGTGTACAGTTTTGGTCTCCTTACTTGAGAAAGGATATACTGGCACTGGAGGGGGTGCAGAGGAGATTCACTAGGTTGATTCCGGAGTTGAGAGGGTTGGTTTATGAGGAGAGACTGAGTAGACTGGGGTTATATTCATTGGAATTCAGAAGAATGAGGGGAGATCTTATAGAAACATATAAGATTATGAAGGGAATAGACAAGATAGAAGCAGGGAAGTTGTTTCCACTGGCAGGTGAAACTAGAACTAGGGGGCATAGCCTCAAAATAAGGGGAAGCAGATTTAGGACTGAGTTGGGGAGGAACTTCTTCACACAAAGGGTTGTGAATCTGTGGAATTCCCTGCCCAGTGAAGCAGTTGAGGCTACCTCATTGAATGTTTTTAAGGCAAGGATAGATAAATTTTTGAACAGTAAAGGAATTTAGGGTTATGGTGAGCGGGCGGGTAAATGGAGCTAAATCCACGAAAAGATCAGCCGTGATCTTATTGAATGGCGGAGCAGGCTCAAGGGGCCAGATGGCCTACTCCTGCTCCTAGTTCTTATGTTCTTATGTTCTTATCACAGCTACCAGTCTCCAGCCAATTCGATTCACTCCACATGATATCAAGAAACGGTTGGAGGCACTGGATACTGCAAAGGCAATGGGCCCTGATAACATTCCGGCAATAGTACTGAAGACTTGTGCTCCCGAACTTGCTGCTCCCCTAGCCAAGCTCTTCCAGTACAGTTACAACACTGGCATCTACCCAACAATGTGGAAAATTGCCCAGGTATGTCCTGTACACAAAAAGCAGGACAAATCCAACCCGGCCAATTACCGCCCAATCAGTCTTCTCTCGATCATCAGTAACGTGATGGAAGGGGTCATCGACAGTGCTATCAAGCAGCACCTGCTCAGCAATAACCTGCTCAGTGACGCCCAGTTTGGGTTTCGCCAGGGTCACTCAGCTCCTTAATCCCAATGGCGCTGCCCCCGGTGTCTCAGTGTGGAACTGAATGGTTACCCTTTCCACTATTGTTGACGACTCTCTCCAGGAATGAATAACTGCTCTCCATGGCATCTCTGGTGTAAAATCATTGGGGGAGGTTTGAAAACGAAATCTTCCATTTACCTTGAGCACTTTTAGTTTCTTCATTCCACAGGCACATTGGAAATGGGATGGTCTCAAACATCATCACATTGGGAAGGTTCTGCTCACTTTCCAATTGGCTGGGAGAAGGCGGAGCATCGTAATGATGGATGTGTAAGCCACCAATGGCAACAAAGTGTGGGCAGGAAGGTGTGAGAATCATGTGATATCTCCAGGAATATGTCCCATCCCAGCTGAGAAATGTAACTAGGAGCTATCAAACCTGACACGCAGTTTCATTCTTCATCCAAACCAAATGCCATTTTATAAATGATTTGATTTATTATTGTCACATGTATTAGTATACAGTGAAAAGCAATGTTTCTTGCGTGCTATGCAGCCAAAGCATACTGTTCATAGAGAAGGAAAGGAGAGGGTGCAGAATGTAGTGTTACAGTCATAGCAAGGGTGTAGAGAAAAATCATTTTATATTATGTGTGTATATATGTGATAGGACCATTTGAAAGTCTGATGACAGCAGGGACGAAGCTTTTCTTGAGTTGGTTGGTATGTGTTCTCAGACTTGTGTATATTTTTCCCGATGGAAGATAATATGGTAATGGAACATTCTGGAAGAAAAGGAAATAACATGGTCATTTGGCCTTCATGTAAAATAGCACTGAATGACTTTACAAATATCTTTAATCTGTTGACTAAATTGGAGCCTAGTTGTCAGCCGTAATGAGAGAGCAATGCAGAACCACAGGGAAAGGTGTCTGACTCTATCGCTCGTATCCAACTGTGAGCTCATTGCTAGTGTTCATCCAATACCGTCTCCGAAATGGAGTCTTCAGATTTAAAGAGTGATACCCTTCTGGGAGTTTACTGTACGGTAAGATAGTGCACCCTGTGGAAGCAAAGTCCTCAGTAACTAGTTTTCCACATAGATCTCGATCTTGAGTTGAATCTTGCTGAAGTGGGGATTCTGACACTGTAACCTGGAATGTGCTGGGAATGTGAGCTGATAACACATTGAGCAACTGATGAAATCACCAGTCTAACTGCTTAACCAGTGAGATTGAAGGAATGAGAAAGCAACAGAGGAAAGATGGAGAAAGAAATTGGGTGAATTAGAGACTAATCAAAAGCAGGAAGGAAAAATAAAGAGAGGGAAAGAAAGATTGGGTTAGGAAAGAGAGAAAAATGGACAAAGAAAAATGAAAAACAATTATAATTGAACAACTATTTATTACCTGTAATAATGAGATTAAGAAATTTAAATTGTTTTTTGGCTCCAAGAGATTGATTGGCATCACATTCAATAAAATAACTTTGGCTTTTACATTCCAGCCTTCTCATGCGCAATTAATGTGCAAATCTAATAATTTCTTGGAAATAATGTGTAAGTTGTGAGTGAGAAGGTTAAATGCTTTGTGTCTCTTTCTTTTTATTCCCAATCTCTCTGGCTGATTTTCACACTAACAACGGCGAGTGTTGTCAGCTTTTTCCAGCAGGATTCAGCCCATTCTTCAACCCCTCATAATTATTCCACACTCCGCACCGTCTCCTGGCTCCTGCTTCTTGCTCTCCTGTACTACTTCCATCATTTTATTTTCAGAAAGCTTGCCTCCCTCTTCAGGTACATTCTTTTCCTTTTTACCCCCTACCTCACCTCTCCTAATCCTTTCATAGTTCTCCTTTCCACGCGCATTCGTTGAGGTGGGAGTTTTGCCCTTCCCTCAGCCCCATGGTGTGAGGTAGCCTGTCGTTGGCTGGTGGCAGGACTTTCCAATCACCCTCTCCGCTACCAGGGAACCTGTGACAGGGGGTCACTGTCAGCAGGACGAGAAGATCCTGCCAGTTTCTCTCTCTATCTCTTTCTCTCTCCCCTCTTTCTCTCTCTCTCCTCTCTGTCCCTTTTTCTCTCTCTCGCTCTCCTTTTATGGTTCAGGTTAGAAACTCCAAAGTATTTTATGGAGCCCACCTGGATCATAAGTTTTGAATCTTGAATTTGGCTGGGATAAGCATGAGATGTTTCACTTCAGGTCTGATTCAAATGATCCACTAGGGAGCTTTTATCAAACAAAGTTTATTTAAGAATATAGTTAACATGTACAGTAAGAAAATTAGCAAGAACTTTTATCAATTACAAACAAGAAACAAAACAATCATGACAATCTATAACCCTTAATGAATATATATATATATATAAACTGTCCCAATCGAAACCAAAACCTCCCATGAACAAAAGACCCTTTCCACAGGTTTAACACAGGAGAGGCTAATGCTCACGTGACTAATGGAAATTTGAGTCCCTTGGTTGAAGTCTGCAATTCTCTGGATTCAAACAGTTTGAAGACAAGACAGCTTCCCACAACACCAGAGAGACCCTGGTCTAGCCCCCAATAACAACAGATGCTTCAGGAAATGTACAGGGTTTTCAAAGCAACAGGGAGAGAGGGAAACCACTTCTTTTTAACTCGCTGTCCCTTCTAAAACTCAAACTCAAACCTGCAGCTCCAAACTGAAACTGAAATCCCTGTCACCTGAGCGGCCCACAGCATTTTCCTCCTCCCAACAATGACATCACCAAGGCTGTGAGCACTAATTTTTAAAACCCTTAAACGTACAGCACCTCCCACCCCTCTCTGTCTCTTTCTGTCTCTCTCTCTCTCTCTCCCTTTGTGAGTGTCTCTCTTTTTTTCTTTCTCTCCTTTCTCTTCCCCCTCTCTCTCTGGCTCTTTCCTCTTTGTCTCTTGCTCTCTTTTTTTCTCTCTCTCCTCCTTCTTCCTTTCTCTCTCTCTCCTTCCCCTCTCTGTCTTTCTCTCTCCCTCCTCTCAGCTTCTTCCACTTCCATCTCCTCCTCCATCTTTCTCCTCCTCAGCCCTTTCTGTTACTCTCTCACTCCCAACCTATTACCCTCTCTCTCTTTCTTTCCGTATCTTCTTCTCTCTGTCTCACTTTCTTTGTCCCTCTCCCGGTATTTGGAGGGGAGGATTGTTGGGAGAGGGTGGGGGCATTGATAGCTCCCGTGTCCTTTCTGAGATCACTGCAACATAGAAACATAGAAAAACTACAGCACAAAACAGGCCCTTCGGCCCCACGAGTTGTGCCGAACATATCCCTACCTTTTAGGCCTACCTATAACCCTCCATCCTATTAAGTCCCATGTACTCATCCAGGAGTCTTTTAAAAGACCCTATTGAGTTTGCCTCCACCACCACTGACGGCAGCCGATACCACTCGCCCACCACCCTCTGTGTGAAAAACTTCCCCCTAACATTTCCCCTGTACCTACGCCCCAGTAGCTTAAACCTGTGTCCTCTCGTAGCAGCCATTTCTACCCTGGGAAAAAGCCTCCGAGAGTCCACCTGATCTATGCCTCTCAACATCTTATATACCTCTATCAGGTCTCCTCTCATCCTACGTCTCTCCAAGGAGAAAAGACCGAGCTCCCTCAGCCTATCCTCATAAGGCATGCCACTCAATCCAGGCAACATCCTTGTAAATCTCCTCTGCACCCTTTCAATCTTTTCCACATCCTTCCTGTAATGAGGCGACCAGAACTGAGCACAGTACTCCAAGTGGGGTCTGATGAGGCTCTTATATAGCTGCATCATTATCTCCAGACTCCGAAACTCAATTCCTCGATTGATGAAGGCCAGCACACCATACGCCTTCTTAACCACCTCCTCCACCTGCGGGGTCGATTTTAGAGTCCTATGGACCCGGACCCCAAGGTCCTTCTGATCCTCTACAGTACTAAGAGTCTTTCCCATTATATTGTACTCCTTCATCCCATTTGACCTGCCAAAATGGACCACTATGCATTTATCTGGGTTGAAGTCCATCTGCCACTTCTCCATCCAGCCTTGCCTCCTATCTATGTCCCTCTGTAACTTCTAACATCCCTCCAGACTATCCACAACCCCACCAACCTTCGTGTCGTCGGCAAACTTACCAACCCATCCCTCCACTTCTTCATCCAGGTCATTTATGAAAATGACAAACAGCAAGGATCCCAGAACAGATCCCTGGGGCACACCACTGGTGACCGACCTCCACTTAGAAAAAGACCCATCTATACCCACTCTCTGCCTCCTTTGGGAAAGCCAGTTCTGGATCCACCGGGCAGCAGCCCCTTGGATCCCATGCCCTCTCACTTTTTCTAGAAGCCTTGCATGGGGGACCTTATCGAACGCCTTGCTAAAATCCATATAAACCACATCTACCGCTTTCCCTTCGTCAATGTGTTTAGTCACATTTTTGAAGAACTCCACCAGGCCCGTAAGGCACGATCTACCTTTGACAAAGCCATGCTGAGTATTCTTGAGCATACTAAACCTCTCTAAATGCTCATAAATCTTGTCCGTCAGGATCTTCTCCATCAGCTTACCAACCACTGAGGTTCGACTCACCGGTCGGTAATTTCCTAGGCTATCCCTATTCCCTTTCTTGAAAATAGGAACCACATCCGCAATCCTCCAATCCTCCGGCACCTCTCCCGTCTCCATTGACCACGCAAAGATCATCGCCAGAGGCTCTGCAATCTCTTCCCTCGCCTCCCACAGTAACCTGGGGTACATCCCATCCGGACCCGGTGACTTATCTATCTTGATGCCATTCAAAGATTCCAGCACAACCTCTTTGTTAAAGTCCACATACTCAATCTTTTCAGTCCACCGCAAGCCCGCAGTACATCCACCCAGGTCCTTGTCCTCTTTGAAAACCGAGGCAAAATACTCATTAAGCACCTCTGCCATTTCTACTGGTTCTGTACAGATTTTCCCCCTTCACCTTTTATAGGCCCTATTCCTTCACGTCTCATCCTTTTATTCTTCACATATTTATAGAACGCCTTCGGGTTTTCCTTAATCCTACCTGCCAAGGCCTTCTCGTGACCCCTTCTGGCTCTCCTAATTTCCTTCTTTAGTCCCCTCTGCTCCTGATTTTAATTACTCTGATGTAATGTGGCTCATACCAAGGATTAATAACCTGAGTGAAAGAACAAAGAGCAGCTAATTGGAAGCCTGTCATATTGATGCATAAAATGGTTATATTTCAAGCTATTGATGTATCCACTCTACTCAATATTCATGGGCTAGCAACTGTTAAACACCTTTAAAAGCAAAAAGCTCTCTTTAAATATACTTTATGCAAATCTTCTTTATTGCTGGATAATGTAGACATCTTTCTTGTACTTTATCATTTCCATTTCAAGTGGGTGTCCTGGTTGTTAATTGTGTATCAGTCTGATTAGTTGCTACAATTATACAGCAATCAGGAAGCTATGAATAGTCTCTCTGACTCTCTCTGCATCTTTTTTTTAAAAAATGGTACTAATCACACACTACAGAATGAGATTGTCTCATTACTTCATCTTCAAAGCAATTGCTCTATTCAGAAACGGCACAAAGAAACTTTGAAAACGAAACCGGCGTATGCCAGAAAGCGCAGCAGGTCAGAGAGTATCTGAAAAGACTGGTTAATGTTTCAGAACCTTTTCCTTTGTCAATCTCTTTCTCAGAGACAGACTGACTCAGAATTTTAGATTTTTATTTCAAATTTCCAGTGTCAGTCATTTCTCTTATCTCTGCCACAAGGGAGATTTAGCTTAGAACAATCTGTCTGTGCATCTCCCTCTCTCACTGTCCTTTTTTATTTCTCTCTCTTTTTTACCTTCTCTCCCTCTGCCCTTTCATCTCTGGAAGAATAATTTGTAAAAACAGGGTTGAGTGCCAGATAGCCGCTGTTTAAAAAGTGGGGAACAGAAATTGTCCAGAGTACAATGGATGATTCATCGTGACATCACTGCTGCAAAAATAATGGAATTACCACAAGAGAAAACAGAAACTAAATATATAGTAAGTCATATTGTGTGTCATTACCAAGTAACATTTGTGTCACATGAGTGCCAGGCAACGACCATCTCCAACAAGAAAGAATCTGACCATCACCCCTTGATATTCAATGGCAATACCATCGCTGAGTCCCCCACTACCAACATCCTGGAGGCGACCATTGACTGAACTGGACCAGTCATATAAATATTGTGTCTACCAGAGCAGGTGAGAGGCTGGGAATCCTACCTTCCTGACTCCCCAAAGCCTGTCCACCATCTACAAGGTACAAGTCAGGAGTGTGATAGAATTCTGTCCACATGCCTGTTTGAGTGCAGCTCTCATAACACAAGAAGCTCGACACCATCCAAATCAAAGCAGCCCCATTTGATTAGCACCCCATCCAACACCTTAAACATTTACTCCATCCATTACTGGCGCACAACAGCAGCCGTATGTACCATCTACAAGATGTACAGCAGCAACTTGCTAAGGCTCCTTCCACAGCACCTTCTAGACTCATGACCTCGACCATCTCAAAGGACAAAGTGCACCACACAGAAGACACAGTGGTGCAGTGGTAATGTCAGTAGACTAGTAATCCAAAGTGCAGGCTAATGCTCTCAAGGCATGGGTTCAAATCCCACCATGGAAACTGTTGGAATTTTACATTCAACTAACAAATTGAAGTATAAAGCTAATCTCAGTAATGGTGACCATGACAACCCATCTGGTTCACTAATGTATTTTAGGGAAGGAAATCTGTCATCTTTACCTGGTCTGGCCTACATATGACACTAGACCCACAGCAATGTGGTTGAGTCTTGCATGCCCTCTGAAATGGTGTGGCAAGTCACTCAGTTCAAGGGCAATTAGGGATGGGCACCTCCTGTGAAAAATGAAAAGAAATGCACCACCTGGAAGTTCCTCTCCACACATCATCCTGACTTCTAAATATATTGCTGTTCCTTCACTGTCGCTGGGTTACGGTTGATTGTTAAACCACCTTTAGTGTATCTTTGGTCAAAGAAAATTGGTCAGATCACAAACAATGACAAGACAGAGTACAGGGATGAGATAGAGAATCTGGTGAACTGGTGCGGCAACAATAATCTCTCCCTCAATGTCAACAAAACAAAGGAGATTGTCAGAGACTTCAGGAAGCATTGGGCAGAGCATGCCCCTGTCTACATCAACGGGGCCAAAGTGGGAATGGTTAAGAGCTTCATGTTTCTAGGTTTCCAGATCACCAACAACCTGTCCAAGTTCCACCCCCCCACCACCCCTTCCACCACCACCCAGGCCGACACTATGATTAAGAAACCCCACCAACGCCTCTACTTTCTCAGAAGACTAAGGAAATTTGGCATGTCAGCTACGACTCTCACCAACCTTTACAGATGCACCATAGAAAGCATTCTTTCTGGTTGTATCACAGCTTAGTATGGCTCCTGCTCTGCCCAAAACCGCAAGAAACTACAAAGGGTTGTGAACATAAGAACGTAAGAACTAGGAGTAGGCCATCTGGCCCCTCGAACCTGCTCCACCATTCAATAAGATCATGGCTGATCTTTTTGTGGACTCAGCTCCACTTACCCGCCTGCTCACCATAACCCTTAATTCCTTTACTGTTCAAAAATTTATCTAGCCTTGCCTTAAAAACATTCAATGAGGTAGCCTCAACTGCTTCACTGGGCAGGGAATTCCACAGATTCACAACCCTTTGTGTGAAGAAGTTCCTCCTCAACTCAGTCCTAAATCTGCTTCCCCTTATTTTGAGGCTATGCCCCCTAGTTCTAGTTTCGCCTGCCAGTGGAAACAACTTCCCTGCTTCTATCTTACCTATGCCTCCCTTTGTAGCCCAATCCACCACTCAAACCAACCTCCCATCCTTTGACACTGAATAAAATTCCCGCTGCCTTGAAAAAGCAGCCAGCGTAATTAAGGACCCCACGCACCCCGGACATACTTGCTTTCACATTCTTCCGTCGAAAAATATACAAAAGTCTGAGGTCGCATACCAAATGACTCAAGAACTGTTTCTTCCCTGCTGCCATCAGATTTTTGAATGGACCAACCTCGCATTTAATTGATCTTTCTCTATATTGTAGCTATGACTGTAACACTACATTTTTCACCCTCTCTTTCCTTCTCTATGAACGGTATGCTTTGCCTGGATAGCGCGCAAGAAACAATACTTTTCACTGTACGTTAATACATGTAACAATAATAAATCACATTGAACATATCTGGGATCTAACTCACAGGAGATCATTTTAGCTGAGATGCAAATCAGCTTCCATTATCTCCACAGGTGATTACAATCTGGTTTACATTGCATCACTTCCTTTGAAATGTCTCTGTCTGAAAAAGACATTCTATTGTCTCTCTCAGGACTGAGTATTGGAATTCCAGCAAGTGGTTACTTTGCAGAATCAGCCAGATTTTGCTTGTATGCCCTTTTAAGAAAAAGCACATGTCTTACTTAAAAGTTCAATTAATCTGTATATACTTCGGGATTATGATCCATTGTCATTACATATTCCCGTTCATCTTTCTGCACTCTCTCCAATGGCAATTTCTCCAAACAATTTCTAAATCAGACAATGACACCAAATTGGGGTGGGTGTATGTTGAGGGGATGGAGGTTGGAAGGAAGGCAGTCAACATTAGCAAGTACTGCAAGTACAAATTAAGACATTAATAGTCTTACCCACAACAGGCGAATTTCACATTGAGTTATTACATTTTAAGACAAAAATAAGGAGATAATTTTTAACTGAAAATAAGAATCTAAATCTGATGGAGGAACAAAGAGATCAGAGAGAAGAGTATACAAATCACTAAAAACTGGGACACCGCTAAAGAGGCCATTTGAAATAAAAAGCAAATCAATTCAGTGTAAAGTTTGATTTTTAGAACAATAGAGTTGGAAAGTAGAGATGTTGTATTAGTTTTGAACCTTGCTTACATCCCAGTTGGAATATTCTGCACAGTTCTGGTCGCCATGAGCTAAAAAAGGAGACTGGGACAGAGACCTAACCAGCATTTTATACAACTCTGTCATAACCTTTCTGCTCTTATATTCTACGCCTCAGTTAATAAAGGCAAGTATCCCATATACCACCTTGATCACCTTATCTACCTGTCCTGCTGCCTTCAGAGATCCCTCAGACCCTTCATACTTCCCAGTGTCTGACTGCTCAGTGTGTATTCCCTTGCCTTGTTTGTCCTCCCAAAGGCATCACTTCAACTCTGCCCATCTGACCAGCCCATCTATATCATCCTGTAATCTAAGGCTTTGCTCCTCGCTATCTATTTATTTGACATAACCATATATCTCTTCTTGTCTTTCTGACTTTGTTCCAAGTATCTGTTTTCATTCAAGTCCTTTTTTAAAAATGTGTTTATGGGATGTGGGGGTCGCTGGCTGGGCCAGTATCTATTGCCCATCCCTGGTGACATTTAAGAGTGAACACATTGCTGTGGGTCTGGAGTCACATGTAGGCCAGACCAGGTAAGGACGGCAGATTTCCTTCCCTGAAGGACATTAGTGAACCAGATGGGTTTAGTGACGATTGACAATGGTTTCATTATTAGACCTTTAATTCCAGATTTTTTATTGAATTCCAATTTCACCATCTGCTGTGGTAGGATTTGAACCCAGGTCCCCAGAGCATTGCCCTGGGCCTCTGGATTACTCATCCAGTGACAATACCACTGTGCCGCCGCCTCAGTGTCATTGAATATTCTATTACACTGGGACTACATTTCTCTCTGATTTGTATTTCCTCTCAGAGGTGGTTGCTACATTCTGGAATGACTCTGATAGGATATTTAATTTAATAAACACATTAACATTTCATACCAAGAAGGTCAATTTCCTTTTTATAATGGACTCTTCACAACAACAACTTCAGTTTACATAGCAACTTTTAATGTGGTAGCTAACATCTCCAGCTGTTTCACAGGAGCATCATCAAACATCACAGCTTGGTATGGGCTCCTGCCTCGTCCAAGACCGCAAGAAACTACAAAGGGTTGTGAACGAAGCCCAGTCCATCACTCAAACCAGCCTCCCATCCATTGACTCTGTCTACACTGCCCGCTGCCTCGGAAAAGCAGCCAGCATAATTAAGGACCCCACGCACCCCGGACATTCTCTCTTCCACCTTCTTCCGTTGGGAAAAAGATACAAAAGTCTGAGGTCACGTACCAACCGACTCAAGAACAGCTTCTTCCCTGCTGCTGTCAGACTTTTGAATGGACCTATCTTGCACTAAGTTGATCTTTCTCTACATCCTAGCTATGACTGTAACACTACATTCTGCACTCTCTTGTTTCCTTCTCTATGAATGGTATGCTTTGTCTGTATAGCGTGCAAGAAACAAGACTTTTCACTGTATACGAATATGTGTGACAATAATAAATCAAATCAAATTTAACATGGAAATATTCGGACAATCGGTAGGTTTTAGGGTGAATCTTAAAGGAGGAGAGAGAGACATTCAGGTGGAGAATTCCAGAGTTTGGGGCTCAGGGAAAGGTAGAAATAAAGAAACGTTCAAGTCAGAATTGGAAGAGTGCTGAGATTTCACAGCAGTGTGGAACTGGCGGAGGTTACAGAGATCAGGGAGGAGAGAAAAGGGCTGACGTTTGAGTCCAGATGGCCCTTTGTCAGAGCTACCTATGTCAAAAGGTAGAAACTGTTCCAGGCGTTGACAAAGGGACATCTGGACTCGAAACATCAGCTCTTTTATCTCCTTACAGATGCTGCCAGACCTGCTGAGATTTTCCAGCATTTTCTCTTTTGGTTTCAGATTCCAGCATCCGCAGTAAATTTGCTTTTATCCAAAGATCAGGAAAGGTTGGTTTGTTTGCTTGCTGAGGTTTCTCTCATTCCTCTTCACCCTGGGATTGATTTGAATCTGAGGTGTTTGTTGTCTCCCGTGACGTAAACATGAACACCCTTGGTCTCGCTTGGCCTCCGCATTAACCATCCGTGTCCACTCAATACTGGTTCTGAATGTGTGTGATATTGATTCCAGTCAGAATCAAAAGGTAGAAACTGTTCCAGTTTACACCGGCAGTGTGTTTACAACATTCACAATGAACGATCAATACAAGCGGCAGCTGGGCAAGACCCCACCCCCCCCCACCCCCCACCCCGCTCCCTGCTGCACTAACACTGTTCCCAACAGATCAATGCACAGTCTCGATGAGGGAAAGTTGAGTGGATGGATTCCACCTCGGTGAGATATTATTGAGATGATGGTGTTGTGGTAATGTCAATGGACTCATATCCCAGAGGCCCAGGCTAATGCTCTGGGAGATGGGTTCAAATCCCATCGCAGCCACTGGGATTTACATTCAATGAACAGACCAGGAATGTACAAGCCTCAGCCTCATTGACTGTTGTAAAAACCCATCTGGTTTATCAATTCCCCTTTAGGGAAGGAAACCTGCTGTTCTGGCCCCCACATGACATCAAACCTATTCTTAATTGCTTTCTCTGAAATGGCTGCCCAAGCCATTCTGTCTAAGGGTAATAAGTTTAGTTTTTATTTATTAGTCAGAAGTAACTCTTACATTAACACTACAATGAAGTTACTGTGAAATTCCCCTCGTCGCCACACTCCGGCGCCTGTCAGGGTCAATGCACCCTAACCAGCACGTCTTTCAAACTGTGGGAGGAAACCGGAGCACCCGGAAGAAACCCACGCAGACACGGGGAGAATGTGCAAACTCCACACAGACAGTGACCCAAGCCGGGAATCGAACCCGGGTCCCTGGCGCTGTGAAGCAGCAGTGCTAACCACTGTGCTACCGTGCCGCCTAGGAATAGGCAAGTTGTTGTGTAGGTGATCTTCATGTGGGCGACGCCCACATCCCATGAAAGAATAAAAAGAAACACCCCTCTCAATTTAACGAGACGTGAACATCAGCTACACAACAACAACTTGCATTTATATAACACCTTGCGCGTAATAAAATATCCCAAAGTGCTTCACAGGAGTGATTGTCAAACAAAATGTGAGACCAAGCCACATGGGGAAACAAATAGCCAAAAGCTTGATCAAAGATGTAGATTTTAAGGAGTAGAGTGAGATCGAGGATTAATTAAGGATGAATGTGTAGATCCTGGATGGTAGAGGCATGACTGGCCAATGGTAGAAGAAAGGTGGGGGTGGGGTGGTGGGGGGGGTGGGGTGGGGGTGGGGGGGGGGGGGGGGTGGGGTGGGGCGGGGGGGGTGGGGGATGGCGGGGGGATGCACAGGAGGCCAGGAGAGATCCCCTAGAGAGATTTCTGACAGTTGTAGGGACAGAAGAGGCTCTGAGGATGAGGAGGGGGTGAGGCCACGGAGGGCTTTGATAACCAGGGGGAGAATTTTAAATTTCGGGATTTGATGGAGTGGGAGCCAATGTTGACCACTGAGGAAATTGGTGCAAAGTACAATATTCCTGGAAGTGTTTGATCAACACAGAGTATATAATAAATTAGTAGAGATATATAAAACACAAGTTTGATGTACATCAGACTGTTGTATGGGTGGGATCTGGAGCCCACACTCTCTGTCCCCAGGATCACCGACGAGGAAACGTGACAAACATGAATCTCGCCGGCAACGTAAGGAGGTTCACACCCATAATGGGCGAGAATCTGATCTGAATAAATTTTAATTGAGAACCCTCCCCCCACCCCATCAGATTTTACCCCCTCTCCACCCCCATGAGATTTTCCCACCTCATCGATGTGGCGTCACATCAGCAAGGTTCACAACAGGTTGGCCATAGAATCCCTACAATACAGAAGGAGGCCATTCAGCCCATCCAGCCAGCACCAACAATAATCCCACCCTATCCCTGTTAACCCCACATATTTACCTGCTAATCCCTTGAAACTAGGGTCAATTTATCACGGCCAATGCACCTAATCACATCTTTCGGACTGTGGGAGGAAACTGGAGCACCCAGAGGAAACCCACGCAGACACAGGGAGAATGTACAGATGCCACACAGACAGTGACCCAAGCCGGGAATCGAACCCAGGTCCCCGGCATTGTGAGGCAGCAGTGCTAACCACTGTGCCACCAAACCACCAGTATTGGAATAGTCGAGTGTGGAGGTTTGGATAAGAGTTTGCGCAGTGCGGGTGGAGCTGGCTGATGTTAGAGGTGCTGGTGATGATGATGGGGCATGGGAAGCTCAATTTCCGGGTCAAAAATGAAGCCAAGTCATCACCTTACCTTGTGGAATGTCCTGCGAATTCAGCCTTTGGAACTGGGCCCAGCACCTATGCAACAAGGCTGGAGCCGACAGCCATTGCAGCCTGTGGACCAGAGCTCACCATCCATTATCCGGTCCACAATTATTGCACCATGGAACTTTATTATCCTTCAGGTCATTAAATATTTCATGGTGACTCATGCATTGCCTGAAAAGGAGGAGGCAGCTTCAAAAGTAACCTTCAAAAGGAAATTGGATGAATATTTGAGAAGAAATTCTATCTGCCAGGCTGGGGAGACAGTCTAATTGGATGATTCTCTCACAGAGCTAACACGGACAGAATGGGCCTTTCTGTTCTCTCAGCTTGCATTAATGTAGCATCGTTCTCCCCTGCCTCACGATGTCCCAATCTACTTCCCAGCCAATGCTTCCATGTCACCGTTGTAATGTCGGTAATGGCGCAGTTTTCATTATAATAATCTGTTCAGACTGCAAATCTTTTAACACAGCAAGATGTATGCCATTTGTCTAAACTCCTTGGGGATCTATATCTAATGTCGACAAATAGATAATAATCTGTTTGCTTCTCACTCTCTGTGCGGCAGGCTGAACAGAGCCTGCTCCTTCCTAATCAGCAACTAGTTGCTTCATTTAACAGACAACATCAAAATTTGGAAAAGACTAACTGGCATTAAAGGAGAAATCAGCCCGAGCAAATGTTCCCAATTCATCCAAGTCATTTAGGGAAGGAGGAAGTAATGGACTTCTCCTTGCCTGTTTCAGAAAGATGTACCAGGACTCATGGAACTGATTGGAGCCTTTCATCTCTGCACTCCCCCCCCCACCGAGAGCTCATTTCAGGAAAGTAATGCGGAGGAAAATTGTGACTATGGTAGCTAATGGTTATATTACTGGACTAGTAATCCGGAGGCTTGGACTATAATGATCTAGGGACATGAATTTAAATCCCCCACAGCAGCTGAGGGAACTTAAATTGAGTTAATTAAATAAATGTGGAATAAAAAACTCGTCTCACTAACGATGACTGTGAAAGTACTGGATTGTAATTTTTACAAATCACCTCCTGTTTACTAGTGCCTTTGAGGGAAGGAAATCTACCCTCATGACATACCCTGGTCTACGTGTGCCTCCAGACCTTCAGCAATGTGGTTGACTCTTAACTGCTGAACAAACTATTTAGTTAGGGCATCTACATCAATGGGGGGAAAGTAGAAATGGTCGAGAGCTTCTAATTTCTAGGTGTCCAGATCACGAACAACCTGTCCTGGTCCCCCCCATGCTGACACTATAGTTAAGAAAGCCCACCACCACTTCTACTTTCTCAGAAGACTAAGGAAATTTGGCATGTCCGTGACAACTCTCATCAATTTTTACACTTGCACCATGGAAAGCATTCTTTCCAGTTGTATCACAGCTTGGTTTGGCTCCTGCTCTGTCCAAGACCGCAATAAACTACAAAGGGTCGTGAACGAAGCCCAGCCCATCACTCAAACCAGCCATCCATCCATTGACTCTGTCTACAGTTCCTGCTGTCTTGGAAAAGCAGCCTGCATAATCAAGGACCCCACATACCCTGGACATTCTCTCTTCCACCTTCCTCCATTGGGAAAGAGATAGAAAATTCTGAGGTCATGTACCAACTGACTCAAGAACAGCTTCTTCCTGCTGCTGTCAGACTTTTAATGGACCTAAATTATAAAGGGTCTTTTAAGAGACTTTTAGATAAGTACATGGAACTTAGTAAGATAGAGGGTTATAGGTAAGCCTAGTAATCGCTAAGGTCGGGACATGTTCGGCACAACTTTGTGGGCTGAAGGGCCTGTATTGTGCTGTAGTTTTTCTATGTTCTATGTTCTACCTCACATTAAGCTGATCTGTCTCTACACCCTAGCTATGACTGTAAAACTACATTCTGCACCCTCTCATTTCCTTCTCTATGAACAGTATGCTTTGTCTGTATAGCTCACAAGAAACAATACTTTTCACTATACTGATACATGTGACAATAATAACAAATCAAATCAAACTTGGGATGAGTAATAAATGCTGACCTTGTCAGCAACACTCACATTCATAAATGAATTAAAAGCATTCTTGGAGTTAGCATTGGTAACGCTCTGCACACCTTTAGCACCAGAACCATAAATGGAAGAAGATTCAATTAGAAACAGAGTCCTGTAAAACAATTGATGGCAGGAGAGAGAATGAGCAATGATTTGTGAGCGACCCTTTTACAGAACAAAGTTTGGAAGCATGACTTCATTTGGGATGTTGATCATGTTAGCTTGGAAGAACTCTAGCCTTTCAATCACGGACTATTTAGTTCAATAATGTAATGTCCCAACCATGTTAGGGGTTGTAGGTTTTAACAAAAAGGAAAAATGTGGTTTGCACGCGTGGATTCAAACTAACAACAACAGGTTTATTCTCTGCACAGAGTACAAACTGAAAGTTAAACAACAGCCTCTACAACACCCGAATGACATCACCATCAAATCAAAGGATCAGCTCTTAAAGCAAGCCTGACATCCCTCCCTTTTATTTCTGTGCTCATGACAATAAATTTCCACAATGTTATTCATAGGATCAGTAATACTCTAGACACAGTATGGTGTACCATTAATCGTTATTCACAGTCAATAGGAAAGTGGATCAAGAGGATGTCTATTCCTCTTTTGTTGTAGACAATGTTCTGCAATTTCATTGTCTTTGATCCCAGAATTATGATTTGGAACTTCAGTGGACACTTCTTCTCTTGGAAATAATTCTGCATCAACATGATGTAGCAGCAAAGACACAATTATCAGGCAAATCAGATTCAACTAAGTCTTCTGTAGCAGTATTCACAATACTTGGGATTAAAGAAGTTGGTACTTCTAGAGATGATTCTGAGAAATCATTTCAAGATGATAACAATTGGTCAGTGTGGAGTTATCAAACTAGTTCATCTTCAGTTTGAACCATTTGCTAAAACTATGGTTGAAACCCATTTCTCACTTGTGGCAGAATTACACGCTAACACTCGATCTCCTGGTTGAAATGAGCATTGTTTTGCCCTCACTTCTCATCCAACAACTTGAGATTGCTGTTGACGCTCCACTATCTCTGAAGCTTCTGGAGGTAATAAAAGAAATCTAGTTCTCAAATGCAGGTGAATTTTTAGTTGCATGAGTAGTGTTTCTATGAGATACCAAAAAACTATTCACACAACGTAAGAATGAACATTGCTCTTTTAAAGAAAGTTTCAAGGATTGTACAAATCTTTTAGTGAATCCATTGGTTTATGGATGATGAGGTGTGGATTCCATAAACTGAGTACCATTTACTTTGAGATAAACTCCTGTGAAGTAAATTGCGAACCATTATCACTAACAATCTGTTCCAGTTTAGCAAACTTTGCAAACGTTTTTGTGAAGTTTTTCAATGGTTTATTCAGCTGAAGTAGATCTCATGATGACAATTTTTGGCCACTTTGAGTGCGCATCAATTATGATTGAGAATATGTAACTCTCAGACGGAACAGCAAAATCTACATGCAATCATATGCAATGGTATTTTAGCCCACTCCTAAGGGTGTAAAGGAGACAACAGTGGTGTATTTCTTATTTGTGCACAGGATTACATTTTCTCTTCGATCTGAGAATGCATGCCTGGCTACCAAAAGTAACTACGTGCTAATTCCTTCATCTGGACTATACCAGGATGTCCTTCATGTAATTGTTCAGAAACTCACGCGGACGAGGAGAAATTATCACTCTGATTCCCCACAACAGGCACCCACCTTGGTCAACTCAAGTTTTCTTGATACATATGGTTTCAAAACAGGATGCCACAATGCATTCCAGCTACTGTTCCTTTCAACACCACATCCATCGCTGTCCTCATCACGGGATCATTTCTGACGTTTCTCTGAACTTGAAAAGCTGTCACATTCTTCAAACGTGTCCATTCTCAAATAATGTCCATCTTTTTAGGTGCTTTATGTCGGATTTTACTATCAATAATGTGACATAAATACTGAACTGATGCCTGGAAATAGTCACACTTTTCATTCTTGATATACAGACCATGTGCTTTAAGATGTTTCCATGTTGCTTCTAAATTATTCAAGTGCTCCTGTTCACTGGACCCTGTAATTAGAATATCATCCATGTAACATTGTACACCAGAGAGATCACTTAACACCTGATCCATCAATCTTTGGAATTGGGCTGGTGCTGATGTTATTCCAGAAGGCAATCTTTTATAATGAAAAAGACCTTTATGAGTAACGATGGTAAGCAATGGGTGGCAGAGACTCAGTGGCTACATTCATCTGTAAATACGCTTGTGAAAGATCAATCTTGCTGAATTTCTGCCCACCTGATAACCCAGCAAACAAATCTTCAATTAAAGGAAGCGGATATTGATCGGAACACAACACTGGATTTATGTTTGTTTTAAAATCACCACAAATACGAACAAAACCATTTTCTTTCATGACAGATATGATGGGGGTAGCCCAGCCACTCATTGTAACTGGTTCTCACACACCAGTGTTAACAAGTCAGACTAATTCTTCTTCGATTTTGGGATGAATGACAAAATGAATCATTCTTGCTTTGAGACTTTTTGGTTGACAACTAGGTTTTATCTTGATTTTCACTTGAACTCCCTGCATTGAGCCCAGTGTCTCTTCAAATACACTCTTGTATTTATCCAGAGGTACTGTATGTAGGTCTGTTTTGGCATCGTCTCTTTTAAAGGAAGACGTTTCAGCTTTTGTTGGTATGTAGTCTCAGGGATTAAAGTCCAGCAGGTTTATTTAGAATCACGAGCTTTCGGAGCGCTGCTCCTTCATCATCTTCCCGTGCCCACCCCAGTCCAACGCCGGCATCTCCATTTCTCAGGAATTAAAGACACAGTAGCAACCTCCATCCTAATAGGTTGTTCACTTAACTTCGGAATCATCCAGAATCGATGTGATTTACCCTGCATGGATAAGACGGTCAGTTGGAGATCTTCATCATATTTCTAAACATTCTCTACTTCACAGTTGTGATTCTTTTCTTCAAAGTTGTAAATTCTTTATATAGAGAGCAACTTGTTCTTCTCCTTGAAGGTCCCAGACACTTCTTCTGAATATTCTTCTCAGGGGGAGCTGCTCTAGCCCAACAAGCTTTTGCAATGTGACCCATTCTGTCACAATTCTCGCATTGACTATCCTTGCTCCAGCACTCACTCACTGGCCTGTTTTGGCACATCTGTGACATGCTTGTTTTTTTTTTGGGTCGTTCCCAACTTCATTCCTGCAACAAATTGTGAAGCATCTTTAGCAGCCAATTCCATCGTCATTGCGATTTCTACTGCTGGCTTTTAAAGTCAAAGTGTGTTCACTAAACAATCTCCTTTCAATAGCCTCATTTTGGTGAGAATAGAGGAGAAGATCTCAAAGAGTATCTTCTATCGACTCACCAATCTTACAATACTGTGCCAGCCTTTTCAAAGTTGCCACAAACTGAGCAATGCTTTCACCTCCCATTTGGTTCCTTGGGTGGAACCTGAACTGTTCCATGATGATCAATGGCTTTGGAGAGTAATGCTCTTCAAGGGTCTTTGTCAAATCATCAAATAATTGTAAGTTTTGGTTCCTGGCCTTGCTGGATAAACCAAGTGCCAGAGCAAATTGTAGGTTTTACTTCCTATTGTGCTGAGAAAAGCTGGTACGAGCAACTCATTTGTAAGTTTATTCACTTGTACGAAGTATTCAAAACGCTCTGCAAAGGAACTCCATGATTCATTTTCTGCATTGAAAGAACCCATGGATCCTAATTGACCCGCCATTTCTCTTACAGGTGCTAGTGACTCGGGACTGCTCCATATATTTTTTTTTCCCTGTCTTCCCAGTACACCCCTTGTTACCCTGGAGACTATTGACTTGATTCATTTTTTTCTTTCAAACAGTCCGAGCCGCACAGAAGAACATCCCTTCATTTGAAATATGTCAGATACTATCTGAAATCTCACCTTTCCCTGATTGAGAAAAAAACCCAAATTTAAAACCACACAAACAGCCTTTTCCTTTTTGTCTTCCTGCACTGGAGGAGGTGATGGCCTAGTGGTATTATCGCGAGATTATTGATCCAGAAACTCAGCTAATGTTCTGGGGACCCAGGTTCGAATCCCGCCACGGTAGATGGTGAAATTTGAATTCAATAAAATAAATCTGGAATTAAGAATCTACTGATGACCCTGAAACTATTGTCGATTGTCGGAAAAATCCATCTGGTTCACTAATGTCCTTTAGGGAAGGAAATCTGCCGCCTTTACCTGGTCTGGCCTACATGTGACTCCAGAGCCACAGCAAGTGGTTGACTCGCAACTGCCCTCCAAGGGCAACTAGGGATGGGCAATAAATGCTGGCCAGCCAGCGATTCCCATGAATTAATAAATTAATTCTTTATGTCCCAAGAATTAATAAAACTGGCACTTATTGTTTTGTATCTCAAACCTTCTAATATTCGAAGTGTGAGGACCCGCGATTAATTTGTCTTCTACTTAGGATCTTTTCTCAATGTTCTTGATGAAGCAAAATCCTGACTCATTGCCAATTTCCCTCTTGTAATCTCCTAACTATGTTCAGGGTTGTGGGTCTTAAACAGAAAGAAAGAGATGTGGTTTGCACATCTCCTCAAATTAAAACAACAGGTTTATTCGAGATGGTCTCTGCACAGAGTACAAACTGAAAGTAAAACTACAGCTTCTATAACATCCTAATGACATCACCATCAATTCCTATAATCAGCTCTTAAAGCAACCAATGCAACCCTTGTAAATATGTAATTAACTTAGAGTGGCTCTCCAGGGGCAGAGATGCCATCTTTCAAGTGAGATATTAATGTGAGATCTCTAATCAGCTAGATATTAACTATTTCATGGCTCTATCTGAAGATGACTATAGTTGTGAGGTGGGTGATGGATTGGGGGAATATTCTCCACTTGTTCTGGACAAGATTCCTCTTCCAATCATCACTATATATAACTGATGAACTGGTCAACTACCTCATTGGCTGTTTGTGAGATGAAGCCATTGAAAAATGTGCCACAACCTTTCCCTACACAGCAACTGGGCGCTACTGTTTAAATGCTTCAGGACAGTGAGCGTGCAGTGAGGCGATGGACTGGAAACAAGTTCACCCATTGCCTTACAGGCTACTGAAGATGCAACATTCAATCAGTGCAAAACAGATGCGTCCTTTTGATACCAAAAGCATAGAGGGATAGGGAGCAGATGGCGTCAACGTTTGGGAGAACTGTGCAGAGTGATCAACCTGGACTTGCATTTATATAGCACCTTTCAGAAAATGTCTAATCACTGTTCCTAATTTCATAAGATGTAGGAGCAGAATTAGGCTATTCGGCCCATCAAGTCCGTTCTGCCATTCAATCATGGCTGATATGCTCCTCATCCCCATTTTCCTGCCTTCTCCCCAAAACCCTTCAACCCATTACCAATTAAAAATCTGTCTAACTCCTGCTTAAATTTACTCACTGTCCCAGCATCCACCTCACTTTGGGGTAGCGAATTCCACAGATTCACAACCCTTTGGGAGAAGTAGTTTCTCCTCAACTCTGTTTTAAATTTACTACCCCTTATCCTAAGTTTATGACCTCTCGTCCTCGAATGTCCCACAAGAGGAAGCATCCGCTCCACGTCTACTTTATCCACACCTTTTATCACCTTGTATACCTCAATTTGATCTCCCCTCATTTTTCTAACTTCCAGAGAGTATCGGCCTAAACCGTTCAATGTCTCTTCATACAACAAACCCCTCATCTCTGTCGCATAGAAACTGCGGCAGCCACTGTGCACATCACAATTCCACAAACAGTGTGATAGTGGCCAAATAAGCTTTGTTTTTCACTCATTGCTGGGATAAATATTGACCAGAACACTGGGAGAACTACCCTGCTCTTTGAATAGTGGAAGACTTTTGACCCATCCAAGAGAGCAGAGAGGGCCTCAGTTTAATAACGCAAAGGGAAGTTGTCCCTTCTGATAGTGCAGCACTCTCTCCGCACTGGCACCGGGCTCTCAGCCAGAGTTTGATGGTGTCCTGAGAGAAGGACTTGAACCCAATACCATCTGATCCAGGTGAAATTACCACAGCTGATGCAAAGCACGAAGGAGGTGAGGGGCGAGGCAGGGTAGATAAATGAGCCACGCGGAAGGTTAATTGAGGAGGGACCAGCCCTAATGCCTGAAAATTACTCCAGGTGTGTCCCTCCCCACTCCCAACTATCTGCTTGGTGGGCTGTTACGGGATTAAGATCAGATTGGTCCTTGCTAACCACATGACAAACAGACCAATCCTGAATGTTGAAGGATGACTGTGCTGTTATAATTTGTGAAATATTCCAGAACCACAGGCACCAGATTTTTGAACAGATATTTGATCAATTCTGTCACATCTACTAATCCTGGAGATGAGTATGGCAGAATGAACATTGAGGAGAAGCATTGGCCAGTGAGGAGAGACAGATGTGACCAATTAGAAATTAAATAATCATTGTAAGCTCAAACAATAAATACTTATATTCAAATTGCTAATGTCTTTCATCAATCAATTAATTCCTTTTATTTATTTTTTCAGATCAGGACAGATAAGGGAGGAAGTTCAGGATAATTAAATAGAGGAGTTCAAAGTGCTGAGGAGTTTTGATGGACTCGATCAAGAGGAATTGTTTCTGTGCTGGGGAAACTGAGGATAGAGAGAGAAGAGAATTGACAAAAGGCTCAGGGGAAAACGGGAATGTTTTAATAATCACTTTCAAAATAGGAATTGGATAAATAGTTGAAGGGGTATATTTATTTACAGGCTAAGGGGAAAAATACTAATTGGATAGCTCTGTCCCAAGACTAGCACAGTTGTGATGGGCCAAAAGATCTGATATCAATGAATAAAAGACTTACATTTATGCAATACTATTCCCAAGTCCATTACGCAGCTTCCCCCTCCTCCCCGCAGCCCCCTTGTTGCAGCAGCGCCACTGAGAATGTTGGTCACTGCCGGGACTACATCAGTCCCCTCGAAAGAAGACTTGTGTTGGAGACCTGTTTGTAAGTTCTGGCTTTATAGCAGAAGCAGATAAGCAGCAGATGTGATTCTGCTGCTTGTGGTAACTGATTTACAGCCTGTGTGTTCGCACTTGGGAAGGCTGGTAAATTCTGCCCAATTTTCCCTTGACTCTGAGTACATTTTTACTGGAAATTATTTCTGTAGATGTGGACTTCATTGGCAAGACCTATTGTGTGTCCCTGTTTGTCCCTTGGGATGGAGATGCTCAAGAACCTTCTGGAACTGTGTCAGTTCATATGCTGAATGTGCGAGTGGTGCTGTTAGGGAGGGAGTCTCAGGATTTGACCCAGTGATGTAGCTGGGATCTTGCTATGTGCAAACTGGTTGCCATGTTTCCTAAATTATAAAAGTGACTGAACTTCAAAAGTACTTCATTGGCTGTAAATCGGTTTTGAAAATCCTGGAGTAGAGAAAGATGCTATCGAAATGCAAGTTTATTTCTCCTGTTTTGTTTCTTATTGATCCTGGCCCATGTTTGGTGTTTATTATTGCCGTTATTGACTTTTCTATGGTTTATGTTCTCTGACTGCCAAACCACATGTTCTGAATTCTTCCCTATATTTTTACAGAAGCGATTAACATTGAATAATCGCCAAATTAATCATTTCTGGTGACCACATTATTCATGAACTGTGCCAGTAAGAAAATAGTTCCCATTGCGGTCAGAGTGAGGGTTGTGGATTTTCTCACTGGTGGGAAAGGTGGGGGAGGGGGTGATTGAAGGCTGCTTTGGAGCAGCAGTAATGGGCATCTATAGAGCACCCTGAACCCAGTAAAACATCCCACAGTGATTCACAGGAATGTTAGCAGGGAAAATTTCACACTGAGCCGCACAAGGAGATATTAGAACAAAGGTAGTCAAAGATGTAGGTTAACATAGAATCCCTAACGGTACAGAAGGAGGCCATTTGGCCCATCAAGTCTGCACCAACTCTCCGGCATAACATCTTACTCAGGCCCTATCCTCGTAACCTCATTCATTTACCCAACTAATCCCCCTAATCTATACACCTTGGGACACTAAGGGGCAATTTACCGTGGCCAATCCACCTAACCTGCAAAAGCTTCATCAAAGACAGTTGGAGGGATGGGAAGGTTTATGGAGGGGATTGTGGTGCCTCAGAACCAGGCAGCAGAAGCTGGAATATGTGGAAATTGATGCGTTTGGGAAGAAGGGGCAGGGAATATAAATTTAATGGCACATTTCAAAACCATGTGAGGAGACAGAACTCCTGGGGATTGGAACAGTTATTACAGCACAGAAGGGGGCCATTTGGCCCATCACCTTCCTGTGGACTCTCTGTAAAGCAATCCAATCAGTCCAGTTTCCTCACTCTATCCCAGAAGCGCTGCAAGTCTGGAACAAGTTGCCAGAGGTAGTAGTAGAGGCGGGTACAATTTTGTCTTTTAAAAACATTTAGACAGTTATATGGGTAAGATGGGTACAGGGGGATATGGGCCAAACGCGGGCAATTGGGACTAGCTTAGTGATAAAAACTGGGCGGCATGGACAAATTGGGCCGAAGGGCCTGTTTTCATGTTGTAAACCTCTATGACTTTAAATTTATTTACTTTCAAGCACCTATCCAATTTCTTCTGGAAATCATTCACCGTCTCGGCTTCCAACTCCCCTATATGCAGTGAGTCCAGATAATTACCACTTGCTGTTTTAAAAAATATTTGCCTCACATTTCCCGCTGTATCTTTGGCCCCAAACCTTAAATCTGTGCCTCTAATCCATTGCCAATGGCTAAGATTATCTTTGCCCGTCTTACCTAAACCCGCCATAATTTTGTACGCATCTGTCAAATCTCCGTCCTGCTGTCTGTGCTCCAGGGAGAACAACCTCAGCTACTCCAACCTAACCGTGGAGTTAGAATCCCTCATGCCTGGAGCCGTAAAGCTCCTCTGCGCCCTCTCAAGGACCCTCACATCCTTCCTAAAATGTGCTGACCAGAACACGCCTGACTGGAGCTTTGTCAGCTGCAGCTCAATTTTTTTGAATTCATTCATGGGACATGGATGTTGCTATCTGACCAGTATTTATTGCCCATCCTTGAAACTGAGTGGCTTGATAGGACATTTCAGAGGGCAGTTGAGAGTCAACCACATTGCTGTGGCTCTGGAGTCACATGTAGGCCAGACCGGGTAAGGATGGCAGATTTCCTTCCCTAAAGGACATTAGTGAACCAGATGAGTTTTTTCCAACAATCGACAATGGTTTCATGGTCATCAGTAGATTCTTAATTCCAGATTTTTTTTATTGAATTCAAATTCCACCATCTGCCACGGTGGGATTCGAACCCGGGTCCCCAGAACATTAGCTGAGTTTCTGGATTAATAATCTAGTGATAATACCACGAGGCCATCATCTCCCCTATTGGTCACACACTTGTCTCTGAATCACAAAGTTCCAGACTCAAGTCCCACTCCTGGCCTTGAGTGCGAGAATGAAGATCTTCCAACAGACTTGTGAGAAAAGTTATAGCTCATGAAATAAAATGGACAGAGAGTAATTGTTAATGTTTCTCATGCTGGAGGAAGGCTTATAGTGGAGTTCCCCAGGGGTCAGTGTTGGGACCCTTGCCTTTCCTGATTATTATTCATGACCTAGACTTTTGTGTACAAGGCACAATTGCAATGTTTGTGGGTGAATACAAAAATTGGAATTATTGTAACATGTGAAGATGAGGGGAGTGTCGACCTTCAAAAGGACATAGACAAGTTGGTGAGTGGGCAGGTAGGCAGCAAGTGAAGTTTAATGTGGAGAAGTGGGAGGTGATTCATTCTGAGTGGAAGAACACAGAGAGACAAAGTAAAAGAAAGGGTACAAGAGCAGAGGGACAGAGGGTGTATATGTGCACAAATCATTGAAGTTGACAGGACAGGATGCGAGAATAGTTAAGAAAGCATACAGTGGGTTTTATGAATAGATGCATAAGGTATAGGAGCAAGGCAGTTACATTATGCTTGTATGAGCCATTAATTCAGCTCAGCTACAGTATTGTGTCCGGTTCTGGGCACCACACTGTGGGAAGGATGTGAGGCCATTGGACAGAGTACTGGATGGTTCCAGGGACGAGATAGATTGGAGAAATTGGGACTAAAGAAGGCTGTGCGGAGACTTGATAAAGATATTGAGAATCATGAAGGTTTGGCTGGAGATGGGGAGAAACTGTTCTCACTCGTGAAAGGATTGAGAACGAGAGGGCACACAGGTTTAGAGTAATTGATAAAAGAAGCAAAAGGGACATAGGTAAAGCCTTTTTCACACAGCGAGTGGTTAGGGTTTGGAATGCACTGCCTGAGAGTGTGATGGAGGCAGGTTCAATTGAAATATTCAGAAGGGAATGAGAATGTTATCTGAATAGGAAGAATGTGCAGGATTATGGGAGAAACATAGAAACATAGAAAAACTACAGTACAAACAGGCCCTTCGGCCCCACAAGTTGTGCCGAACATATCCCTACCTTCTAGGCCTACCTATAACCCTCCATCCTATTAAGTCCCATGTACTCATCCAGGAGTCTCTTAAAATCCCTATTGAGTTCGGCTCCACCACCACTGACGGCAGCAGAGAAGGTGGGAAAACTTGAGTAAATTGCTCACTATGGAGCTGGTGCAGACACGATGGGCTGAATGGCCTCCTTCTGCTCTGCAACAATTCTGTGAGGTAGTAGATTGACCATAATCTTATTGAAGGAGGAGCAGGTTTAAGGAGCTGTATGGTCTTCTCATGTTTCTAGTCCTTCGGTTCTTAGTGACAAGCTCTTTCACTAAATATATACATTTCACCTCTTCGTGCAGCCACCTGAAAGATTGGCGGAAAGTGTCTGAATTTCTTCTCAATTGATGGATCGCATTCATGCACCTTGCAGAGCGGAACTCTGATGATTAATTACTTCAGTAACCACCAGTGATGTTGAGATTCAATTAAGTTAAATTGATTGATACTGTACACAGATGCTTCAATCTGTTTAAAAGCTGCCAATGTCTCACTCTGCTCAGAAAGAGGGTTGGGAGAAAGGTTATCAATTATTTTATCATCAGTTCCATGTGTTTTTGTTTTTAAAGCATAAACTAGGATTGAGAATGAAGGAGCTGAAATTCAGCATTGGCACATTGCAAACTGAGAGAGGCAGTGAATCATCAGTCTGAGTCTAAAGCCCACTCCCATTTACTGAGAGAGGCAGTGAATCATCAGTCTGAGTCTAAAGCCCACTCCCATTTACTGAGAGAGGCAGTGAATCATCAGTCTGAGTCTAAAGCCCACTCCCATTTACTGAGAGAGGCAGTGAATCATCAGTCTGAGTCTAAAGCCCACTCCCATTTACTGAGAGAGGCAGTGAATCATCAGTCTGAGTCTAAAGCCCACTCCCATTTACTGAGAGAAGCAGTGAATCATCAGTCTGAGTCTAAAGCCCACTCCCATTTACTTGCCATCAGCTTCAACAGACAGAGTTATTGAATGCTCGATTGTCACCCGCAATCTCTCAAGCTGTGGCTTTAAGCCTAATAGATGATTGTCGTAGAATTGTTTTGCTTTGCTAAGTTCAAATAATAATAATGACTATCATATCTAACGTATATCATCTTTAAACAATATACAACACCACAACGTGCCTCACTGGAATGTTTATCAAAGATGTGGAGATGCCGGCGTTGGACTGGGCTAAGCACAGTAAGAAGGTTGGACTTTAACCCTGGTGTTGTGAGACTTCTTACCATGTTTATCAAACACAATGTTGGTACCAAGCCATGTTTCAGCAGATGACCAAGTGAAAGATGTGGATTTTAACGTGGCAGCTTGTTGTTCTCAGCCAGTAGAATGAGGCTGTGATTCTTTTCATTGACCAAATCAACAAATTGAGGGAAAGACTGAAAGGCAGCCGCTTAAAGGGATACTGCATCAAAGTAAACAGAATAGGGAAGGAGTCAAAACACAAAGCAATTCTCCTCAGTGTTTGTGGAACTCAGACCTATAACATAATCGCAGCCCCAGGTGTGTCCCACTCCAAATCATTCAGTGATGTAATGGATTTGGTGGAAGCTCAATTCCAACCTAAAGCATCAGTCGTACTCCAGAAATTCAAATGTAATTTGAGGGTGAGAGCTCCAGGCAAATCGACTGCGACTTACATTGCCAAACTGAAGCAATTATCAGAGTGTTGTGACTTTGGAGCAACCCTCAGTGACATGTTGTGGGATTGGTTAGCCTGTGGCATTAGCAATTGTTCTATTCAACGCAGATTGCTTGCAGAGGTTGGCAAAAATTTTACATGAGCAATGGAGATAGCGTTGGTCATGGAAAGTGCTAAACGATAGAATCCCTGCAGAAACAGACTATTCGGCCCATTGAGTCTGCACCAACTCTCTGAAAGAGTCTCCCACCCAGGCCCTCCTCTCTGCCTTCTTCCTGTAATCCATTTACCATGGCCAGTCCACCCAACCCGCACATCTTTGGACTGCGGGAGGAAACCGGAGCAGCCGGAGGAAACTTGCGCAGACACGGGGAGAATGTGCAAACTCCATGCAAACATGGACATTTGATAAAGCAAAGTCAAGATCGCCCAGTAATCGATGAGCTAAGATGTTGCAAGTGAAATTGTTCGAGAAGATTCTTAGGGATAGGAGCTATACATATTTGGAACTGAATGGTCTTATTAACAACAGACAGCATGGTTTTGTATGAGGGAGGTCATGTCTCACTAATCTGATTGAGTTTTTTGAGGAGGTGACAAAAATGATTGATGAGAGAAGGGCTGCGGATGTTGTCTACATGATTTAGTAAAGCATTTGACAAGGTCCCTCATGGCAGGCTGGTACAAAAGGTTAAATCGCAAGGGATCAGTGGTGAACTAGCTCGATGGATTCAGAACTGGCTTGGCCATAGAAGACAGAGGGTAGCGGTGGAAGGGTGTTTTTCTGAATGGAGGTCTGTAACTCGTGGTGTTCCGCAGGGATTAGTGCTGGGATCTCTGTTGTTTGTAATATATATAAATGACTTGGAAGAAAACGTAGCTGGTCTGATCAGCAAGTTTGTGGATGATACTAAGAGTGGCGGAGTTGTGGATAGTGATGAACATTGTCAGAGAATACAGCAGGATACGGACAGGCTGGAAAATTGGGCGGAGAAATGGCAGATGGAATTTAATCCGAACAAATGAGAGGAGATGCATTTTGGTAGAACCAATTCAGGTGGGAGCTATAAAATAAATGGCAGAACCATCAGGAGCATCGACACACAGAGAGATCTGGGAGCACAGGTCCTCAGATCCTTAACAGTGGCAGCACAGGTGGAAAAGGTGGTGAAGAAAGCATGTGGCACGCTCGCCTTCATTGGACAGAGCATCGAGTATAAAAATTGTCAAATTATGTTACAGTTGTATAAAACATAGGTTAGGCCACATTTGGAATGCTGTGTCCAATTCTGGTCACCAAACTACCAGAAATTTGTGGAGGCTTTGGAGGGAGTGCAGAAAAGATTTACCAGGATGTTGTCTGGTGTGGAGGGCATTAGATTGAATAAACTGGGATTGTTCTCCCTGGAAAGATGGAGGCTGAGGGGTGACCTGATAGAAGTTTATAAAATTATGAGGGGTATGGATAGGGTGAACAGTTGGAAGCTTTTTCCCAGGGCAGAAATGACAATTACAAGGGGGCACAAGTTCAAGATAAGGGGGGAAAGGTTCAGTGGAGATGTGCGGGGGAAGTTTTTTACACAGAGGGTGGTGGGGGCCTGGAATTTGCTGCCAAGTGAGCTGGTTGAGGCAGATACGTTAGTGACATTTAAGACTTATCTGGATAGACACATGAACAAACAGGGAATAGAGAGATACAGGCGGTTGGTTTAGATAGGTAAACGTGATCGGCGCAGGCTTGGAGGGCCAGAGGGCCTGTTCCAGTGCTGTACTGTTCTTTGTACACAATGTGGACGAGCCTAGTACCAGTGATTCTGGTATTCACTTTCCTTTTAATCTAAAAACTGACACAATAGACCCTATCAGTGTCATGCTCCAAGTAAATGGGAAGCCTCTTCAGATGGAAGTGGATTCAGGGACATTAGCCACTATGATGGGTGACCAAACGTTTCAGTACCTCAGGCAGGAAGTCCAACCACTGAACGTGAAGAGGACTCCTGCAAGTTGAAGTCTCGGAAAAGATTCACAACGCAAAGTCCCTCCCCGCTTTTCCAAACAGCAGCAAGGTTAACTGAGTAAGTCGAGTTGGAAGGTTTTATTTTTCAGCAACGCATGTGTTCGCATTGTACCAATGAATAAAACAGCAAAATGCTTCTTAACGTCACTAATCTCACAGTCACAATGAACATTTACATTACTGCGGGCTGCTAATAATATCAACCAGCAAACCCTCTGCTCATTCCAAGAATATGATTTTAATTCCTTGCTCGTGTGTTTATTGTAAACTGAATCAGCAGCTCTGCACAAACAGCAGGATGAGAAATGTCATTTGGATCTATTAAATGAGCATCCACTGATATCATTGGTAGTAATTTCCTGTTGTTACAGTTTCTGTACGGCCCTCAGTTACACTGATAAATCTGAATAAAAGCCAGGAATATTATTAAGATTCTATTGATTAAACACTATCTCACACTTTCACAACATCCTCTCGTGTCTTATAGCCAATGGCATATTGTGGAAGTGTAATCACTATTATAATGGAGCCAACTGTGGCAGCCAGTTGGATACAGAACGCTCTTGGCCATAGAAGACAGAGGGTAGCAGTAGAGGGATGCTTTTCTGAATGGAGGGCTGTGACTAGCGGTGTTCCCCAGGGATCAGTTCTGGGACCTTTGTTGTTCACAGTAAATATAAATGATTTGGAGGAAAATTAATAATTAGTAAGTTGGCAGACAACACAAAAATTGGTGGAGTTGCAGATAGTGAAGAGGATTGTCGGAGGATGCAGCAAGATATAGACCGGTTGGAAACTTGGGTGGAGAAATGGCAGATGGAGTTTAATCCAGACAAATGTGAGGTAATGCATTTTGGAAGGTCCAACGCATGTAGGAATTATACAATAAATGGTAGAAGCCTAAGGAGTATTGACAGGCGGAGAGACCTGGGTGTACATGTGATGCACCATCAATCAAGCAAAGACTAGTTTGTATGCAAGAACAAATAGGCTTTTATTAGCAAAAGACTTGGAGCACACCCATGCCGATGAACTGGTCCAGACTGAGGCAGGGGGGTGGGGAGCAGTCGCCTTTATACCTGGACCGGGGGGGGGAGGAGGCCCGGCCAGGGCCGGCAGGGACGTGTCCAGGCATGTCACACACACACAGGCAAAAGGCTAACAGTGGTTTACCACAACATGTCCACCGATCACTGAAAGAGGGAACACAGATGGAGAAGGTAGTCAAGAAAGCATATGGCATGCATGCCTTCATCGGCCGGAGCATTGAGTATAAAAATTGGCAGGTCATGTTGCAGCTGTAGAGAACCTTAGTTAGGCCTCATTTAGAATATTGTGTACTATTCTGGTCACCACACTACCAGAAGGATATGGATGCTTTGGCGAGGGTACAGAAGAGGTTTACCAGGATGTTGCCTGGTCTGGAGTATGCTAGCTATGAGGAGAGGTTGAATAAACTCAGTTTGTTCTCACTAGAACAAGAGAGGTTGAGGGGTGACCTGATTAGGTTTACAAGATTATGATTGGAATGGACAGAGTGATGTGGAGATGCAGGCATTGGACTGGGATAAACACAGTAAGAAGTCTCACAACACCAGGTTAAAGTCCAACAGGTTTATTTGGTAGCACGGGCTTTCGGAGCGCTGCCCCTTCATCAGGTGAGTGGAGGATTGGGTTCACAAAAAGGGCATATATGGACACAGACCCAATTACAAGATAATGGTTGGAATGTGAGTCTTAACAGGTAATCAAGTAATCAAGTCTTTACAGGTACAGACAATGCAAGTGGAGAGAGGGCCAAGCACAAGTTAAAGAGATGTGAATTGTCTCCAGCCAGGACAGTTAGTGAGATTTTGCAAGCCCAGGCAAGTTGTGGGGGTTACAGATAGTGTGACAAGATCCCGGTTGAGGCAGTCCTCATGTGTGTGGAACTTGGCTATCAGTTTCTGCGTTGTCATGTGTTGTGAAGGCCGCCTTGGAGAACGCTTACCCGAAGATCAGAGGCCGAATGCCCTTGACTGCTGAAGTGTTCCCTGACTGGAAGGGAACACTCCTGCCTGGTGATTGTCGAGCGGTGTTCATTCATCTGTTGTCGTAGCGTCTGCATGGTCTCCCCAATGTACCATGCCTCGGGACATCCTTTCCTGCAGCGTATCAGGTAGACAACATTGGCAAGGTCACAAGAGTGCTTGTGACTCAGTGCCCTTTTTTCCTGTGTTATAAATCGTTGTGACTGTTTGAAATTTGGTATTCTTGTTTTCGTCCCAATGAGTGCGAGATGCAAAGTTTCACCTGTGGACTGACCCTGGCTCTGGGTTGTGTGTATGAGATTACAGGTTTCCAGAATTGCTGGTGCGATGGAACGGCGCATCTTCCTGCGCTCGCTGGATTTTGTCAGACTTTTCAAAATGGCGACATCCCACTTCTACCTGAAGAAGAAGGACCACAATGGTGGAGTAAGTCAGCTGGCTGCTGACTTAATTCACTCAGCGTCATCGTATTACAGGTTGGGACTATTGGGAAAGAATCACGGGTTTGCTATTTCCAAACTTGGAGAAAGGTACCCGGAGTGGGCAAAATTAATATTGAGGATTTTTTCTGCAGGACCCGGGCTCCACATGTTGAGACGTGGAGTCTGGGATTGGGTTTGGTTATAAGTTGTTTCAAATGGCACTTCTGACTTCATGGGGTTTCTCAGGACTAACTGGCCTGGAAGTTTTTATCTCGCCCTTGCAGGCTGCAAGCTCTCCTTGATGAAGCTGGACTTCCAAGGAGGATGCAATGAGGTCTTCTGCTCAAGTCAAACTTCTACTTTCTCTTGTCTGCTTCAAGGCTCTTCAATCTCTGGAGCTTTATCATTATCCTTTTCTGGTGAGTTTTCTCCATGTCAGTGAACCGAATCTATCCTTCTTTCCATTCCTCAGCATTCTTGTGAGGTTGGGGTTTTGACCCAATGCTCCCACCATGAAGAATGCTGCTTCGGGCATCATGAAGTGTTCTGCGTATATTAACAGCAAGTCTTTCTTCACAACTCATAATTAAGTACATATCTACAGTAGAGGAATGGAGCAGACACCAGCTTAGATCTTTACCCAACTCTGAATGTCTCTGGACTGACCTGGCTCTGGATCAGGACCGGAATTTTCCAGCTGTTCATGATCCAGCACGGCTGCAAGCGAGGGTGTGGAATTTGGCGCTCAGCCAAATGTCCGTTTACTGCAGCAGGACAGGAGAATCCTGCTGGCGTGAATGGCTGGAAAATTCCAGCCCATGCGTCTTCCCACATCAATCACTGTGTTTGGCGGTACTGTACACAGTCCCAAATTTAACCCTTTATGTACCCGCCCCTACTACTACACAAGATGGCAGAGCCTTAAGATCAAAGTTAAGACATGTCAGGAATGATGTCAGGGAATACTTTGAAGGAAATCTGAAGCCGTCTCTGCAAATATCTGCTGAATATTACCACACTGCAATCTGTAAACTTTGGGTAAAGCTTTGAAGGATTATGGGAACAAGGTGAGTACATAGAGCTAAGATACCGATTAACTGTGACCTGATTGAATGACAGAATTGTCTCAAAGGGCTGAATGGCCTCCTTCTGTTTCTATCAGCTAAGCTTCACCGCCAATTTAAAGATATCTCCTCTTTTCTATGGACGTAATTGTGTTCTTTTTCACTACCAGAAGCTAAAGGTGTGTGAATAAAGTACAAACAGGACAGTGAGCTGACAGATGATGAGAGAATCAGAGGTGTTGGCAGCAGGGATAGGGAAGATAATGTTCAGGAATGCTTTGAACAAACAAAATATTTATAGAGCTTGGTTTGGTGCAGAGATATGAGCAGCGTGTGAATGGAACACCATATGCTGCAGTTATTTTAGATCGGAACTGTGAAAGCTGTGCAGCACACGGGCTCATTTTGGATACAATCCAGATCTGCAGATTATAAACTGCATCCAAGAACTTTCTGTGGGATTATGACAGCAGCATGGAACTCATTCTCATTGACACCGTGTTTTATCATCTCTTTGGTAAATTGCTGCTTACGCTTGGTGAAGGTTTGTTGGTGAAACAGGAATGTTCATGGGCACCACCAGCAGGTGTGAAGAGATCCAATGTCCTTGTGCCCTCCTCCATGTCTTTGTTACATCAGAGTCTTGCCTATTCCAATGATTCCCAGCCAAACTACCGCCCTCTGACCTCCATAAACATGACCTCCTCTGAAACTCGGTTGCCCATACCCTGCACCTAAGAACAGCTGAGTTAGCCCTGGCATCCTGACCTAGAGTTATCCCTTTCCCACATCACTGAAAAAACAGATCACTTGGTCATTAATTTCATTGCTGCTTGTGGGATCTTGCTGTGTGTAAATTGTCCACTGCCTATCAATGATGCACGTCAAAAAGGGACATCCTGAGGTCATGAAAGGCTCGATAGAAATATAAATCTGTCTTTCTTTATGAACAAGAGAAACAGATAAATATTTTCTCCAGCGTTTTGACTCCAAAATGCTGTTTTCTGAATAAATATTCCTGAATAAAATTATCCAGTTACAAACGGGCATGACTTCAGTGATATTTGAACAACAATCTCTTTTTTTTCTCATTCTGTTTGGGGATGGTAGATTTCAGTGACAGATTGCAAAGGCAGCACAGGAAGTGTAGCAATGGACAGCGTTCTCAGAACAGATGCTCTGGTTGTCTGTCTGGTGTTGTGTTTACGTTACTGTTAGGCAGAGAGAGATGAAAGTAATTAGAAAGATCTTGCTGTTCCTGAGAGGAGTTGATTTATATAAGTCTGTGCGCTGATATGGTAGGAAATGTGTGGACCCCACCCCCCTCCCTTAACAAAAAGCTGCATTTGTGTAGTTTCTGTCATACCTGGGACGTTGCAACTTGCTTTGCAGGAAGCAGTGGGTAAAGAGATGGTGAGACAGCAAGAGACTGATGCAAGGTGACTGAAGCCTTTGTCAAGATGGATGTTGAGGAGAATTGTTAAAGATGGAGATGAGAGAAAGGCGCCGAGGCAGAAACCAGGGAGCCAATCAAACATTCGAAGTAAGACAGCAGACAATTTCCCATCCGTCCTGGCTTGAGGTGGATGTACAAAAGGGTTAATTCATGAACCCTCTTTCTAACATTCTCAGAGGGTTATAAATAATTGTACCTTTCCCATATTGACAATTGGGACCCAGAATTGTGAACAGGAAACTGAGAGCACTGGGATAGGTCGAAGAGTAAGTCATTTTTTGACTTCTCATCAGAACTGGATGATGTGAGAGATGGAGAGAGGTTGGAAAGAGCTAGGCAGCGAAGGGACCTGTAAACAGGAATGAGAATTCGAACAGTCTTCTGCATATACTAAAAATCTCAATGCATTTTACATCATTGTAAGGAGCAGCACATTCCCATGGTCTGAAATTCTAAATTCAGATAAGCGTGCTTGCTCATCAATATTGATGGACTTGTCTTCAAGTAAACTAACAGTCTGAAGTGACCATTTGACAAACTAGTTTTGCCAAAAAAAAACATAATTTCTAAATGCCATTGAGAGCTTTTTACAAGGATATTTTGCTGAGCAATTGAAATGAGGAACTCCACCAGCCCTGCTACCTGTACACCAATCAAATAGCTTCCTCGTCAATCACTCGAGAATGAATATCTTACGAGCGACAGAAGGGACTCTACCTGCACCACATTTTGAACTCTCTGAATGATGAAAGTGAAGTGGGTGGAAGGGCACAGCGAAGAGAATTTGCGCAATTGTTCAACCATTCCTGTTTTAATTAACTGCACGCCTTTCAACTAATCACAATTAATCAAGTAGTAATCGAAACTGTGAAAAATGATTCAGTGGCTGGTAGGGAAGGAATCGTAGAGCACCAGAGAGTGAGAAGATTGAGGTCGTTTTGAGGTCACCCTGATATTCCCAGTAATTTGACATGCCAAAGGAGCAGATGATCTCTGATGATGGAGCAGAAAGAAACTGTTTAATGATAATGGGTGCTGAACTCCATCTGAACTCTGAGGAATATTCAATTGATAAGCTGTTGGCATTTGATTTTGCTTTGCTTTTCTGTTATGGTTTAAAATGATTTGCCATGTGTTTAAGTTCCTCTCTGGCTTTGCTCCTGCCCTCCACCATTCCCCTCAATCTCTGTAGCCTCCTCCAGCCTTAACATGTCATTCTCCCCCCCCTCAACCCCCCCAGAACCCGCAACCATGTACCAACACCTCTCCACTGCTCCAATTCTAGTCTCCTGCACAATAATCTTCACTCACCATTGGAGGACATGTCTTCAGCAGCCTGGACAGAGGAACCTTAGGCTCTGTGCAAGATCCTAGAAAGTGGCAGGATGTACTCGGAGAGCAGTTAGCAAAGCATATAGAAGCTTGAGCTTCATAATTAGAGGTATTGAGTGTAAGAACAGGGAGGATATTCCGTAACTTTGCTCTGGTTAGGCCACAATGAGATTATCGCACCCAATTTTAGGAAGGATCCGAGGATCTTTGAGAGGGTGTAGATGGTATTAACCAGAATAGCTCCAGGGATGAGGATTTGGTTGGAGAAACTTAGATGAAATGAGATTGATGGAGATTTGACAGAGGTATATAAGATTATGACAGGTTGAGAAGATAGACTAATTTAGATGATGGGGCAGGGGTGAGGGGGGCACAGATTCATGTTTCTGGGCAAGGGATTCAGGGAGCTGTGAGGAAGTGAGTGGTGGTGACATGGAATTCTCTGCGCACAGGATAGTGGAAGCAGAAACAATCAATGATTTCAAAAAGGAATTGGATGGGCACATGAACAAAACAAACTCGCAGGGTTATGGGGTTTAGAACAGGGGAATGGGGCTGACTGGACTGGTCTACAGAGAGCCAGCTTTGACTGGATGGGCCAAATAGCCTCTTCTTGTTCCATGATATCTCTATGTCCCAATGATTTTATGACTCTAAGCCTTCTGTCGCGCTACCTCTTTCTCCACCTTTAAGACCCTCCTTAAAATCTACTTCTGTCCCTGACCAAATATCCCTTTCTTTGGTCCAGGGCAAATTTAGTTTGGTAATATTGCTGGAGGCACCTTGAGATGTTTTCTTATGTTAAAGGTGCTATATAAATGCAGTTTGAATGGGGGAGGCAGGGATAATAGATGAATGATGGATCCATAATTTATCTTCCTAAACCCCCAGCAATATCTTAATGTGGGCCTCTCGACATGAAAGAAAATAAACTGAAAAATTAACCAGTCTGTAAATTTGGGACGAGTTGCCATAACAACCGAATGGAATTTGAAGGAAAGTGATGGCATTGTAATCTGGTGGAAAGGGAATTAGAGTTTGTCTGTCTTATCACAAAGACTATTTTATATTTGAAAGTAGTTGTTAGTGGAAATCTAATTTTAAAACCAGCTACACTTTAACGTTTTATTGAATCACGTGAAGCACACTCTACAGAACGTGCAGGAAATTACATCTGTGCCAGTTTTTATTTCTACGTAAGCTATCCAGTCTAAGCCATTGTCCTGCTTACTCCCTATATCCTATTAATAGTCCTCTTTACATACAATTGTTACGTTACTTTAAGAGAATTTATGTGCTTCACTTCAACATTTTATGGCAATGAATTTCATATCCTAATTAACCTCAGGACAAATAATTCTTCCGAATCTTCCCTTTAATTATTTTCCAGTACTCAGTGAGTGCGTTTTGAGAATCCCTCAGTTATTACAATGTCATAGAGTCATAGAGGTTTACAGCATGGAAACAGGCCCTTCGACCCAACTTGTCCATGCCGCCCTTTTTTTTGAATGACTAACCTAGTCCCAATTGCCCGTATTTGGCCCATATCCCTCTGTACCCATCGTACCCATGTAACTGTTTAAATGCTTTTTAAAAGACAAAATTGTACCCGTCTCTACTACTGCCTCTGGCAGCTTGTTCCAGACACTCACCACCCTCTGTGTGAAAAAATTGACCCTCTGGACCCTTTTGTATCTCTCTCCTCTCACCTTAAACCTATGCCCTCTAGTTTTAGACTCCCGTACCTTTGGGGAAAGATATTGACTATCTAGCTGATCTGTGCCCCTCATTATTTTATAGACCTCTATAAGATCACCCCTAAGCCTTCTACGCTCCAGAGAAAAAAGTCCCAGTCTATCCAGCCTCTCCTTATAACTCAATCCATCAAGTCCCGGTAGCATCCTAGTAAATCTCTTCTGCACTCTTTCTAGTTTAATAATATCCTTCCTATAATAGGGTGACCAGAACTGTACACAGTATTCCAAGTGTGGCCTTACCAATGTCTTGTACAACTTCAACAAGACATCCCAACTCCTGTATTCAATGTTCTGACCAATGAAACCAAGCATGCTGAATGCCTTCTTCACCACTCTGTCCACCTGTGTCTCAACATTTCAAGGAGCTATGAGCATGTACCCCTGGATCTCTTTGTTCTGTAACTCTCCCCAATGCCCTACCATTAAGTGAGTAAGTCCTGCCCTGGTTCAATCTACCAAAATGCATCACCTCGCATTTATCTAAATTAAACTCCATCTGCCATTCATCAGCCCACTGGCCCAATTGATCAAGATCCCGTTGCAATTGGAGATAACTTTCTTCACTGTCTACTATGCCACCAATCTTGGTGTCATCTGCAAACTTACTAACCATGCCTCCTAAATTCTCATCCAAATCATTAATATAAATGACCAATAACAGTGGACCCAGCACTGATCCCTGAGGCACACCGCCGGTCACAGCTTTTTATAATTACTGTAGTTGATCAGTAAGGTTAATATTTAACCTTCTCGGCTCCACTGAACTTCTTCTCAAATCTCGACTCTCATCTCTCATCCCCCATTGGAACATTAGACACAGGAGGAGACCATTCAGCCCCTCGCTTGCTGTATCCAGTCTATAGGATCGTGGCTGGTGTTCACATCAAATTTGTTTCGCTGCTTCCACTACATAACCATTGATATCCCGACCGAACAAAACCCCAGCCCCCAGTTTATGGGCGGCATGGTAGCTCAGTGGTGAGCACTGCTGCCTCACAGCGCCAGTGCCCCGGGTTCGATTCCTGGCTTGGGTCACTGTCTGTGCGGAGTCTGCACATTCTCCCTGTGTCTGCGTGGGTTTCCTCCGGGTGCTCCGGTTTCCTCCCACACTCCAAAAATGTGCAGGTTAGGTGGATTGACCATGCTAAATTGCCCCTTAGCGTCAGGGGGACTAGCTGCATAAATGCATGTGGTTATGGGGAAAGGGCCTGGGTGGGATTGTGATTGGTGCAGACTCCACGGGCCGAATGGCCTTCTTCTGCACTGTAGGATTCTATGATCTATGATTATATGATCTCTCACACTCGAGGGACATAAGCAAGGGGAAGCTGTGGTATTGTCACTTAAATAGTAACCCAGAGACCCAGGATAATGCTTTGGGGATCCAAGTTCAAATCCCACCGTGGCAGACGGTGAAATTTGAATTCAGTAGGAATTGTAGGTTCACATTACACTGCAGAGCTGTAATCTAGTCTGACACTCCATTGCGATACTGAGTGGGGAGTGCTGCACTGTGTGAGCTGCTGGCTTTTGAGTCTGACAGTAAGGACTGGATTTTCAAGCTAGAGGCAGTTTGTGGGAGTTGGGAAAAGTCCCAGTGCAGTCCGGGAGAAAGTGCCCTCAAACCCGGGATTGTCATTGTGGTTGGCCTGGTGTGGGCTGAAGTCAGCTAAGGAAAAAGTTCAAAGACAGGCACAGGGGCTGTCGAGTGCAGAGGTGGAATGTTTGAAAGATCCACCTCAGTGCAACAGCAAGTACTGGAAGTAAATAACCTCTGAAATATCGACAGAATCCCACAACCACTCGTTGTGTGGTAGAAATGTCAAAACTGAGATTTGTGGATATTTTAGGGAAGAATATTAAACCAAACGGTGATAGATGGAGTTACAATAACCATCAGATGTTGTTTAATAGAATGAAGGAAAAGTCTCGGAATGGAATGATCCTCGTGCTGATTTTATCTTTCCACAGGGATATGTCCAGTTTGTGTTGTGATTTAATTGTAAAGAAAGCCAGAATATTGCCACACTCTCAAAACATCTTCATTAACTGAAGGCTGAGGTCGAACTCTTTAGTAACATGTTAATTGTCACAGGCAGGTGTCAGCTCAGAGGGGCGGTGTGAATCTGCCTTGCTCGATTCCTTCGCTCTCCCGCTCATTGGCCAGAAGCTGGGGGCTTTTAGATTTTCATTAGGAAGAGGGAAAGACGGGGGAGTTCTCCTTGAGAGGAGAGGCAGGCAGAATGGGCCAAACTGCACAATATCTCCTCGCTCTGTAACACCTACTGCTAGGGTTCCAACTCTGATCCAGAGTTATTCCTGAAAGTAAAGTCAATGTTCCCCAGGTTCCAATTCCCCTGCCCAGTAAAATTGATTCCAATGTCTCGAATAGAATTGATAAATGAATGTGACTGCCCTCCCAGGTTTTGCTTAAAGCAGTGTTCAGGAGATGACTGTTAAAAGCTCCAGGAGAATCCAAGAGAGTTGGCAACTTTACTGACTGCATCAAATCCCTATCGTGCCAAAGGAGGCCATTCGGCCCATTGAGTCTGCACCCACATTCTGAAGAGTATCTTACCCAGACCCTCTCCCCCCCCACCCTATCCCCGTAACCCCATGTATTTACCCTGCTAATCTCCCTAACCTACAGATCTTTGGAACACTAAGGGCTACTCAACCTAACCCACACATCTTTGGAGTGTGGGAGGAAACGGGAGCACCCGGAGGAAACCCACGCAGACACGGGGAGAAAGTGCAAACTCCACACAGGCAGTGACCCGAAGCCGGAATTGAACCCGGGTCCCTGGCGTTGTGAGGCAGCAGTGTCCTCCCCGCCCCCCCCCCCTCCTCCTCACCGCCTCCCCGCCCCCGCTCCCCCCCCTCCCCCCCCCCCTCCCTCCCACCCCCCCCCCCCCCCCCCCCCCCCCCCCCCCCCCACCCACCCGCACACATTTCCACTTAGTTGATCTTTTGCAATTCTTGTCACTGTTGGGTCAGCAGAGTTACTACATCCGAGTGGTCACACGCTTCCATAGTTCCTGCCAAAGGAATCCTCAGAAAGTTCAAAGGGTAATTTCCCACTTTCAGGAGGGGTTATACCCAAGATGGGTCAGTTCACTCGTGTTGTCACTCTCACTCTGATTCGCGTACAGTGGGAGGACAGGAAAGGTTTGATATATTTTGTAATGGCACCAAAGTTAGAAAGATAAAGCCTCTCTGTCTTGTACAAGTTCTGAAGCCCAACACTAATGGATGTCCCATGGTGTTATTCACACTGAATTGCACGTTATGCTGTTTCCAGATGACAAGAACATTATACCTTGAAATGTACAATCTGCTGCTGTAGTTTAATGACCCAGAAAAATGTGTCTTTTCTCCTTAAGTATATAATCTAAGTGTATTACTGAGAAAATGCTGCATCATTTGAGTTGGTGTAATTTACTTCAGTGCGTAGTGCTCTGAAAGTACTGGGTTCAAGTTTCAGTCTACATATCTGAGCACAAAATCAGGCTGGCTGACTCTTCAAGTGCACTACTGAGAGGGTGTCACACTGTCAGAGGGTCAGTACTGAGGGAGTGCCGCACTGTCAGAGGGTCAGTGCTGAGGGAGTGCCGCACAGTCAGAGGGTCAGTACTGAGGGAGTGCCGCACTGTCAGAGGGTCAGTACTGAGGGAGTGCCGCACTGTCAGAGGGTCAGTGCTGAGGGAGTGCCGCACTGTCAGAGGGTCAGTGCTGAGGGAGTGCCGCACTGTCAGGGGGTCAGTACTGAGGGAGTGCCGCACTGTCAGAGGGTCAGTGCTGAGGGAGTGCCGCACTGTCAGAGGGTCAGTACTGAGGGAGTGCCGCACTGTCAGAGGGTCAGTACTGAGGGAGTGCCACACTGTCAGAGGATCAGTGCTGAGGGAGTGCCGCACTTTCAGAGGGTCAGTGCTGAGGGAGTGCCGCACTGTCAGAGGGTCAGTGCTGAGGGAGTGCCGCACTGTCAGAGGGTCAGTACTGAGGGAATGCCACACTGTCAGAGGATCAGTGCTGAGGGAGTGCCGCACTGTCAGAGGGTCAGTGCTGAGGGAGTGCCGCACTGTCAGAGGGGCAGTGCTGAGGGAGTGCCGCACTGTCAGAGGGTCAGTACTGAGAGGGTGTCACACTGTCAGAGGGCCAGTGCTGAGGGAGTGCCGCATTGTCAGAAATGCCATCTATCGGATGAGAAATGAAAGCATGGCCCTGTTAGCTCTCTCAATTGGAGGTGAAACTCTGAGAGTTACCATTTTATCGGAGTCCATGTCTTATCCCTCAACCAACACTACTTGAAGAACACAGCAGACTTATTTCATTGTTGTTTGTGGGATCTTACTGTGCACAAATTGGTTGTCATGTTTCCTCTGCAGAAGTGACTAAATTTCTAAAATTTCAAAAGTTGTTTATAAAGTGCATTCGGGTGGCCAGGGATTCAGAAGGTGCCGTAGAAATTTGTTTTGTTTTTTCCCTTTCCTTCTATGGCCCCACTTCCATATCCAGCAGCTTAGATGGATATTAAAGATTCCTTGTCACTATTTGAAGAGGAAAGAGTTCTCCCAGGATGCTGGACAGCACTTATCTCTCAAACAGCTTCCTTAAAAATAGGTCAACTGCTCGTCCATCTCACTGAAGCTTGGCAATAAAAAATGGTGGTCTACTTTGTCTATATAACAATGGCAGTACGTCAGAATAGTTCATCCTGTGTGTGACTGAAATGCTTTGGGGGATCTGAGAATGTGTTACGGTCATGTACAAATGCAGATAATGCTTCCTCTCCACAGCAAAAGGATGGAGAGATGATAAAAATGATTAAGGATTATCGGTTTGTTATACCACATTTCCTCCGGTTACAAAAGGAAATAACAATGAGAGAAATAGCAGAGGTGCCATTATTACTGGACCACCATTGAGTGGGAAACATATTGAGGATCATACTTTCAGGGTATTGACCCTTCTTGTGTCTTGAGAGTTACAAATGCTTAGTTTCTAATTATCTTATTGGACAAAGACCCCAGACTATAAATTGGTTGAATTAATAGCTTATTAGTAATACGGAACACACAAAACACACAAACACTCAATATACCTCCCTCCTTAAAGATCATGAGTTCAGCTCCCTACTCCACTTAGCACTTATCTATAAGACATCGCAAGACTCAAAACTGGACTAAAAATACTATCCATGTGTGATGAACTAGCCAGGTTTGTTCCACTGGGCTGTAGTCTTCTCAGAGTTCCGAACTCAAGGTCTTCCTTCAGAATGGTTCGTCCCAGGTTGTTGCTGCCGATACGTTGAGTCTCCTACCTTTATACTGTTTCTGCTCCAAAACACTGATGATGCTTGTCTGCCCAAGATCCTCCCAGTGTGGAGATCATTTGTCCATGGGTTATGAAAACAGGACACATCTGTTCCATTGTTCCCTATCAATAGTAACTTTGCAACCACAAAGGTCAAACAACCCTTATTGGAGGGACCTGCTCCTTCAGTTGTCTGGTTTGGACTGAAATGCAAACTCAACCTCAAATAGTTCTGATTTTGTGAGGTTGGCTATTTTCCCATCATGCTTTGAAGAAGCCTTGCTGTTAGCCATGCGGATACAAGGAATATTACAAAGAGGTGCAAGAACTTTGCAGTAGTTATAATGAGGGACTAGAATTATCCTAAGACAGTAATTCCTTGATTAACTTTGTGGGTCTGTTCCTGAAAAGTGCAACTTTAAATGAAACAACATGAAGCAATATCAAATTTACCCATCCCAACCAAAGTAAAAGTTTTAACTAGGTTTCCCATCAGAAAAAAAGCATTAAAACATACACCCATAAATTTAAATACTGTATATTGCTAAATTCCTTTTATTGGTAACTGCGATAACTTCTAAAATTAAATCAATTTAAAAATCTAAAAGGAATTTGCTAACCTTTCCACTTACCCTCCACTCATCACCTCTCCTCCTCACTGCCTCTTATCTCCAGTTCACTGCTAATCGTGCTGTCCGGTTCACTGCTAATCGTGCTGTCTGACCCCTTCGAGCTCTTGTACTCTATTCATTTCATTCTTTCCTACGAGATGGGTATCTCTGGGCCAGCATTTGTCACCCATCCCTAATTGTCCCTTGAACTGAGTTACTTGCTCGGCAATTTCAGAAGATATTCAATATTCACCCACATTGCTGTGGTTCTGGAGTCCCGTGGAGGCCAGGTAAGTTCGGTAGATTTCCTTCCCTGAAGGACATCAGTGAACCAGCTGGGTTTTTGCAATAATTGATGATAGTTTCATGGTCATTGTTACTGAGACTAGTTCTCAATTCCAGATTTTATGAACTGAATGTAAGTTCCACCAGCTGTCTCGGTGGGATTTGAACCATGGATGGAATTCTCCAAAGCCCCCACTGGCAGGTTTGATAGCGGGCATGGGGGGGAGGCCCAAAAGTCAGTTTCATGCCCAGGTGAAACATGTTTGGAACAATGTGGCGGTGCAGATGTCAGGACTCACCTGAACAGTGCCTGGGGCTGCCCCCAGAGTTCTGGATGGAGGCTGCCCGCTCCCTGGACAACGGAACACTGGGCCCGGGGTGCATCTGCCAGTGAACCTTCCAAACTATATGTCCTAATGAGGCTCCATCTTCCAGTCTTGCAGTGCTCCCGGAGATCTTTCCTCATTCTCTGGGGGTTCACCTTTCTTCAATATTAGTACAGTGATGTTAGTGCCTTTTCAATACCCGTTTCTGCCACCAGTCCGCCCATTCCACCAACAAGTCTGTCCTTTTGAAGTTCTACACTATCCTCCTCACAGTTCACAATGTTTCCAAGTTTCACATCATCTACAAATTTTGAAATTATGCCTTGTACACCGTCCCAGCAGTTAGTCTTGGGATGTTCCAGTGGGGAGATGATGGCCTAATGGTATTATCAATGGACTATTAATCCAGAAACTCAGTTCTGGGGACCTGGGTTCGAATCCCCCCACGGCAGATGATGGAATTTGAATTCAATAAAAAAATCTGGAATTAAGAGTCTACTGATGACCATTGTCGGAAAACCATCGGGTTTACTAATGTCCTTTAGGGAAGGAGATCTGCCATCCTTGCCTTGCCTGGCCTACATGTGACTCCAGAGCCACAGCAATGTGGTTGACACTCAACTGCCCTCAGGCAAATAGGGTTGGGCAATAAATGCTGGCCAGCCAGCGACGCCCATGTCCCATGAATGAATGAAAAAAAAAGCAATACAATCTGAAAGACCTCTATTAACCACAACCCTCTGTTTCTCATCATTCAGGCAACTTTGTGCCCTGTTGCTGTTGTCCCTTTCATTCCATGAGCTATAACTTTGTGCGGCACTGTGAGAAATGTCTTTTCTCACTGAGGGTGGCAGAGCAAGCTCAGAAAGTGGTTGAAAGACATAGGGAATCCTGTACTAGATAGAGGCAAAGAAATTCTGATCAATATTTAGAAAACACTAGTTCATCTCAGGTGGAGTATTGTGTCAAATTCTGGCCAGCAATCATTTAGGAAGGATGTGCAGGCATTAGAGAGGGTGCACCACTGATTCCAGGGATGAGGGATTTATTTTTATGTGGAGAGATTGGAGAAGCTGGCACTGTTCTCCTTGGAGCAGAGAAGGTTGAGAAGAGATTTGATCGAGGTGTTCAAAATCATGAGCAGAGTAGATGGTGAGAAACCGTTCCCATTGGTGTAAGAATTGAAAACCAGAGGAGATTAATTGAAGGATATTTGTGAAAGAAGGAAGGGTAAAATGAGGAAAAGCACAGAGTGGCTAGGACCCAGAATGCACTGCCTCTGAGTGTGGTGACGGTTCAAATGTTGGTTTCCAAAGGGAATTGGATCATTATCTGAAGAGAAAGATAATGCAGCCAGTAAGAAAATGGCAAGGGAGTGGAGATAGCTGAGTTTGCTTTTGGAAAGAGTTGGCTGAATGGCCACTTTCTTTGCCACAATCATTCTCTGACTTAATTAGTTGATGAGTTTGAGGCTCTGGGGAAGAGTGAGTTGGGACTGTCCAAATCCTTGACATCTTTCCAGAATTGTGGCACCTATATATAGACGGACGATGTTAACACCTCACTGGTTGTCATTTGCAGGTCTCTGGCGATGGAGCAGGGCAGTTGGTTAAATTCTAAGAATTGGCTACAATGCCAAAAACTCAAAATCATTTTGTCCAAGAAAGTGAAAGTGTGGAATGGAGAAAGCTATCGCTGATACATCTCTTTGTGCATTACTGTGGTGACAGCAACAGACGCAGAATCTGATCACTGTGGGACATTGTCTACTTTGCAGAATGCAACTTTAACGTTACTGCCTTCTGTCAACCCATCGCTGTTTCCACACTGACTCATTAGAACGATACTGAGATGATGCTGCATGCAAACTCTCCAGCTGACAAGGTTGCATAACTGGAGGCTGGATTGGCCAGCCCTTCTACAGTTCTTTGTGTAACACTTGGTGCGTGAAAATCAAATAGAAAATGTGTTGCTGCCAGTACTAACACAATCCATCAGACCGCGTCATCCTGTTTTACTTTTCACACCAGTTATCACAGCTGAAAGCAAGTTGGGAGGATGCAGATCTTTGCTGAGGGAACTACACTGTCAGATCTATAGTCAATCTTACATGATTAATTAACAATTTAAAAAGCTGATAATTTAATGCTATTATTGTATCTCTGGCCTGCTCTCATTCTCTCTAAAAAATAGAGAGAGCAAGAGATAGTATAAGATATATATAAATATGGGGCAATGTTACACGTTTTCTCCATTATCTCACAGTTGCAGAAATAATGTAATGTGAAGTCAATGTTTTTACTTTTGGAACAGGGTGGGTGACCATTTATTCATGCTGTTCCTTAATATTGAAGAATAGGTGGAGGCCATTCAGCCCCTTGAGCCTGCTCTGCCATTCAGTTAGATCTTGGCTGATCTGTATCTTAACTCCATTTACCATCCTTCTGATCCATACCCTCGCTAACCTCGCCCAACCAAAGTATGTCAATCACTGTCTTGAGAGATCCAATTGTTCCCCCAGCATCTACAGTCTTTTGTGGGAGGGAGTTTCAGATTCCTACTATTCTTTTCTGTGGGACAGTCCTGGTGTCAGTCCTGAATGACCTAGCTCTCAGTTTAAGATGATGATGCCCAGTTCATGATTGCCACCAGATGAAATTGATTCCTTGTACCAGCCTATGAAATGCCTCAAATCACCTTAATTAGATAGAACAAGAACAAAGAACAAAGAACAATACAGCACAGGAACAGGCCCTTCGGCCCTCCAAGCCCGCGCCGCTCCCCGGTCCAGGATTGAATCCTGAATCCAGGATCCCCGTCCAATTTTCCAGCCTATCTACATACCAATATCCTATCCACCGAGCTGTCCCTCACAGCTACGATGCTTTGTTCATTACAACCTATTGGATAAGAATTGGATAATGATACAGCACAGACTGAGGCCATTCACTCCATCATGCCCGTACCAGGTCTTTGAAACAATATCCGATTAGACCCGCAAATCAATCCAATTTCTTCAATCCCCATTTGAAAAGTTACTATTGAATCTTCTTCCACTGCATTTTCAGGCAGTGAATTCCGGGTCATAACAGGTACCTGGTTTAGCACTGAGAGTTTAAATTCTGTGTGATGTTCAGCCCACCAAACCTCCTGCCAGTGGATAAAGTTTCTTGGTTATTCTATCAAAACCATTTATAATTTTGACTTAGGTTACATCTCCTCATAACATTCTCGGCTCTGAGGAAGACAGTTAGCTTCTCTAGTCTCTCCACGGAACTGAGATCTCTCATCAATTGCTCTACTCAACTACTATCTAACCATTTAGTTATTCCTGAGAAGGGTTTGGGCAGTGAGCTTGTTCAGATATTTCTTCCATTATCTTCACAACCAGCTAAGGTGAAGGCTGCAGTCAAGGTTAATGTTAAAGAAATGGCACCGAGAGAGAGAGATTGAGAAAAAGCTGTAAAGTTCTCTTTGCAGATTCCAGTCCCTCTGCAACTTTGGCAAGTTGCCAAGTGTAGCACCATCTGTGTGGGTAGCCCCAGTATCTTCTAACACTTTCCCACTCTGCCTCCGCTCCTTAATTGGCTTTTGTAGTTTTTTCTTCTTCCCTTGATAATTCCCCACTGGTCGGTTTCTTTCCGTGTTGCCGGCTGAAATGTAAAGAAAAGCAGCTTCTGGTGTGCGAAAAATTAACTTGGACAAAATTCAACTCAGTGCAGTTTGAAGGACTTTTTTCTCAGCACAAGACTGAGTAACAACAGTTACGATGTTCATCCTTTCTCGCTTCTGACACTTCTGTCTAAATCTAGTACACGCATGTGTCCCATCTCTCACTTCTCTCCATCTGACTGTTAAATATTCAAACTAAAATTTAAGCTGTCTGTCTCAACATTTTTCTCACTGTGTGTCTCTGTTCAAAACAGAACTGTGCTCTGAACCAGGATCTCAAGATTGAGATCGCTAGATTTTGGGGTTGGGTGGGGCTATCAAGGGATGTGAGGCAAATTGAGTAAATGGAATTGAGGGAGAGATGATCTGGTTGAACGGTGGAGCAGCCATTCAATGGACATGGAGATGTTGGGGGTAGGATGGGGGTGAAGTGGAGTTGAGGTAGAAGATTGGCCATGGTCCTATTGAGTGCTCGAGCCGCCTCGAGTGACCAAATGGGCGATTCCAGTTCCTGTGTTTGATTAAAATAGAATTAATGTAATTCTATCCTTGCATCCAGTGCCTTGAAGGAAACATCTGCAATATTGCTTCAAATGAAATGGAGAATAATGGGCTACGGTTTGCGAATTTTGCTGAAGTTATGATGAGCTTGTGGTGAATTTATGGTGAGTTTACGGTGAAGTTATGCTGTGGCTATGGTGAGCTTGTGAGGTTATGGTGTGGTTACAGTGAAGTTATGGTGAGTTTACGGTGACATTATGGTGTGGTTACGGTGAGGTTATGATGTGGTTACGGTGAAGTTATGGTGTGGTTGCGGTGAGGTTATGGTGTGGTTACGGTGCTGTGAGTGGAATCAGCTCTGAGGAAATTCCTGGCCACAGATATTGCTGTTCTCTGAGTACAATGATAAGCTGAAATGTTATACCCTGACAGGGGAAAGCATTCGTAATGGAACTCAGTAGAAAACTTTATTGATGCTGAAATTGTACATAACCTTATTTCATCATTACCACCATGCACCATTCTTTCATCAGGCCCACTTGCTTTGCAAAATCTTTGCACTGAACTTGGCAGATCAGAATAATTATGCTTGACTCACTGAAGATCCATGCTTGAGGAATATGACAGAGGAAATTAATCATCGTAAACTCAGATCATCCCCAAAATTCTCAGCATCTGAGACATCTTTCTGAGGCATCTCCCGCTCACTTCAGTCAGCACGTGTAACCTCTGAATAATGACCAGAGGAGGGTTTTCCCTCTGGTTCCCTACACTACTGCCTGAAGGGGGCAGCACGGTAGCACAGTGGTTCGCACTGCTGCTTCACAGCGTCAGGAACCCGGGTTCAATTCCCGACTAGTCCCCTGTGTGGAGTCTGCACGTTCTCCCCGTGTCTGCGTGGGTTTCCTCCGGGTGCTCCGGTTTCCTCCCACAGTCTGAAAAACGTGCTGGTTCGGTGCATTGACCCAAACAGGTGCCAGACTGTGGCAACCAGGAGAATTTCACAGTAACTTCATTGCAGTGTGAATGTAAGCCTTACTTGTGACTAATAAATAAACTTTAACCTTACTTTTAATTATCACTGAATCAACAAACAAACTCAGGTATCCTTCATTGTCTACTAGAAATATACTTTCCTGGGGTGCTAAAGAAATTAATTTTATTGGAAGCACAATGTATGCTTTGGGAAATACCAGATATCAGTCAGTTGGAATTTTAACGTTCGGTGATGGCTCAGTGAGCCCACAGTTGCCTCTGAAGACAAGTCCAGTTTAGAGTCTTGAACACATAAGCCAGCCTCCTGCTCTAGTGTAATGCTGAAGGAGTGCTGCATTGTTGGAGGTGTAGCCTTGCCTGCTCTCCTGAGTGATTGTGAAAGATCCTGCGACACTGTTTGAAAAAAAGAACAGGGCAGTTCTCCCTGGATCCTGACAAATATTTATCCCTCAACCAACACTGCGAAAGCTGATAGTTTGTTTGGTGATGATCACATTGTTGTGTGTGGGAGTTTGCTGTGTTTTCCGCATTTCAATGTTGGTTACACATCAGCAAGCACTTCACTAGCTGTGAAACACTTTGGGATGTCCAAAGTTGTGAAAGGCGCCACGCAAATGTAGCTTGCTTCTTACACGCACTACAAAGAACAAAGAAAATTACAGCACAGGAACAGGCCCTTCGGCCCTCCAAGCCTGCACCGACCATGCTGCCCGACTGAATTAAAACCCCCTACCCTTCCGGGGACCATATCCCTCTATTCCCATCCTATTCATGTATTTGTCCAGACGTCCCTTAAAACTCACTGTCATGTCCGCTTCCACTACCTCCCCCGCCAGCGAGTTTCAGGCACCCACCACCCTCTGTGTAAAAAAACTTGCCTCGTACATCTCCTTTAAACCTTGCCCCTCGCACCTTAAACCTGTGCCCCCTAGTAATTGACTCTTCCACCCTGGGAAAAAGCTTCTGACTATCCACTCTGTCCATGCCCCTCATAATCTTGTAGACTTCTATCAGGTCGCCCCTCAACCTGCGTCATTCCAGTGAGAACTGGCGAGATGGTTTGTCAGAAAGAAATCTTCAGAACCCAAGGTTAAAGCAATTGGATTTGAAAAGAATTACTTGCTGCGGGGGTGAATTTTCCATCTGAATAGAAACTCGCCCCCGCTATTCTTCTTGTTTGTCAAAGTTCCTTCAGTGCTGTGAAGGCGAAGGTGGCACCAGAGTGGACAAGAGTTGCAGCCTTGGTGATTCATCGCCAAGTCTTTGTTCACTGCCAATCATGTCTTTATCCAAACTGGTATTTATACAATGTTAAAGCGGCAGGAGTTGCAATGTGTTGCTGTCTGTCTCTAATTCTATTGTACATTAAATTATAGCTCTGCGTCGTTTCGGACTGTGTGCTGTGTGCTCCATCTCAATCACACAACTAATGAGTCATCACTCTATTCACTAACATTCCCAGCCTGGATAAGGGTGATCTCTTTTGTAGATTTTTCCAGTGAGGTTCAAGAAAAAGACTACTTAAAATCCGGTAGCACTTTTCACAACTTCAAGATGTCCTGAAATGCTTCGCTCAATTAAATTGTTTTGAATTGTGTAGGCACTGGGTGTAATATAGGAGCTCCTGTCCTAACAGCACTGTGGGTGTACCTACACCACATGGACGTCAAGTGTTCAAGAAGGCAACTCACCACCACCTTCCCCTGGGCAACTAGGGATGGGGAATTTCCGAGCCAAAAATGCCCATATCCCATGAATGAAAAAAACACAGCAGCAAATTTGCAAGCTCCCACAAACATGTGATCATGATTGGATAATCTGTTTCCTTTTTAGTGATATTTATCAAGGGATAAATGCTGGCCGGGGTACGTTGCCCTTCTTAAAATATGTACGTCGGTAAGGGTAGACATTGCCCCAGTTTAACATCTCATCGAAAAAATGGTACCTCTGCCAACCTCGCACTCTCCCTGTACTGACACTGATTTGATTTGATTTATTATTGTCACATGTATTAACACACAGTGAAAAGTATTGTTTCTTGCGTGCTATACAGACAAAGCATACCGTTCATAGAGAAGGAAATGAGAGCGTGCAGAATGTAGTGTTACAGTCATAGCTAGGGTGTAGAGAAAGATCAGCTTAATGCAAGGTAGGTCCATTCAAAAGTCTGACAGCAGCAGGGAAGAAGCTGTTCTTGAGTTGGTTGGTACGTGACCTCAGACTTTTGTATCTTTTTCCCAATGGAAGAAGGTGGAAGAGAGAATGTCCGGGGTGCCTGGAGTCCTTGATTATGCTGGCTGCTTTTCCGAGGGAGTGGTGGTCCAGATTTCCTTTCACCAGAGTGCGACTTGAATGAAAAGCCTCCGACTGGGGAGAAACTGCATCCAACTGAGATTGCTGAAAATCAACTAGTTGATCTTCTGAAAATAACTTTTTGTCAATGTCTTTCAAATCCTTGGGATGTCTCAAACCTTGTCATTGCCCTTGACGTGTCGTCCCTGTTAAAACTTCAACAGATCCAGCAATCTAATTTGCACAGTAAGGACCTACATATGGTTAGGATCCCCCTTAGAATCAAAGAATCCCACAGTGCAGAAGGAGGCCATTCAACCCATCAAGCCTGCAATGACAACTATCTCACCCAGGTCCTATCCCCGCAACCCCACTAATCCCCCTGACACTAAGGAGCAATTTGGCATGACCAATCCACCTAACCTGCACATCTTTGGACCGTGGGAGGAAACCGGAGCACCTGAAGGAAACCCACGCAGATGCAGGGAGAACATGCAGCCTCTGCACAGACAGTGACCTGAACCTAGAATTGAACCCAGATCCCTGGCGCTGTGAGGCAGCAGCGCTAACCAGTTTTTGCAGACAGCAGTTAGTTGCAGCTGGAGCCTGGTTGAAATTAGGGAGATTTTTCAGGCTTCTGGAACTTTAACTCTCTCTGAAAGCTCCAAGGCTGTTAACAAATATTAAAGTAAGTATGCCCGGGTTTGCTAACTATTTATTTGAAAGTGGTTTTGATTTATGCATGAACGTGACTTATTTGGAACTTGAACAATAATAAGCTAGAAAGTCACAACATTGAGTGTGAGAGCCGTGCGCTCACTCTATGTCCAAAGTGTCAACATTGATTCTGTTTTTACCATTTGAAGTTGATAACAGTTCTATTAATATATAAATAAGCATTTTCTATAACTCTTTATGAAATATTCGGGTGTATTCAATGTATTTAATCTTATTCATGGGGTCACGGTTAGTGAACAAGCCCGATTTCAATCTTGTGGCCCACGGAGATGAAGGAGGGCCACTCATGCGGCCCACTCACTAGCCCAGGGTTGCCCATCACTGGTTTACAGTGTCCAGGCACTTGACCTTTACTCTGCCCATATCTTTTTACCCTCTGTTCCGCTTTCTGATCCTCAGTCTGACGCTGGCCTCCATGTCTAATTCACAGACACAGGGTGAAATTTTCCCATCCTGCCTGCCACGGGAATCATAGCGGGCAGGGGTGGACCACACAAAGGTTCGTTAACCTCAGGCAGGAATTTCCGGCCTTGGGCAAGCGCAGCCAGAAAAATCCCGCCCTCATGTTCCCGTGAAGGAAGTCAGAAGGCATTGTGTGACGTATCGCAAATAACATGCTTCAGAAGAGATGGAGCTGTCACATGAGGGATCTATAAACGAGAGCTTGGCTATTCAGGTGATAAATCAGTTAGCTCCTCTTCATGAACAGGATGGTGTAAATCTGGATCTTCTCTCCCTGAAGGATTGCTGAGTCTGGTGTCAATTGAAAATTGCGATCAATGGACTTCTGTCAGTGAGGGGCGGCACGGTGGTTAGCACCGCCGCCTCACAGCGTCAGGGACCCAGGTTTGATTCCCGGCTTGGGTCACTGTCTGTGTGGAGTCAGCACGTTTTCCCCGTGTCTGCGTGGGTTTCCTCCGGGTACTCCAGTGTCTTCCCGCACTCCAAAGATGTGCAGGTTAGGTTGATTGGCCATGCTAAATTGCCCCTTAGTGTCAGGAGGATTGTCAGGGTAAATGTGTGCAGTTACGGGGATGGGGCCTGGGTGGGATTGTGGTCGGTGCAGACTCGATGGGCTGAACGGCCTCCTTCTGCTCTGTAGGGATTCTATGATTCTTTCTATGACATTGATATAAAGGTGACAGAACCGAGGTGGGTGAACGGTGTTAAGGTACAGATCAGCCAGGATCTATCTGAATGGTGGAACAGCTCGAGTAGGCTACACCTGTCCTTACATTTTTACGTATTTGACTCTCTGTCACTCATTATCCTGCAGACAAGCAGCAAAACCATCAACTCAGAAGCGCTTTATTGGAATTAAGCCACATTTAACTTTTTTTTGATCCATTGTCCGTAATAATGATTTCTCTTTTCAGCTGATGTTATTGGTGCTACCACTAACTGATTCTCCCATTTCCTTCAAATTAATTTAAAACAATTTTATTTATTTCTCACTTCATTTCCCTTAATTTCATTCCCACGTTTAGTTTCATTAGCGAACCCTAATTTGCATGTGTACAGTATGCAAGCACTGTCTTTGTCACCAGGTTAGACTGATTTATCATGCAAATTGCAGATATCTAGGTAGATAATGTGAGTGGAATACTAACCAGCTCTTTAATTACAGTATTTAAGACCATGAATAGGGACCATTAATAAACCTGTACAAATATATTAAACACTTGCCTTTCACCCAACCATTCCAATCCCCTCAAGCTTTTACATATATCGATGCATCTCATTTATTGGCCATTACATTGAGTTGCAAATAATCCATTATATTCATCATATTTAAATTTATATAATTATGGAGTTCATGTACATCACCTCAGATTATCGATTTTGTTCTGGTGAATAAGCAAACTCCATTCGATGAAGAGACGGTGAGGATTGGCACTGACACATCAAACATGGGCTTGTACAACATGTGCAAATTAATCAATTCATTCTCCTAATAGCTTCACTTTATACATTTAAGCGCAGGAACAGGCTCTTTGGCCCTCCAAGCCTGTGCCGATCATGATGCCCTAACCAAACTAAAAAAAAACCTCTGCCCTTACTCGGTCCGTATCCCTCTATTCCCTCCCTATTCATTTACCCATCCAGATGCCTCTTAAATGTTGCTAATGTACCTGCTTCCACCACCTCCTCTGGCAGCGCGTTCCAGGCACCCACCACTCTCTGTGTGAAAAACTTCCCCCACACATCTCCCTTAAACTTCCCCCCTCTCACCTTGAACCTGTGCCCCCTTGTAATTGACACTTCCACCCTGGGAAAAAGCCTCTGACTATCCACCCTGTCTATGCCTCTCATAATTTTCATTGAATATCTTCAGAGAAAGTAAGGAAAGAAAGACAGTTTGTGATTGATATTAATTAATTAGTGTTGATATTAATTGATGAGAATGACATTGATGAGTACTGGCTGGGTTCTTGCTGGGTTCGGGTATTTGATGAGAATGACATTGATGAGTACTGGCTGGGTTCTTGCTGGGTTTGGGTATTTGATGAGAATGATATTGATGAGTACTGGCTGGGTTCTTGCTGGGTTTGGGTATTTGATGAGAATGATATTGATGAGTACTGGCTGGGTTCTTGCTGGGTTCGGGTATTTGATGAGAATGATATTGATGAGTACTGGCTGGGTTCTTGCTGGGTTTGGGTATTTTCCAGTGTGCCTCCATCAGTTAGACTTTCTCCCCTCACACTTCAGTTCAATCAGCTCCAATATTTTTGGCCCTGCGCTTTGCAGGGGGTGGGTGACATCATGATGAGGGCAATGGAGAATCTGTGACTGCCAGGGGGCAGTGACAAGGTGCGATGCCAGGGGGCCGTGCCCGGCCACACCCCCTGGGGAGGGGGCATTCTGTTGGGGATAGTTCAGAGTGAGGATGGGGTTCGCTGGGGGTCCTGTGTCCGTGGGGTGGTCCTTTGTTTGTGAGGGGAGGGGGCCCATGTCCATGGGTGGGTGGATGTTCTGTGGGGACCTAGTCTTTTTATTTTTAGGGCACTCCAATCTCTCAGCAACCACTTTGTCAAAGCGACGTCATGGGGTCAACACAACTTTTTTTTCTCCTTGTGTTTGAAAATACATTAAGCAAACGCAGCAAAATGGGCTCCCCTCTGCTTTCCCCCTCTGAGCCAACACTTCGAAAAAAAGGAGAAAATTCTGTCCTCTGTGACAATCTTTCTAACGAATTCTGGTCATAGAATAGAATCATAAAATCCCTACGGTGCCAAAGGGGGCCATTCAACACATCGAGCTTGCACCGACGGCTATCCCACTCAGGTCCAATCCCCCCTAAGACCATGTATTTACCCTTCTAGCCCCTCTGACACTAAGGGTCAATTTAGCATGGCCAGTCCACCTAACCTGCACATCTTTGGAGTGTGGGAGGAAACCGGAGCACCTGGAGGAAACCCACACAGACACGGGGAGAATGTGGAAACTCCACACAGGCAGTGACCCGATACCGGAATTGAACCTGGGACCCTGGCGCTATGAGGCAGCAGTACTAACCACTGTGCCACCCTATCCATCATACCTTTCGTGATGTGGAGATGCCGGTGTTGGACTGGGGTAAACACAGTAAAAGTTTTAACAACACCAGGTTAAAGTCCAACAGGTTCATTTGGTAGCAAATGCTTCAATATGAAGGTCGTCTGGGAAACTCAGGTAGGTAGTGGATCCCAAGAAAAGGAATTTCTAAGAGATGGTTTTTTGGAGCAGCTTGTGACAGAGCCTACTGGGGAACAGGCAATTCTGGATTTGGTGACATGTAATGAGGCAGACTTGATTAGAACATAAGAACATAAGAACTAGGAGCAGGAGTAGGCCATCTGGCCCCTCGAGCCTGCTCCACCATTCAATAAGATCATGGCTGATCTGTTCGTGGACTCAGCTCCACTTACCCGCCTGCTCACCATAACCCTTAATTCCTTTACTGTTCAAATATTTATCTATCCTTGCCTTAAAACATTCAATGAGGTAGCCTCAACTGCTTCACTGGGCAGGGAATTCCACAGATTCACAACCCTTTGTGTGAAGAAGTTCCTCCCCAACTCAGTCCTAAATCTGCTCGCCCTTATTTTGAGGCCATGACCCTTATTTCTAGTTTCACCCGCCAGTGGAAACAACTTCCCTGCTTCTATCTTATCTATTCCCTTCATAATCTTATATGTTTCTATAAGATCTCCCCTCATTCTTCTGAATTCCAATGAGTATAACCCCAGTCTACTCAGTCTCTCCTCATAAACCAACCCTCTCAACTCCAGAATCAACCCAGTGAATCTCCTCTGCACCCCCTCCAGTGCCAGTATATCTTTTCTCAAGTAAGGAGACCAAAACTGTACACAGTACTCCAGGTGTGGCCTCACCAGCACTTTATACAGCTGCAACATAACCTTGCTGTTTTTAAAAACCATCCCTCTAGTAATGAAGAACAAAATTCCATTTGCCTTCTTAATTACCTGCTGCACCTGCAAACCAACTCCTTGAGATTCCTGCACAAGGACACCCAGGTCCCTCTGCATAGCAGCATGCTGCAATTTTTTACCATTTAAATAATAGTCCATTTTGCTGTTATTCCTACCAAAATGGATGACCTCACGTTTACCAACATTGTACTCCATCTGCCCACTCACTTAAGCTATCTATATCCCTTTGCAGACTTTCAGCGTCCTCTGCACACTTCGCTCTGCCACTCATCTTAGTGTCAACTGTGAATTTTGACACACTGCACTTGGTCCCCAACTCCAAATCATCTATGTAAATCGTAAACAATTGCGGTCCCAACACTGATCCCTGAGGCACACCACTAGTCACTGATCGCCAACCAGAAAAACACCCATTTACCCCCACTCTTTGCTTTCTGTTAGTTAACCAATCCTCTATCCATGCTAATACATTACCCGTCACACCGTGCACCTTTATCTTATGTAGCAGCCTTTGGTGCTGCACCTTGTCAAATGCCTTCTGGAAATCCAGATACACCACATCCACAGGTTCCCCATTGTCCACGGAACATGTAATGTTCTCAAAGAATTCCACCAAATTAGTCAAACATGACCTTCCCTTCATGAACTCATGCTGCGTCTCACCAATGGGATAATTTATATCCAGATGTCTCGCTATTTCTTCCTTAGTGATAGATTCAAGCATTTTCCCTACTACAGAAGTTAAGCTAACCGGCCTATAGTTACCTGCCTTTTGTCTACCTCCTTTTTTAAACAGTGGCGTCACATTTGTTGTTTTCCAATCTGCGGGAACGACCTCAGAGTCCCACGAATTAGGGAACTTAAAGTGAAGGAACCCTTAGGGAGAGTGACCACAATATGATAGAATTTACCCTGCAGTTTGAGAGGGAGAAGCTGGAATCAGATGTAACGGTATTACAATTAAATAAAGGTAACTACAAAGACATGAGGGAGGAGCTGGCCAGAGTTGATTGGAAAGGGAGTCCAGCAGGGGAGACAGTGGAACAGCAATGGCAGGAGTTTTTGGGGGTTATTCGGGAGGGACAACAGAAATTCATCCCAAGGAGGAGGAAACATGCTAAGGGGAGGACGAGGCATCCATGGCTGACGAGGGATGTCAAGGACATCAGAAAAGCAAAAGAAAAAGCATACAAAGTGGCGAGGATTAGTGGGAAGCCAGAGAATTGGGAAGCCTTTAAAAGCGAGCAGAGGACAACTAAAAAAGCAATAAGGGGGGAGTAGATGAAACATGACTATAAGCTCGCTAGTAATATAAAAGAAGATAGGAAGAGTTTTCTTCAATATATAAAAGGTAAGAGAGAGACAAAAATAGCCATTGGACCACTGGAAAAGTAATAATAGGAAACAAAGCAATGGCAGAGGAACTGAATAGTTACTTTGCATCAGTCTTCACGGTGGAAGACACCAGTGGGATGCCAGAGCTCCAGGAGGGTCAGGGGGCACAGGTGAGTGCAGTGGCCATCACTAAGGAGAAGGTTCTGGGGAAACTGAAAAGTCTGAAGGTGGATAAATCACCTGGATCGGATGGACTACACCCCAGGGTTCTAAAAGAGATAGCTGAGGAAATTGTGGAGGCAATGGTGGTGGTCTTTCAGGAATCACTGGAGGCAGGGAGGGTCCCAGAGGACTGGAAAGTAGCAAATGTAACACTGCTGTTTTAGAAGGGAGGGAGGCAGCAGATGGGAAATTATAGGCCGGTTAGCCTGACTTCAGTCATTGGCAAGATTTTAGAGTCCAGTATTAAAGATAAGATCACGGAGTACATGGAAGTGCGTGATAAAGTAGGACTGAGTCAGCGCGGCTTCGTCAAGGGGAGGTCATGTCTGACAAATCTGTTGGAGTTCTTTGAGGCGGTAACAAGGAAGTTAGATAAAGGAGAACCAGTGGATGTGATTTATTTAGATTTCCAGAAGGCCTTTGACAAGGTGCCGCATAGGAGACTGTTAAATAAGTTAAGTGTCCATGGTGTTAAGGGTAGGATCCTGGCATGGATAGAGGATTGGCTGACTGGCAGAAGGCAGAGAGTGGGGATAAAGGGGTCTTTCTCAGGATGGCAGCTGGTGATTAGTGGTGTTCCTCAGGGGTCAGTGCTGGGACCACAACTTTTCACAATATACATTAACGATTTGGAGGAAGGAACTGAAGGCACTGTTGCTAAGTTTGCAGATGATACAAAGATATGTAGAGGGACAGGTAGTATTGAGGAAGCAGGGGGGCCGCAGAAGGACTTGGACAGAACAAAGAACAAAGAACAGTACAGCACAGGAAACAGGCCCTTCGGCCCTCCAAGCCTGCGCCGCTCCTTGGTCCAACTAGACCAATCGTTTGTATCCCTCCATTCCCAGGCTGCTCATGTGACTATCCAGGTAAGTCTTAAATGATGTCAGCGTGCCTGCCTCCACCACCCTACTTGGCAGCGCATTCCAGGCCCCCACCACCCTTTGTGTAAAAAACATCCCTCTAATATCTGAGACAATATGTGGATAGGCCGACAAGAGGTGAGGCCACATTGGATTTGGTACTGGGAAATGAGCCGGGCCAAGTGTTAGATTTGGTTGTGGGAGAGCACTTTGGAGATAGCGACCACAATTCGGTGTCTTTTGTTATTGCAATGGAGAGGGGGAGAGGCCGTACGGCAGGGCAAGGTTTACAATTGGGGGAGAGGTAATTATGATGCGATTAGGCAAGAATTAGGGGGCATAAGTTGGGAACAGAAACTGTCAGAGAAAGGAACTAATGAAAAGTGGAACTTTTTCAAGGAACAAATACTGGATGTCCTTGATAGGTATGTCCCTGTCAGGCAGGGAGGAAATGGCCGAGTGAGGGAACCATGGTTCACGGAAGAGGTGGAATGTCTTGTGAAAAGGAAGAGGGAAGCTTATGTAGGGATGAGGAAACAAGGTTCAGATGGCTCGATTGAGGGTTACAAGTTAGCAAGGAATGAGCTGAAAAAGGGGCTTAGGAGAGCTAGGAGGGGACACGAGAAGTCCTTAGCGGGTCGGATCAAGGAAAACCCCAAGGCTTTTTACTCTTATGTGAGGAATAAAAGAATGACCAGGGTGAGGTTAGGGCCGGTCAAGGACAGTAGTGGGAACTTGTGTATGGAGTCAGTAGAGATAGGCGAGGTGATGAATGAATACTTTTCTTCAGTGTTCACCAAGGAGAGGGGCCATGTTTTTGAGGAAGAGAAGGTGCTACAGGCTAATAGGCTGGAGGAACTAGATGTTCGGAGGGAGGATGTCCTGGCAGTTTTGAATAAACTGAAGGTCGATAAGTCCCCTGGGCCTGATGAAATGTATCCTAAGATTCTTTGGGAGGCAAGGGATGAGATTGCAGAGCCTTTGGCTTTTATTTTTGGGTCCTCGCTGTCCACGGGGATGGTGCCAGAAGACTGGAGAATGGCGAATGTTGTTCCTCTGTTTAAGAAAGGGAATAGAAATGACCCTGGTAATTATAGACCGGTTAGTCTTACTTTGGTGGTTGGTAAATTGATGGAAAAGGTCCTTAGAGATGGGATTTACGACCATTTAGAAAGATGCGGATTAATCCGGGATAGTCAGCACAGATTTGTGAAGGGCAAGTCGTGCCTCACAAATTTGATAGAATTTTTTGAGGAGGTAACGAAGTGTGTTGATGAAGGTAGGGCAGTTGATGTCATATACATGGATTTTAGTAAGGCGTTTGATAAGGTCCCCCATGGTCGGCTTATGATGAAAGTGAGGAGGTGTGGGATAGAGGGAAAGTTGGCCGATTGGATAGGTAACTGGCTGTCTGATCGAAGACAGAGGGTGGTGGTCGATGGAAAATTTTCAGATTGGAGGCAGGTTGCTAGCGGAGTGTCGCAGGGATCAGTGCTTGGTCCTCTGCTCTTTGTGATTTTTATTAATGACTTAGAGGAGGGGGCTGAAGGGTGGATCAGTAAATTTGCTGATGACGCCAAGATTGGTGGAGTAGTGGATGAGGTGGAGGGCTGTTGTAGGCTGCAAAGAGACATAGATAGGATGCAAAGCTGAGCTGAAAAATGGCAAATGGAGTTTAACCCTGATAAATGTGAGGTGATTCATTTTGGTAGGACTAATTTAAATGTGGATTACAGGGTCAAAGGTAGGGTTCTGAAGACTGTGGAGGAACAGAGAGATCTTGGTGTCCATATCCACAGATCTCTAAAGGTTGCCACTCAAGTGGATAGAGCTGTGAAGAAGGCCTATAGTGTGTTAGCTTTTATTAACAGGGGGTTGGAGTTTAAGAGCCGTGGGGTTATGCTGCAACTGTACAGGACCTTGGTGAGACCACATTTGGAATATTGTGTGCAGTTCTGGTCACCTCACTATAAGAAGGATGTGGAAGCGCTGGAAAGAGTGCAGAGGAGATTTACCAGGATGTGGCCTGGTTTGGAGGGTAGGTCTTATAAGGAAAGGTTGAGGGAGCTAGGGCTGTTCTCTCTGGAGCGGAGGAGGCTGAGGGGAGACTTAATAGAGGTTTATAAAATGATGAAGGGGATAGATAGAGTGAACGTTCAAAGACTATTTCCTCGGGTGGATGTAGCTATTACAAGGGGGCATAACTATAGGGTTCGTGGTGGGAGATACAGGAAAGATATCAGAGGTAGGTTCTTTACGCAGAGAGTGGTTGGGGTGTGGAATGGACTGCCTGCAGTGATAGTGGAGTCAGACACTTTAGGAACATTTAAGCGGTTATTGGATAGGCACATGGAGCACACCAGAATGATAGGGAGTGGGATAGCTTGATCTTGGTTTCAGATAAAGCTCGGCACAACATCGTGGGCCGAAGGGCCTGTTCTGTGCTGTACTGTTCTATGTTCTATGTTATACTTCGCCCCTCTCACCTTGAGCCCGTGACCCCTTGTGAACGTCACTTCTGATCTGGGAAAAAGCTCCCCACCGTTCACCCTATCTATCCCCTTCATAATCTTGTACACCTCTATTAGATCTCCCCTCATTCTCTGCCTTTCCAGGGAGAACAACCCCAGTTTACCCAATCTCTCCTCATAGCTAAGATGCTCCATACCAGGCAACATCCTGGTAAACCTTCTCTGCACTCTCTCTAACGCCTCCACGTCCTTCTGGTAGTGCGGCGACCAGAACTGAACGCAGTACTCCAAATGTGGCCTAACCAGCGTTCTATACAGCTGCATCATCAGACTCCAGCTTTTATACTCTATACCCCGTCCTATAAAGGCAAGCATACCATATGCCTTCTTCACCACCTTCTCCACCTGTGTTGCCACCTTCAAGGATTTGTGGACTTGCACACCTAGGTCCCTCTGTGTTTCTATACTCTTGATGACTCTGCCATTTATTGTATAACTCCTCCCTACATTATTTCTTCCAAAATGCATCACTTCACATTTATCCGGATTAAACTCCATCTGCCACCTCTCCGCCCAATTTTCCAGCCTATCTATATCCTGCTGTATTGCCCGACAATGCTCTTCGCTATCCGCAAGTCCAGGGTAGGAGAGTGGGCAAAGAAGTGGCAGATGGAATACGATGTGGAAAAGTGTGAGGTTATGCAATTTGGAAGGAGGAATAGAGGCTTAAACTATTTTCTAAATGGGACAATACTTAGGAAATCAGATATACAAAGGGTCTTGGGAGTCCTTGTTCAAGATTCTCTTAAGGTTAACATGAAGGTTCAGTCGGCAGTTAAGAAGGCAAATGCAATGTTAACATTCATGTCAAGAGGGCTAGAATACAAGAGTAGGGATGTACTTCTGAGGCTGTATAAGGCTCTGATCAGACCCCATTTGGAGTATTGTGAGCAGTTTTGGGTCCCATATCTAAGGAAGGATGTGCTGGCCTTGGAAAGGGTCCAGAGATGGTTCATAGAACATAGAACATAGAACAGTACTGCACAGAACAGGCCCTTCGGCCCACGATGTTGTGCCAAGCTTTATCTGAAACCAAGATCAAGCTATCCCACTCCCTATCATCCTGGTGTGCTCCAAGTGCCTATCCAATAACCGCTTAAATGTTCCTAAAGTGTCTGACTCCACTATCACTGCAGGCAGTCCATTCCACACCCCAACCACTCTCTGCGTAAAGAACCTACCTCTGATATCCTTCCTGTATCTCCCACCACGAACCCTATAGTTATGCCATATCCTTCCTGTATCTCCCACCACGAACCCTATAGTTATGCTCCCTTATAAGTTCACAAGAATTATCCCGGAAATGAAGAACTTGTCATATGAGGAACGGTTGAGGACTCTGGGTCTGTACTCGTTGGAGTTTAGAAGGATGAGGGGGGATCTTATTGAAACTTACAGGATACTGCGAGGCCTGGATTGAGTGGACATGAAGAGGATGTTTCTACTAGTAGGAAAAACTAGAACCAGAGGGCACAACCTCAGGCTAAAGGGACGATCCTTTAAAACAGAGATGAGGAGGAATTTCTTCAGCCAGAGAGTGGTGAATCTGTGGAACTCTTTGCCGCAGAAGGTTGTGGAGGCCGGGTCATTGAGTGTCTTTAAGACAGAGATAGATAGGTTCTTAATTAATAAGGGAATCAGGGGTTATGGGGAAAAGGCAGGAGAATGGGGATGAGAAAACTATCAGCCATGATTGAATGGCGGAGCAGACTCGATGGGCCGAGTGGCCTAATTCTGCTCCTATGTCTTATGGTTTACTAATTAAATGAAATAAGCTGGCAGCCCTAAACAGGGTTTGCTAAGATACTTACTGGTCAACACTTGTTTTTTAATCAATTGTCTTTAAAGATTCGTATGTAATGAAAAGAGCAGATGCTGGTGCATTGAAATAAACCCTTACAGTATCAGAAACTATGAAATTTTACTCACCAAACACTAAAACCACCACCTCTATTGTGACTTTTTATATGTAGGCATTTTTATTCATTCATGGGATGTGGGCATCGCTGGCAAGGGTAGCATTTGTTGCCCAACTCCTAATTGCCCTTGAGCTGAGTGGCTTGTCATCTCAGAGGGCAGTTAAGAGTCAACCACATTGCTGTGGATCTGGAGTCACATGTAGGCCAGATCGGGTAAGGATGGCAGATTTCCTTCCCGAAAGAACATAAGAACATAAGAAATAGGAGCAGGAGTAGGCCATCTAGCCCCTCGAGCCTGCCCCGCCATTCAATAAGATCATGGCTGATCTGACGTGGATCAGTACCACTTACCCGCCTGATCCCCATAACCCTTAATTCCCTTACCGATCAGGAATCCATCCATCCGCGCTTTAAACATATTCAGCGAGGTAGCCTCCACCACCTCAGTGGGCAGAGAATTCCAGAGATTCACCACCCTCTGGGAGAAGAAGTTCCTCCTCATTATAGTGTTCTTTTTATATATTATAGTGCGGTGGCCACACTCACACTTTGGGAGCCGAGGCTAACAGTCTAATGAACATGAGCACAAATCCCAATAAGACAAGTTAAGAGTTTCAATCAATTTTAAAATAAATATTATAAAACTGACCATTAATTGTTCCAAATGCCCAATTGATTCAGTGCCATTCTTTCCTTGTCTGATTAGTAAGTTTGCGATGACACAAAGATTGGGGAAACTGCGGATAGTGAGGAGGATTGCCAGAGGATACAGGAGGATTTAGGTAGGCTGGAGGCTTGGGTGGAGAAATGGCAGATGGAATTTAATCCAGAAAATGTGAGGTGATGCATTTTGGAAGGTCTAACGCAGGAGGGAAATGTACAGTAAATGGCCAAAACTTTAGAAGCATCAACAAATAGAGGGATCTAGGCGTACAGATCCACAGTTCCCTGAAAGTGGCAACACAAGTGGATAAGGTGGTCAAGAAGGCAAATGGCATGTTTAACTTCAATTGTTGGGACATGAGTATAAAAATTGGCAAGTCATATTGCAGTTTTGTAGAACTGTGTAGAATATTGCGTGCAGTTCTGGTCACCACACTACCAGAAGGATGTGGAGGCTTTAGAGAGGGTACAGAAAAGGTTAACCAGGATGTTACCTGGTTTGGAGGGTATTAGCTCTGAGGAGAGATTGGACAAACTTGGTTTGTTTTCACTTGAACGTCGGAGGCTGAGGGGAGACCTGATAGAGGTTTACAAAATTATGAGAGGCATGGATAGAGTGGAGAGTTGGAGCTTTTTTCCCAGTGTAGAAATGTCAATTACTAGGGGACGTAGGTTCAAGGTAAAAGGGGGAAAGTTTAAAGGAGATGTGAGACGCAAGTTTTTTTACACAGAGGGTAGTAAGTGCTCGGAATGTGCTGCCAGAGGAGGTGGTAGAAGCAGATACAGTAGCAATGTTTAAGAGGCATTTTGACAGGTACATAAATCGGCCGGATTAGAGGAATACGGACCTCGCAGAGGCAAAGGTCTTTAGTTTCGGAAGGTGTCATGTGTCGGCGCAGGCTTGGAGAGCCAAAGGGCGTGTCCCTGTGCTGTACTGTCCTTTGAATGTGGGGTTGAAATTGCAATCAGATCAGCCATGATGATGGAGCAGGCCCGAGGGCCAAGTGGCCTACTCCTGCTCCTAATTCGTACGTTTGCCAGGATCAATATTCTTTGGTTTTTTTGAGATCTGAGTTGCATTGTTCTCTTTGCTTTCAGTACAACCCCTGTGGTTGGTACAGAATCTGGTGTTTCTGGAGCCTAGTTGCCGTGGGGAAATTCTGTGGTAGTTGTGGGTTCAGTAGTTCAGGAAGGAGGGTGAAATGACTAGTCTGCCCATCACAAAGTGTCAGAAAATAGTGATTAAAATAGTCTATTTTTATTATAATGGTAATCACAAAGAAAATGGATGTGTGAAAAAGATTAAATAATTGCAACTGACTGAAAACTGGAGTGGGTGGGAGGACAAGTTCAGCAGCTGGCTTCCTTGGATGTGTATATGTGTGTCACGTCACAATCCGAAAGAGCCAGCCATTAGATAGGGAATAAAAGCCTTTCCTCCCCCACAGACAATGTGACAGAGTGGCCTCTTGATGCCAATTCATTTGCGGTCAATAAGCACCTTTCCAAAAATCAGCTGGGTTGATGTTGTCCAGAAGGGTGAGGAGAGATGCAGAGCATCTATTCACAGCACAGTTTGGCTTTACTCTATTTCTGGTTTTCCTTGAACAACACGTAGCACTTGTACCAACCTCTGATTGACTTGGTTCAAGTCCCATTCGAAAGATTTGATCAGATAATCAAGCCTTTTTTAAAAATTCATTCATGGGACACGGACATTGTTGGATGGCCAGCATTTCTTGTCCATCCCTAGTTACCCGACGACAGTTGAGAGTCCACCACATTGCTGTGGCTCTGGAGTCACGTGTAGGCCAGACCAGGTAAGAATGGCAGATTTCCTTCCCTAAAGGACATTAGTGAACCAGATGGGTTTTTACAACAATCAACAATGGTTTCATGGTCATCAGTAGATTCTTAATTCCAGATATTTTTTATTGAATTCAAATTCCACCATCTGCCGTGGCGGGATTCGAACCTGGGTCCCTGGAACGTTAGCTGAGTTTCTGGATTAATAGTCTAGCGATAATACCACTACGCCATCGCCTCCTCCGACTCTCCCAATGCAGTACTGAGGGAGTCCTGCAGTATTGTGGGTGTTGCCTATCAGATATGATGTGAAACTGAGACCCCATCTATCAAGATCCTGTCTGGCTTTTTAGCTGGATGAAAAGGATCACATGGCTCTATGCTGAAGAGGAGTTCTCCCTGGCACCAATATTTATTCATGAAGTAACATCTGACATCTTGTCATTTGTGGCATTGCTGTTTATGGGAGCTTGCCATGTGTAAATTGGCTGCTGTGTTTCTGATATTGCTGCAGATTACTCTCCAAATGTATTTGATTTGCTGCAAAGCATTTTAAGATATCTTGAAATTAGGAAAGAACTTTTATTCACGTCATACCTTTCTCTCCCTTCTGACTGGCTTTTCTTCCTCCTAATTTATACCTCCTCCTTTCAATTCCACCCCAATATTCTACGTTTCGGCTGGAATTTTCCAGCTGTTCGCGCTAGCATGATCCTCTAGTCCCGCTGCAGTGAACAAAGATTTGTCTGAGCATCAAATTCTCCGTTCTCGCTTGTGGCGGCAGCGGGGTGGGAATGACCGGAAAGTTCCAGCCTTTAAATTTAGAAAGCCTACCCTAATTTAGAAAATTGGTGTCATTGAGACATTTTGATTGGTTGTGTTTTTCTGGATAAGGCACTGTCTTTATTTCAAGATGGCAGATGGGTTTTTCCTTTTGCATTTAATCTTCTGAACTGCCCAACAATGAGACAGATGTAATCTCCCGTAACTAGCGCTGAATCCTCGGCTCCTGCATTGGGTCGTATGCCCCATTATGCACCAACGTTCATTTTGCAAGTGAGAAAATATGTTTGAGCAGCTGCTGTGATCTATTGTGCGACAGCAGTTCAGTAATAACCGGCATGTTTAGATTTTGTTTCTCAAAGGAAACTCTGATCTCGACTGTAAATAGAAAGCTGCTATTGTACTCATTGGAGCGATCTGATTAACATTCTCCAGGATTATAACATCACCATCGGCAAACTTTCAGTGAAGTGCTAATTTGGAGAAAAAGAAGATTTGCATTAATTACAGAAATCAGTGGTGCAAACGCTGAGTTGGCCCGAATCGGTTTTATTTTGCTTTTCCAATAGTTTGCCGTTTTGTCGGTGATGCACCTCGAAGATAAATTATTTTTTTATTACTCAATGGGGCAGATATTATTATTGTGACACATTTACCAGTGTCTGTCTCAGATTTCTGTTGCTCCCTTCAGCTCAGCAGACATTTGCCCAGCAAGTTTCTGGAATTATGAATTGGTAACCGTACAGCTAAGGAAATTGGGAATCTGGGGCCTGGCAAAAATCGATAGACATTGCGACTTCATTGAGAGTGAAGAACTGAAATGAAAAAGGAGGTGAACTCAATGTCAAATCAGCTACAGAAAGATAGAAAGTGAGGAAAGAAATACGGGATTAAGACACAGGGAGAGATGAGATACAAATATAAGAAAATAATATTAAAATTTGACATTTTAAAAATATCCAACAACAATTCACAACCTGAAGGAATGATACTTTGAACTAGTCACTTTCTGGGCCGGAGTAGTTGATTGGCTATAATCATTAGAACAATTGTCACATTGTTAAAAGGATGTTTCCACAGTTAATTATGAGATACAAGTTTTGAGTTTAATGGGTAATTAACGTGCAAATGCAGCAACATTGTGAAATTTGTGGGAAAATTTGGAGGGAGATGAAGGATGGGACTTTCTGACCACCATTCCCTCACCCTCTTCCCCTTCTGTGATTGAAGGCAATTCACAATTGGCCACCAGCGGGATCTTCTGGTCCCGATGTCTGTCACGCTTTCCGTGGCTCACCCATCTATTCCCCTTCAGCAGAATCAGAATATCCCACTGGCGGGAATGGTGGAAAATCCCATCCAGGGTTTTCACACAAAGGGATGCGGATCACGCAGCAACTGGTGACAGCTTACAGGATGTTACTTCCTTGCTGCAAGTTTCTTGATGGTTTACAGATTAAAACAGGGAACAACATCACACACTGTTATATTCTTCCAGAACATTCTGAGGCTATCAGTCCTTGTTTGATTTCTTTGACTTCTGGCCGGACAATCCTTATGTCAGTGAATGCACTGTGACAAAGATTAGAGTGGGAGCTCCCGTATGATGTAGCGTTGGAAGAAATCACGACAGATTAGAATTAGAAATGCAGATCGGGGCTGAGACACGCAAGATAATGAGTTCCTGCATCCTGACTGGAATGTGACATAAGTGAGCTGGAAGGGCCTGATTGGAAACAAAATGTGGTCTGGCAAAACATTATTGTGTTTATTAGTGTTACAGTCCCTTCAAAGGTTGATTCATTGTCAGAAAGTAATTATCTATCTGGGATAATAACCACTCTCCATCTCTGCAGTTGTAAACATTCTACTGGAACTGAATTGGTTATCAGCTGCTAATCAAATATCTGGAGTTCACGGGGACCAGCCTGATGTCAGAGTCATTATCTGCTGCGTAATAGGAAGAAACACATTGAAATTGAGGCATCTTTGTTCTTTGATTCGCTTCATTATCGACCATTGTCTTCCAAACATTAGCAAGATAAGCAACCCGTCGTCAGGGGAAACTGGGAGCCGGGTCAGATTGTTATGAGAAAGAAGCAACTTGCATTTCGATAGCACCCTTCACAACATTGGCAAGTCACTTTTGTTTTATTCATCCGTGGGACATGGGCGTCGCTGTCTATCCAGCATTTATTGCCCATCCCTAAGGTAAGGATGGCAGATTTCCTTCCCTAAAGAACATGAGTGAACCAGATGGGTTTTTCTGACAATCAACAATGGTTTCATGGTCATTTGAAGATTCTTTAATTCCAGATATTTTCTTTTATTGAATTCAAATTCCACCATCTGCCGTGGCAGGATTCGAATCCAGAACATTAGTTGGGTTTCTGGATTAATAGTCTGGTGATAATACCACGAGGCCATCACCTCCTCTTGACACCTTACAGCATTATTCTGAAGTGCAGTCACTGTTGTAATGTAGGAAATACAGCAACCAACTTGTACACTGCAAGATCCCACAAATAACTGTGAGTTCATGGTCAGAAGGGAAGGTGATGGCCCAATGGTATTATCACCAGACTATTAATCCAGAGACACAGCTAATGTTCTCGGGACCCGGGTTTGCCACGACGGACGATGGAATTTGAATTCAATGAAAAACATCTGGAGTTAAGAATCTACTGGTGACCATGAAACCATTGTCGATTGTCGGAAAAACCCATCTGGTTCACTAATGTCCCTTTAAGGAAGGAAATCTGGTGACCTTTACCTGGTCTGGCCTACATGTGACTCCAGAGCCACAGCAATGTGTTTGATTATTAACTGCCCTTGAAATGACCCAGCGAGACACTCGGTTCAAGGGCAACTAATGGGCAAAAAATGCTGCCCCTGCCCCATGAATGAAGAAAAAAAAATCATCTGTTTTAGTGATGTTGTTTCAGAGCCAAATATTAACTCGGGGCACTGAGCAGCACTGCCCTAACCCTCTTCAGAATGATGCTGTGGGATCTTCCGTATCCACCCCAGAGGGTGGGACAGGAATTTCTGTTTAAATTCAGCTAAAAGACAGAGCAACACTTCCACCAAAATTATTGTGCTGAATACTCTGGGCTGGGCCTTGACCCCACGACCTTCTGAATCAGAAGGTAGGAGTGTGCTGCCAAGGGAATCATAGCTGATACTTTGTGGGAAAATGCAGCAGACTAACTGATGCACAGCAAGATCCCATAAATGGCAGCATCACACAGCCGGCCACTCGAGTTTTTCCATCTTCGCCATGGTGATGGCAGCTCATTTCCGATTGCCACAAAGTCAGTAATCTGAGCAGCCCAATAGGCCGCAAATCTTTTTAGTTAATGTGAGGGCTGTGAGTGACATTTTAATTTCCATGGAAATATTGTGTAGGTATTAAGTTTCGCTCATTCACCTCCTGCTATTGTCAGACAAAAACATTTCCGTCGTCACCAGCTTCCTGTCTCAGGTGATTTTAATTAAAAAGAAAGTCTCAGCCTTGAATGATTTCCTAAATATCTCGAAAAAGATCAATTGTTTGCAACAGTGCACCTGAGGAGGACCAATCTCTCATATCTTACATCATCAGGGCCATCGGTATGAGATAATCATTCATAAATCCAATCAGGAAATTGGGTAAATCTACATTTCCCCAGACAGTGATGAGAATGTGGAACTCACTCCCACAGGGACTGGCTGAGGTGAATAATATCAACATGTTTGAGGGGAGACAGGAGGGAGAAATGAAGAGGAAGATATGTTGGTATGTTGGGAGGGAGTTGATGTGGAGAATTATCACCAACATGGACATTTTGGGCTGAATAGCCTACTTCTGTTCTGTAAAATGCAACATAATTTTTATGCACTAGATGTACGAGGTAGGTTTTTTTACACAGAGGGTGGTGGGCGCCTGGAACTCGCTGCCGGGGGAGGTTTTAGAAGCAGATACGATAGTGACTTTTAAGGGACGTCTGGACAAATACATGAATAGGATGGGAATAGAGGGATATGGTCCCTGGCAGGGTCAGGGGTTTTAGTTCAGTCAGGCAGCATGGTCGGTGCAGGCTTGGAGGGCCGAAGGGCCTGTTCCTGTGCTGTAATTTTCTTTGTTCTCTTTGTTAGCACAGATTCATGAAGGGTAAGTTGTGCCTAACAAATTTGATAGAATTTTTTGAGGAGGTAACTAAGTGTGTTGATGAAGGTAGGGCAGTTGATGTCATATACATGGATTTTAGTAAGGCGTTTGATAAGGTCCCCCATGGTCGGCTTATGATGAAAGTGAGGAGGTGTGGGATAGAGGGAAAGTTGGCCGATTGGATAGGTAACTGGCTGTCTGATCGAAGACAGAGGGTGGTGGTCGATGGAAAATTTTCGGACTGGAGGCAGGTTGCAAGCGGAGTGCCACAGGGATCAGTGCTTGGTCCTCTGCTCTTTGTGATTTTTATTAATGACCGAGAGGAGGGGGCTGAAGGGTGGATCAGTAAATTTGCTGATGACACCAAGATTGGTGGAGTAGTGGATGAGGTGGAGGGCTGTTGTAGGCTGCAAAGAGACATAGATAGGATGCAAAGCTGAGCTGAAAAATGGCAAATGGAGTTTAACCCTGATAAATGTGAGGTGATTCATTTTGGTAGGACTAATTTAAATGTGGATTACAGGATCAAAGGTAGGATTCTGAAGACTGTGGAGGAACAGAGAGATCTTGGGGTCCATATCCACAGATCTCTAAAGGTTGCCACTCAAGTGGATAGAGCTGTGAAGAAGGCCTATAGTGTGTTAGCTTTTATTAACAGGGGGTTGGAGTTTAAGAGCCGTGGGGTTATGCTGCAACTGTACAGGACCTTGGTGAGACCACATTTGGAATATTGTGTGCAGTTCTGGTCACCTCACTATAAGAAGGATGTGGAAGCGCTGGAAAGAGTGCAGAGGAGATTTACCAGGATGCTGCCTGGTTTGGAGGGTAGGTCTTATGAGGAAAGGTTGAGGGAGCTAGGGCTGTTCTCTCTGGAGCGGAGGAGGCTGAGGGGAGACTTAATAGAGGTTTATAAAATGATGAAGGGGATAGATAGAGTGAACGTTCAAAGACTATTTCCTCGAGTAGATGGAGCTATTACAAGGGGGCATAACTATAGGGTTCGTGGTGGGAGATATAGGAAGGATATCAGAGGTAGGTTCTTTACGCAGAGAGTGGTTGGGGTGTGGAATGGACTGCCTGCAGTGATAGTGGAGTCAGACACTTTAGGAACATTTAAGCGGTTATTGGATAGGCACATGGAGCACACCAGGATGATAGGGAGTGGGATAGCTTGATCTTGGTTTCAGATAAAGCTCGGCACAACATCGTGGGCCGAAGGGCCTGTTCTGTGCTGTACTGTTCTATGTTCTATGTTCTTTGTTCTCACTATCTTTAAAGAAACTCTCCTCCACATATATATCTATGAACTCTCTATAATATATATGTTTGTGCTATTTGTACGCATGGGCAGCCAAGTGTTCAAGATTTCCTGGAGTCTCCAGAAAAACAGATTAATTTCCTAAATTCCCAGGAAATAATCACCACAAGAAATAGGAGCAGGAGTGGCCATTCGGCCCCTCGAACCTGCCCCGCCATTCAATACGATCATGGCTGATCTATTCCAGCCTCAGCTCCTTCTCTGTGCCATTTCTCCATCACCCTCCATTCCTCAACCTATCAAACATTTATCCACCTCCACTTTAAATACTTCCAATGATCCCCTTTGTGGCAAAGAATTCCAGAGATTCACCACCCTCTGCAAGAAGAAATTTCTCCGCACCTCAGTTTTAAATGACCAGCCCTTTATCTTGTAGCTGTGTCCCCTTGTTCAAGATTCTCTCACTCGTGAAAACACCTCACCATCTACCCTGTCAAGCCCCCTCAGGATTTTATACGTTTGAATAAGGTCACCCCTCACTCTTCTAAACTCCAAGGAATACAGACCCAGGCTATTTAGTCTCTCTTGATAGGACAACCCTCTTATCCCAGGAATTAGCCTGGTGAATCTCTTTTGCACTGCCTCTAACGTTACTATAAGCTTTTGGTCCCTTACCTAAAAAATTACATGTAGTGTTCCAGGTGAAGCCTCACCAACACCCTGTACAATTGCAACAAAAGCTCCCTATTTTTAAACTCCAACCTATTTGCAATAAAGGCCAAAATGCTGTTTGCCTTAGATCATAGATCTAATCATAGAATCCTACAGTGCAGAAGGAGGCCATTCAGCCCATTGGGTCTGCACTGACCACATTCCCACCCAGATCCTATCCCTGTAACTCCCTGTATTTACCCTAGCTGGACCCCCTGACACCAAGGGGCAATTTACCATGGCCAATCATGCCCCACACCCCTTCTTACCTACTTCTTACCTAATGTGGTCAGTGCAGACCCAATGGGCTGAATGGCCTCCTTCTGCACTGTAGGATTCTATGATTAGATCTATGATCTAAGGCAAACAGCATTTTGGCCTTTATTGCAAATAGGTTGGAGTTTAAAAATAGGGAGGTTTTGTTGCAATTGTACAGGGTGTTGGTGAGGCTTCACCTGGAACACTACATGTAATTTTTTAGGTAAGGGACCAAACGCTCATAGTAACGTTCGAGGCAGTGCAAAAGAGATTCACCAGGCTAATTCCTGGGAATTCACCTGCTTGCTGGCAGGACATTAAACAGCCTGGAGGGTAATTTTTCAGATTGTGTTTGATCATTTATATTTATTAATTGTAAGAGGAGATATAGACTAGGATTCTCTGGCCTCTGCACAGTCAATCTAGTGCCCAACATGACTTCAGGGCGACTCGAAGGGCACGGTAGCAGGCAGCTCCACTGGTACCTGTCTCACCAGCCAGAATGGCAGGATCCCGTAGAATTTCCCATTGACTCCACCCCACACTGCCGGGAATCCTGTGAAGGGGCTGTGCTGTTGGTGGGACCCAAAGACCCCGTCACGGTGAACAGCCAGAAGGTTCCAGCCACTGAAGATGGACCAAAGGCTGTTTGACTGGATTGGCTGGTTTGGAGATGGGAGGTGATATGATTAAATGTCCAGGAATGTATCCACCTCATCCTTGTATTCAGATCCTTGCCCCACCCTATCTCTGTAATCTCCACCAGACACACAATCTTCCAAGATCCCTGCACTCATTCAATTCTGGCCCCTTGCTCATCCCCAATGTTGTGAGTTCAAGTTCGACTCCAGAAACTTGAACACAGAAGCGAAGCTGACACTCTCAGTGCTGTACTGATGGGGTGCTGCACTGCCAGAGGGGCCACCATTCAGATTATGTGTTAAACTGAGACCCCCACCTGAACCCTTGGGTTTGCAGCAGCTTTCCGTCTCGTATGGTGATGGTTTGTGTCCTAGTGCTCACCTCAGTGTTAAACATTGCTGGGGGTGGTTCAGGAGTCGCACTCTGACGTGGCAGAGGAAGGCAGTTGGATGAGAAGATGCAGATTCCACATTGTCAAGGCTAATGTCCTTCCTTACTACTGCATTAATCTCCTCTTTACCCAGCAACATTACCCTACCTCCTTTTCCTTTCCATCGTCTTCCCTGAATATTGAATATCCCTGGATGTTGAGTTCCCATCACTGGTCACCCTGGAGCCAGGTCTCCGCAATCCCAATTACATCATATCCATCGGTGTGAACAGCCGGAGAATTCTGGCTGGTCTTTCTCATGTTGCTGTTAGTGGGGGCTTGCTGTGCACAATTTGACTGTAATGTTTCTTAAATGACAAAATGACCACACTGCAAAAATTGGCTGTCAACCATCAAGGCACACCCTGAGGTCGCTGTAGAAATGCATGTCTTTATTTCCTTTCACTTCTTTACTCCGCCCAAAGAACACTTCCACTTCTTCATTAAACATTTACCCTCTTCCAACTAACGGACTTATTTCTTCAAATTTCCAGCCAGCTCAAAACTCTCTCCTCAGCCCCAACCTGGGCTTTGTATTTCCCTGAATAACCCACTAACTCCAGCTGTTCCACTCCCCAGTCCCATGCTTAATTCCCCAACAATTACTCAACCTACCTCACTGTACTCATCATTCTCCAGCTCATTCTACACCCAAAACCCATCATTCTCCAGCCCATTCTCTACCCAAAACTAATCATTCTCCAGCCCATTCTTCATCCAAAACTCATCTTCTCCAGTGCATTCTCCACCCAAAACCCATCATTCTCCAGCCCATTCACCAACCCGGTGCACTAAGGAATGATGCCAGGGGAAATTTTCTGGCTCTATCAAGTTAGAATGTCCAGCAGAGGATAAAAAGCCAGTATCAGGTCACTAAAATGCTGAGAGAGATTTAGTTTGAGCCGCACGAAGACAAGCTGGTGAAGGGATATCATTTGGGAGTTATGGGAACTTTAAACTCATTGGAGCTGAAGAAATGCACTGCTCAGATTGTGTAGGAAAGGACCTTCAAAGGGCCCTCCACCACTGACGTACAGTGGCAGCCATGTGTACCATCGATAAGATACACCGCAGCAACTCAGCAAGGCTCCTTCCAAACCCATGACTGCTACCGTCTAGAAGGACAAGCGATGGGAACACCACCACCTAGAGGTTCCCCTCCAAGTCACCCACCATCCTGACCTGGAAATGTTTCAGTCGTTCCTTCACTGTCGCTGGGTCAAAATCCTAGAACTCCCTCCCTAACAGCACTGTGGGTGTACCTACACCACATGGACTGCGGCGATAAATGCAGGCCGAGCCAGCATTCTGTGAAAGGAAATGAAAGGTGTAAACATGTAAACGAGACTTGCCAAGGTTTCCATCAACTGAACATTTCCTGACAGAAAGCTGTCAATATCCATCACCATCTGTTATCATTCACTTCTTATTCCATTCATAACCACACTCAGTTATTTCATTTGCATTCTCATCTGTTTTAAAGAAGAATGATGACTTCACAAGATAGCTGGAGCCAATGAAAACCTGTCTGAAGCAGATTAACAAATGTGTGTAGAATCGGGTGGTGCCAGTGGCTGGGTGCAGAGATCAATCCAGCTCGGGCCCAAGTCAGACCCAGCATTGGTCCTCAGTGAAGTGCAGACACTGGGCTTCACCAGGTAGCTCGCTGCCGATGAGGACTACAATATCAAGGTGATGCAGCCACCCTCAGGTGGGAGAGCAGGGAAGCAACTGGCAGGGGGTTAAGGGGGTAAAGGGGAAGACAATCCAAATGGAGAGAAGTGAGCTGACTTTAGGATGCCAAGAGACGTCTTCAGCAGTTCAGTGAAGTCAGGATAAGCACTTCTGGAATTTTGTTCCACTCCATAAGACATCACACAATCTGGCAATGTCCCTCAAGGCTGGTGTAGGAACTGGAGAAACTCACATTGCTACAATCAGAGTAAAACTCCTCAATGGGTGGCACATCGATCAGTGGGTGGCAATCCTAAGGAATGGGTACATCTTTTGCACTAAAGTCTTGACATGTTCTTCCTGAGGGTGGAACTCACTGCCTGAAATTTATTTTAAAAACTGCTCCAAATTTGCAAAGAAGACAAAAAATTCACAAAAAGAAAAATATCACTGGCTGTCGGATCGAAGACAGAGGGTGGTGCTGGATGGAAAATTTTCGGACTGGAGGCAGGTTGCTAGCGGAGTGCCACAGGGATCAGTGCTTGGTCCTCTGCTCTTTGTGATTTTTATTAATGACTTAGAGGAGGGGGCTGAAGGGTGGATCAGTAAATTTGCTGATGACACCAAGATTGGTGGAGTAGTGGATGAGGTGGAGGGCTGTTGTAGGCTGCAAAGAGACATAGATAGGATGCAAAGCTGGGCTGAAAAATGGGAAATGGAGTTTAACCCTGGTAAATGTGAGGTGATTCATTTTGGTAGGACTAATTTAAATGTGGATTACAGGGTCAAAGGTAGGGTTCGGGCACACGGAGTTGGGGGTAGTGTGTTAAAGTGGATTGGGGACTGGCTATCCGACAGGAAGCAAAGAGTCGGAATAAATGGGTGTTTTTCCGGTTGGAGGAAGGTAACTAGTGGCGTGCCGCAGGGATCGGTACTCGGGCCGCAACTATTTACCATTTATATAGATGATCTGGAGGAGGGGACGGAGTGTAGGGTAACGAAGTTTGCAGACGACACAAAGATAAGTGGAAAAGTGAATCGTGTGGAGGACGGAGAAGATCTGCAGAGAGATTTGGACAGGCTGAGTGAGTGGGCGAGGATATGGCAAATGGAGTATAACGTTGAGAAATGCGAGGTTATACACTTTGGAGGAAATAATAACAAATGGGATTATTATCTCAATGGAAACAAATTAAAACATGCTACCGTGCAAAGGGACCTGGGGGTCCTTGTGCATGAGACGCAAAAGCCCAGTCTGCAGGTACAACAGGTGATCAAGAAGGCAAATGGGATGTTGGCCTATATTGCGAGGGGGATAGAATATAAAAGCAGGGATGTCTTGATGCACCTGTACAGGGCATTGGTGAGGCCGCAGCTGGAATACTGTGTGCAGTATTGGTCCCCTTATATGAGGAAGGATATATTGGCATTGGAGGGAGTGCAGAGAAGGTTCACCAGGTTGATACCGGAGATGAGGGGTTTGGATTATGAGGAGAGGCTGAGGAGATTGGGTTTGTACTCGTTGGAGTTTAGAAGGATGAGGGGGGATCTTATGGAGACTTATAAGATAATGCGGGGGCTGGATAGGGTGGAGGCGGAGAGATTCTTTCCACTTAATAAGGAAGTTAAAACTAGAGGACACAGCCTCAAAATAAAGGGGGGTCGGTTTAAGACAGAGTTGAGGAGGAACTTCTTCTCCCAGAGGGTGGTGAATCTCTGGAATTCTCTGCCCACTGAGGTGGTGGAGGCTACCTCGCTGAATATGTTTAAAGCGCGGATGGATGGATTCCTGATCGGTAAGGGAATTAATGGTTATGGGGATCAGGCGGGTAAGTGGCACTGATCCACGTCAGATCAGCCATGATCTTATTGAATGGCGGGGCAGGCTCGAGGGGCTAGATGGCCTACTCCTGCTCCTATTTCTTATGTTCTTATGTTCTGAAGACTGTGGAGGAACAGAGAGATCTTGGGGTCCATATCCACAGATCTCTAAAGGTTGCCACTCAAGTGGATAGAGCTGTGAAGAATGTCTATAGTGTGTTAGCTTTTATGAACAGGGGGTTGGAGTTTAATAGCCGTGGGGTTGGAGTTTAAGAGCCGTGGGGTTATGCTGCAACTGTACAGGACCTTGGTGAGACCACATTTGGAATATTGTGTGCAGTTTTGGTCACCTCACTATAAGAAGGATGTGGAAGCGCTGGAAAGAGTGCAGAGGAGATTTACTAGGATGCTGCCTGGTTTGGAGGGTAGGTCTTATGAGGAAAGGTTGAGGGAGCTAGGGTTGTTCTCTTTGGAGCGGAGGAGGCTGAGGGGAGACTTAATAGAGGTTTATAAAATGATGAAGGGGATAGATAGAGTGAACGTTCAAAGACTATTTCCTCGAGTGGATGGAGCTATTACAAGGGGGCATAACTATAGAGTTCGTGGTGGGAGATATAGAAAGGATATCAGAGGTAGGTTCTTTATGCAGAGAGTGGTCGGGGTGTGGAATGGACTGCCTGCAGTGATAGTGGAGTCAGACACTTTAGGAACATTTAAGCGGTTATTGGATAGGCACATGGAGCACACCAGGATGATAGAGAGTGGGATAGCTTGATCTTGGTTTCAGATAAAGCTCGGCACAACATCGTGGGCCGAAGGGCCTGTTCTGTGCTGTACTGTTCTATGTTTCTATGTTCTATCACGGAAATGACAAGATGAATAAAAAAGCTGAGGTCCCTCCCATTGACCTCCGACCGCCCTGAGCCACAGGATGCAGAGACAATGGACCAATCACAATGATCAATCTCTTTCAATGAGTCCACAACAGACCCAGACACAAGGTGAGGAGAAGCTCCCAGTTGTGAAAAGATTGTGACCAAAGTCAAGTGTTCCCCCAAAGTGACCATCCAATAATACGCTTCCAATTCATTTAAGGAAACAATGACTTTATTCATAAATTCCTGATCATGTCCAGCGTGCTTACTATGCAAAGGCTTTCATAAGAGGATGATTTTAGATGTTGCCGCTCCACTAGATGTTAATCAGTTGGTTCTGATGAGGGCGAGTGTTACGAGCAAATCTAGAAATATCAACCAATCAAATCCAAACTCCATTTCCCGGCAGTGGCATCTGAAGCTCTCTGACTGGCTGGAGGTTGAATTTGGAAACGTTAGCGCAGCAACAAGGACGGGCTCAATCCAAGATCTGATGGTGTAAAGTCTGGTGAGACACACAAACAGCTAGACTGCCGTGGCCCGGCAGGAGCAGATAGCCCGCCAGTACTTTTCAGACAGGTTTCTACGTAGGGTTGGGATTCTAATTCCCTAAATGGGAATGTGAATGTTAAAAGGAGCTCCTGACTTGGGCATGTTAACTTTAGAACTCGGAGAACTCAAAAGATTTACAAAGATCCAACTTTGGGAAGAACCAGTTGAGCAAATGAATCCCACTTAGTGTTAGCAGTAATCATCTAAAGCTCTGCTGCTTATATTCTCCCTCAAACCAAGTTCGGTCCACCCATCACCTCTATGTCCTCTGACCTAAATGAGTCCCCATTCCCCAAATGCTGAGAGTTTAAGATTCTCTCTCTTGTTTTCAAATCCTTTTATGGCCTCGTCACTTTCCCATCTCCATCACCCCCTCCAGCACTATATTCCTTTGAGATCTTTGCACTCCTCCATTTCTGGCCTCTTGTGCACCCCCCCAGTTTTAATCACTCCCCCCATTGCTGTGGTGTTTTCAGCTGCCCAGCACCTGGAATTCTTTCCCTAAACCTCTCCATCTCTCTTTCTGCCTTTAAACGGCCCCTCTGTGTCCGAGCTTCTGGTCTCCTTCTCTGTCCACAGTTTGTTTGATAATGTTCCTGTAAGGTGGCTTGGGATGTTATACTAAATTAAAGGGAAAGTTGTTGTTGATGATAAACTGTCCAAACCACCGAACTGAGCAGGGATTTGACTGATTTTCAGCATTGAGAACTGATAAGGCCGAAAGGGAATTTATGCCGGAGAATGGACAGAATGGGGAGAGTACTGTCACATGCACGCATCCCGTTTAGGAGCAGCCTATCAATAGATAATTTGCACCTTTCACACTCCCAAGTCGTTTCACCGCCAGGGAAGTAGTTTTGAAGTGAAGTTGTTGTTGTAGTGTGGGAAACTCAGCAGCCAATTCACCCACAGTAAACCCCCACAAATGGTAATGAGATAAATGGCCAGATTTTATTAATGGTTGTATTGTAGATCAGTTCAAGAAGCCAGCCAATACCTTGGCGTCAATAATGTTAATATTCCAGTGCAACTAGCTACACACTAGGAGCAATGTGGTCAAATGGATCTGACCTCCATCTTTTGGTGGTCAGACATTGGCTTGTTGAACCTCTCTGTTTGTGTCCTTACTCCTTTAAAGCAGTTCTTTATATAACCCCACCTCCATGTCACAGCCTCATATCCACAACATCCTGTCCCTTCAGCTAATCAGTGACACTGTAGCCCCTTTAACCTGTATATCAAACATCATTTCATTTTGTATCTTCCTGACTCTTGCCAGTGGTTTCCTCCCCAACTCAGTACAACATACAACAGTTTGAGATGGCAACGTGTTAAATCATTCCAAAGCCAGTTGGCAAGGTAGGAGAACAGACAATGATTTACTTACTTAATACTAGCCTTATTGATGGAATGCAATATTACCTGCCTTCGGTCCAATCAAAAACAGCAATCTCTCTTTGTACTCTAAACAAAATCAATGGTGGGGGCATTCTAACAAAAATTGAAACGTCGAAGAGAGGGGGGTGGTGGTGATGATGCACTCCAGACCCTGCGGTGCCCAGCAGGCACGGAATGCCTGAAGCGCACTGGCGGACACCATGTTCTTGCTCTTCAGAGCCACCCAGCTTTGAGTCTTTCTTTGCACTCTTTTAAGAAAACAAAAGTCAATAAATTAAAGCTCCTGGTGGATATCTCTGATTCAGACCCTTTTATAAGAACAAAAATATCAATAAATTAAAAGAGAGAGGTGACAGTTCCTGGTGGGCCACTGAGAGTCTTTCTTTATACGTGCTCGAGGTACTTAATCAATCAAAGCCTTTCACCAATGTGTCCTTGATCTTGATAATATGATTAATATACCAGTGACGCAGTGTTGGTCCAGAAACAGCAATAATTGCATTGCCACTGAACACCCGCCAGCTCCCTGATGAACCCATGTTGAGCCGTGAGTTCTGTCAAGCTGTGATGCTAACTTACTCTGAAGTTCTTTGGGTTAGTTTTTTTATAGATGGTTAATAAAGCGAGTTTACCTTCCCAATTACAGAAAGCTTCTCCCCACTCGTGCCTTTGTTGTTCTGCATCGCTGGGTTGTGAAAGATATCACAGGTTTCTGTCTGAATCCAAACCTGGAAACTGTTTTGTTTTCCCTCCATTAATCTCAAGGTTGACACCAGATTTATTTTAAGTAATTTCAAGGTTTGGTAAATCTCTATTAAGTGTATCTTCTATACAATTGATTTGCATAATGAAGATGTTTGGCTGTTTATACTAACAAGGGCCAGTAGCCTCATTAAAGTTTCCTCAGTTATTTAATGTTTTTCTGAAGCATTTTCTGTTCTGGAGACTGTTTCTCAACTTCAGAATAATTGTTTGCAACTTTATCCCTGTTGACATTTACACCCCTATTAACATTAATTGTTACTTTCCTTCACTTTATGCCCTAATTTAAAGCTTTGGCTGGGATACTCTTACTGCAGTTTATGGTAATTTACCAATGGTGTACATTGTATTGTATTGGGTTGTCAGCCCCGCCTTATTCCACTATCTCTGGAACTAATGAGCTTGTTCTAGAACTTTATAAATCAACTGCTTAGGTCCCAGCTGCAGTATTGTGGACAAATCTGGAAGACACCAAGTCGACACCACTTGATACCAAGTTGGGTGGGAGGGTGAACAGTGACGAGGATACAGAGATCCTTCAGAATGATCTGGACAGGTTGGGTGAGTGGGCAAATCAATGGCAGATGCAGTATAATTTGGATAAATGTGAGGTTATTCACTTTGGAAGCAGAAACAAGAAGGCAGATTAATATCTGAATGGCTGTAAATTGGGAGAGGGGAGTGTGCAGTGGGACCTGGGTGTCCTTGTGCACCAGTCGCTGAAGGTAAGCATGCAGGTGCAGCAGGCAGTAAAGAAGGCAAATGGCATGTTGGCCTTCATTGTGAGAGGTTTCGAGTACAGGAGCAGGGATGTGTTGTTGCAATTATACAGGGCCTTGGTGAGGCCACACCTAGAGTTTTGGTCTCCTTTTCTGAGGAAGGATGTTCTTGCTTTCGAGGGAGTGCAGTGAAGGTTTACCAGGCTGATTCTGGGGATGGCGGGACTGATGTATGAGGAGAGATTGACTAGGTTAGGATTGTTTTCGCTGGAGTTCAGACGAATTAGGGGGGATCTCATAGAGACTTATAAAACTTTAACAGGACTAGACAGGGTAGATACAGGGAGGATGTTCCCGATGGTGGGGGAGTCCAGAACCAGGGATCACAGTCTGAGGATTCAGGGTAGACCATTTAGGACAGAAGTGAAGAGACATTTCTTCACCCGAAGAGTGGGTGAGCCTGTGGAATTCATTGCCACAGGAAGTAGTTGATGCCAAAATGTTGAATGTATTCAATAGGTGGCTGGATATAGCACTTGGGGCGAATGGGATCAAAGGTTATGGGGAGAAAGCAGGATTAGGCTATTGAGTTGGATCATGATTGTGATGAATGGCAGAGCAGGCTCAAAGGGCCAAATGGCAAAGAACAAAGAAAATTACAGCACAGGAACAGGTCCTTCGGCCCTCCAAGCCTGCACCGACCATGCTGCCCGACTGAACTAAAACCCCTTACCCTTCCGGGGACCATATCCCTCGATTCCTATCCTATTCATGTATTTGTCCAGATCCCCTTAAAACTCACGATCGTATCCGCTTCCACTACCTCCCCCGGCAGCAAGTTCCAGGCACCCACCACCCTCTGTGTAAAAAACGTGCCTTGTACATCTCCTTTAAACCTTGCCCCTCGCACCTTAAACCTGTGCCCCCTAGTAATTGACTCTTCCACCCTGGGAAAAAGCTTCTGACTATCCACTCTGTCCATGCCCCTCATAATCTTGCAGACTTCTATCAGATCGCCCCTCAACCTCTGTCATTCCAGTGAGAACAGACCAAGTTTCTCCAACCTCTCCTCATAGCTAATGCCATCCATACCAGGCAACATCCTGGTAAATCCTTTCTGTACCCTCTCCAAAGCCTCCACATCCTTCTGGTAAAGGGGTGACCAGAATTGAACACTATATTCCAAGTGTGGCCTCACCAAGGTTCTATAAAGCTGCAACATGACTTGCCAATTTTTAAACTCAATTCTCCGGCCGATGAAGGCAAACATGCCATTTGCCTTCTTGACTATGTTCTCCACCTGCGTTGCCACTTTCAGTGACCTGTGTACCTGTACACCCAGATTCCTCTGCCTATCAATACTCTTAAGGGTTCTGCCATTCACTGTATATTTCCTATCTGTATTAGATCTTCCAAAATGCATTCCCTCACATTTGTCCGGATTAAACTCCATCTGCCATCTCTCCGCCCAAGTCTCCAACTAATCTATATCCTGCTGTATCCTCTGATGGTCCTCATCGCTATCCGCAAATCCACCAACCTTTGTGTCGTCCGCAAAACTTACTAATCAAACCAGTTACATTTTCCTCCAAATCATTTACATATATATTACAAACAGCAAAGGTTCCAGCACTGATCCCTGAGGAACACCACTTGTCACAGCCCTCCATTCAGAAACGCACCCTTCCATTGTCTTTGATGACTGAGTAAGAAGTCTAACAACACCAGGTTAAAGTCCAACAGGTTTATTTGGTAGCAAAAGCCACTAGCTTTTGGAACAGGCTGTCCCTTCATCAGGTGGGTGGGAGTTCTGATTACAAACAGGGCACAAAGACACAAACTCAATTTACATGAATAATGATTGGAATGTGAGTCTTTACAGCTAATCAAGTCTTAAAGGTATAGACAATGTGAGTAGAGGGAGCATTAAGCACAGGTTAACCTGTAACCAGAACTCCCACCCACCTGACGAAGGGACAGCCTGTTCCGAAAGCTAGTGGCTTTTGCTACCAAATGAACCTGTTGGACTTTAACCTGGTGTTGTTAAACTTCTTACTGTGTTTACCCCAGTCCAACGCCGGCATCTCCACATCATGACTTCTATGACTGAGCCAGTTCTGTATCCACCTTGCCAGCTCACCTCTGATCCCATGCGACTTCACCTTCTGCACCAGTCTGCCATGAGGGACCTTGTCAAAGGCCTTACTGAAGTCCATGTAGACAACATCCACTGCCCTTCCCGCAGCAATCATCTTCGTCGCTTCCTCGAAAGACTCAATCAAGTTAGTGAGGCACGACCTCCCCTTCACAAAACCATGTTGCCTCTTGCTAATATGTCCACTTATTTCCAAGTGGGAATAAATCCAGTCTCGAAGAATCCTCTCCAATAATTTCCCTACCTAATTGGCCTCCTCCTGCACCTATCCTTTATGTTTCTATGTGACATATCTCAGGAGCAATGTATAAGCCTTAGAAGGTGCACTGGAGGAGGTTTTACCAGGATGTTCCCATGGATGAGTGATCTCAATATTGAAGTGCAATGATGCACACTCACAGACTTCATCGAGAATACAAAAGATATTTATTAACAAGGAAAATTTGTACAGGGGCCCACAGTCCCACATTGCCCCAGTCCCTAGATGTCATTTATAGGTCTTCTGCCTAAGAGAAGAGTCCACCCCCTGGGGTGATTACCCACTCTCAGCCCGGGTACTCTCTTCTGCTGTATTTCCCTGAAGGGGACAATCACCACGTGAGGAGAGGTTAGAAAAAATGACCAATTCCCCTTGAAACACAGAAGGTTAAAGGGTAACCTAATAGAGAATTTCAAGCTGGTGAGATGGGAGAATGTGTCGGGTTACAGGGAGAAGGCACTAGATCAATTGCTCATTCGGAGAGAGGGCACAGACATGATGGACTGAATGGCCTCTTGTGCCGCAATGATTCTGTAATGAGAGATTTTGATAGAAGTTGGATGAATAACCAGAGGAAATAGATTCACAATCATTGAAAAAAGATTGAGAAGGTGGATAAGGAGAATTTTTTTCACTTGAGTTGTCAGGTTCTGAAATGCTCGAACTGAACAAGTGGTGAATCTGATTCCATTAATAACTTTAAAGGAGAGTTGGACTGATTCTCGGGGATGAGCAATTGACAGGGTTGTGGATATAAAGTTGGGATGTGGGACTGAACACAACTTTATTGTCACAGAAACCCACTGGTGCCATGTGTTAATTGAGTGTTTAATTGTATTCAGTAGGAGGACGTTAACTGGGGATTCTCTTGTGCTCCGAGAATAGGAGCAGATTGGAATTCTGGTTGGGATTGTCTGGGAACTTTCCAGTCCCTCTGCGACTGGATCCTGAACTTCCTAACTCACAGACCACAATCAGTAAGGATAGGCAACAACACCTCCTCCATGATAATCCTCAACACCGGTGCCCCACAAAGATGTGTTCTCAGCCCCCTACTATACTCCTTATACACCTATGACTGTGCGGCCAAATTCCTCTCCAATTCGATTTTCAAGTTTGCTGATGACACCACCGTTGTGGTTCGGATCTGAAACAATGACGAGACAGAGTACAGGAATGAGATAGAGAATCTGGTGAACTGGTGCGGCAACAATAATCTCTCCCTCATTGTCAACAAAATGAAGGACATAGACATCAATTCCAGGAAGCATAAAGGAGAACATGCTCCTGTCTACATCAACGGGGATGAAATAGAAAGGGTCGAGAGCTTCAAGTTTTTAGGTGTCCAGATCATCAACAACCTGTCCTGGTCCCCCCATGCCGACACTATAGTTAAGAAAGCCCCACCAACGCCTCTACTTTCTCAGGGGGCTAAGGAAATTTGGCATGTCAGCTACGACTCTCATCAACTTTTACAGGTGCACCATAGAAAACATTCTTTCTGGTTGTATCACAGCTTGGTATGGCTCCTGCTCTGCCCAAGACCGCAAGAAACTACAAAAGGTCGTGAATGTAGCCCAATCCATCACACAAACCAGCCTCCCATCCATTGACTCTGTCTACACTTCCCACTGCCTCGGAAAAGCAGCCAGCATAATTAAGGACCCCACGCACCCCGGACATTCTCTTTTCTACCTTCCTCCATCGGGTAAAAGATATAAAAGTCTGAGGTCACGTATCAGCTGACTCGAGAACAGCTTCTTCCCTGCTGCTGTCAGACGTTTGAGTGGACCAACCTTGCATTAAGTTGATCTTTCTCTGTACCCTAGCTATGACTGTAACACCACACTCTGCACTCTCTCCTTTCCTTCTCTATGAACGGTATGCTTTGCCTGTATACCACGCAAGAAACAATACTTTTCACTGTATGTTAATACATGTGACAATAATAAATAAATCAAAATCAAAAAGAAGGAACGATTAGTCAGCCAGTCACTCCTGAGGTGACAGCCAGGGTAAAGCGATCTCCCAGGAGTCAGTGAAACCGTGACACTTGCCCATCCTAACTGGCAAAACAAGATAGCGAATAAAGCAGAGTGCAATTCTGTGGAAGGGTCATGTGGATTTGAAGCGTTAACTCTGTTTCGCTCTCCACAGACGCTGCCAGGCCTGCTGAGTATTTCCAGTATTTTCTGTTTTTATTTCAGGGTACTTTAAGGCGTAACAGACTGAGGGGTGATCTTATAGAGGTGTATAAGATCATGAGAGGCATGGATAGGGTGAATGGACTCTCTTTTTCCCAGGATTGGGGATTCGAGAACTAGAGGGCACAGGTTTAAGAGGGGAAAGAATTAATGGGAACCTGAGGAGCAACTTTTTTACACAGAGGGGGTGCGTGTGTGGAATGAGCTGCCGGAGGAAGTGGTTGAGGCAGGGGCATTGACAACATTTAAAAGGCATTTGGACAGATACATGGGTAGGAAAGGTTTAGAGGGATATGGGCCAAATGCAGGCAAATGGGGTTAGCTTAGATTAGATTTTTGGTCAGCACGGACCAGTTTGGGCCGAAGGGCCTGTCTCTGTGCCGTCGATTTGATGATTCTATGTAGATATTGTGTACCATCGCCATTGACCGATTACCAGGAGGATTGACCTGCCCAGCAGCCAATGGTGAGAAGTGCTTGGCGGGTAATCGCAGGATGAAATCGCCTGAAGTAGTCTCGAGGAGTTAACAATCCTTAGCAAACAGAACAGCTTAAAGAGCTGTCGGTAGCAGAGCTGCTTAATTAGCATCAGTGTTGGTTTGGACACACAGGTACTGAGCGCACAGTCTGAAAGATTCACTTCATTCAACAAAGGTCACTAAAGGTCGTGATGTACTTCTGATCTGATTGCTGGTTGCAGAATGTAGAAGAAAAAAGTAATTTTTTAAATTACAAAAGACAAACAAGCAGCAGAAGTGTGCGAGAATGTGCATTCAGCAAAATAAATACTTCTGAGCTTCTTTTGTGAGGTGCGAACGGGAGCTAAATTATAGAATGACTAGATTACCTTTGAAAGTAGCACGCTGCTTTTTACTGCAGTTCCCCGCTGTGCATTGTCAACAACAAGAATCAGCATCAAAACGAACCGTCTTTCAAACTCAAACACGTTCAAAGGCAAAGCTAAAGTTTCTGATTTTTTTTTAGAAAGGTTTGCACCATTCTTCAGGCAATGTTCTGAAGATGTCTGGGGGCGATGTTTCAACTCACACCAAAAGAAACAGGACTTTGTGACAAAGGCATTCTCATCCTTGGCTCACTCAGAATCAGAGTCAGCATCCAAGTGTTACCGTGGATGAGTTGAAGGAGTACACAGGGAATGGGAGCAGAGAACTGCAGGTCAGCGAAATGTCCAAGGGAAACAGACAATTAAAGGGGAATGTTCAAACAAACTGACATAAACTCTGTGCGTGATCTTACAGTTGTTCATGTCCCACTGCCGCTGCAGCAAGGCTGGAGAATTCTGCGCCCAGCCACATCTCCGTTCACTGCAGGGAGATGGGAAAATCCCGCTGCGTGAACAGTTGTAAAATTCTACCCTCTGTATGCTTTCGGAAAGACTCAGAAGCCATCACGACTCATTTTCATCCAAATACATGTTCAATTTTGTTCCTTGATCCTTCTAGGCTCTTGTTGCTTGGAAGCCATTGTCCATGTGTGTTTGATGGTGATTGGGTTGCTCCAAACACCCTCCTTCATCCTGATCTTAAATTAATTTACATCTTCATTGACAAGGTCCGAATTTTCACTCCCCCGGTTCAGGAGCGCAGATCCCAGATATTTCCCATGGCTACCAGTCCAGCCCAGGCAAAAGGGGCCCAGAAGAGGTGGGCTGGGTTGTAAGTCTGACCACCCCCCCACAACCGTCCCTCCCCAACAAGTGAAAAGACTGCCAGTTGGAAGGCTGGCCGGCAGAGCTACCTGTGTACTCCGCCATTTAGTAAAATGGACAAAACAAAAAAACGGCTCTCCAGCCCTCAGCCCTCACTGCCCTCACCCTCCACCCATTCTACATGCTCCATCCATGTCAACCCTTTACACCTCTTGCCAATCTGCCCAACCCACGGCCCCTCATACCCCTCGTGTCTCTCCACCCACCCACCACCCTTTGAGCCTTTTACTCCCTCTGTTGACCCATGTCCCCCACTCATACATGACACTTTATTGCTCCTATGCCAACAATGACTAACCACCTTTTGCCTTTAACCCCTCCATGCTGATCACTGAGTAACCACCACTGACAAACTCAGCAGCTGTCCTGACAGGAACTCAGCAGCTGTCCTGACAGAAAAATAAAGTTAGATGTCTACTGATGATGTCATTATTAAAAATATACTCATTGAAGAAAGATCAATATATTGATATTTCTAATTAAAATTTACATTTGTATTCTATAGCCACTTGGATCTGTCAATCAAACTTGTCACAAAACAGGCACCCCACTGTGATAATGTTAGGTTGTAAACCCTGTCATGCAGCACAAATCCTATCATGCTCACCCTCTGGCTTATTTCAACCATCAGAATGAACTATCAAGCAATGTTTTCACACTTTTTTAATTTAAAGCTCAATAGTGTTAAATCGCTTGACTGTTCTTTGACAGCTTTGACAGTTCTTTAATGGCTTAATAGTTCTTTGACACTTTGAACAGTTCCAATGAGTTTATGCACTTTTTCACACAATTATGTTTATGATTAATAATCCTAAATGAAACCTGACCTCTCCCAAAGGATGCCTGACTGCCCTAAAAGGGAAGTCATATCCAAAGGGGTACCCTATCACTACAAGATGGGACCCAGGCTATTCAAATACATGCAATAGTTCAGACCAGCTTCTACCAGGTCTAGTCTGGACAACGGCCTCTTCAATATCACACAGGAATAGAGATGGCTGCTGATTTATCTGGGCAGGGCCTCTGTGAAAACAGATAGGTGATTTCTAACCCACCCTGATTCTCACAACCACCACCTTCTCTCCCACCCTCCACCACGCATCCCCCCCCCCCCACCCACTATGCCCAACCAGCAAAAATAGTGGAGGCTGGGTTCAGGAGTGGGAGGTCCAGATTTGAGCCTCCAGCAGCACTTTGTAAACTGTAAAAACTTTGCTTTGTATCATCGTCATGCAATCTTATTCAGGCGTGCTTTCAGACACAGAACTTTTGGACTGTAGTTATACCACCATTAGTTAACCTCAAATTCCATGCCTGGCCAAACGACATCACCAGCAGGGCAAAGAGGAGATCTCACCAATCAGCAAAGACAGAGGTACAAAGAAGAACCAGGGAAATCAAGACTCAATGGCGAACTGAGAAAGCAAAGGAGCTGCAGCTCCTGGTCGACTAGCCCTACACCCACGGCTTCTTCAGTGCCACCTACGCCTTAGACCAGTGTGGAGTAAGCACAGAGCCCTCTTGAGAGACAGAGAAAACATCAGCCTTCAATGGAGAGAACTCCTCAACCCTGATCCAATCATAGTTGAGGATATGTTTGAGGAATCCCCCCAACTCTCCATCAAAGGTGATTTTGGACACACACCAAGCATGGATGAAGTCAAAGCTGTCATTAAACACGTGAAGAATGGAAAAGCCACATATAGTACAGAAGAGACTCGATGGGCCGAAGGGCCTCTTCTGTACTGTATAATTCTATGATTTTTGTTTATTTGTGGGCCATGGGTGTCGCTGGCTGGTCAGCATTTATTGCCCATCCCTAGTTGCCCTTGAGAAGGTGGTGGTGAGCTGCCTTCTTGAATCTCTGCAGTCCATGTGCTGTGTGTTGACCCACAATGCCGTTAGGGAGGGAATTCCAGGATTTTGACCCAGCGACTGCGAAGGAACGGCGATATATTTCCAAGTCAGGATGGTGAGTTGCTTGGAGGGGAACTTGCAGGCGGTGGTGTTCCCATGTATCTACTGCCCTTGTAGAAACATAGAACAGTACAGCACAGAACAGGCCCTTCGGCCCACGATGTTGTGCCGAGCTTTATCTGAAACCAAGATCAACCTATCCCACTCCCTATCATCCTGGTGTGCTCCATGTGCCTATCCAATAACCGCTTAAATGTTCCTAAAGTGTCTGACTCCACTATCACTGCAGGCAGTCCATTCCACACCCCAACCACTCTCTGCGTAAAGAACCTACCTCTGATATCCTTCCTATATCTCCCACCATGAACCCTATAGTTATGCTCCCTTGTAATAGCTCCATCCACCCGAGGAAATAGTCTTTGAACGTTCACTCTATCTATCCCCTTCATCATTTTATAAACCTCTATTAAGTCTCCCCTCAGCCTCCTCCGCTCCAGAGAGAACAGCCCTAGCTCCCTCAACCTTTCCTCATAAGACCTACCCTCCAAACCAGGCAGCATCCTGGTAAATCTCCTCTGCACTCTTTCCAGCGCTTCCACATCCTTCTTATAGTGAGGTGACCAGAACTGCACACAATATTCCAAATGTGGTCTCACCAAGGTCCTGTACAGTTGCAGCATAACCCCTTCTAGGTGGAAGTGGTCTTATCTTTGGAAGGTGCTGCCTAAGGATCCTTGGTGAATTGCTGCAGTGCGTCTTGTAGATAATACACACTGCTGCTACTGAGCGTCGGTGGTGGAGGGACTGAATGTTTGTAGATGTGGTGCCAATCAAGCAGCTGCTTTGTCCTGGACAATGTTGAGTTTCTTGAGTGTTGTTGGAGCTGCACCAAGTGGGGAGTATTCCATCACACTCCTGACTTGTGCCTTGTAGATGGTGGACAGACTTTGGGGAGTCAGGAGATGAGTTACTCGCCGCAGTATTCCCAGCCTCTGACCTGCTCTTGTAGCCACTGTGTTTATGTGATGAGTCCAGTTGAGTTTCTGATCAATGGTAACCCCCAGGATGTTGACAGTGGGGGATTCAGTGACGGTTACACCATTGAATGTCTAGAGGTGATGGTTAGAGTGTCTCTTTTATGCTGGGAAGCACCAAGGATCAGAGGGGCCTTGGTGTGTATGTACCCTGGTCCCATAGGTAGCAGGACAGGTGGGTGAAGTGGTTAAGAAGGTACATTTGGCTTTATTAGCTGAGGTATAGTTTCAGAGCAGGGAGGTTGTGCTGGAACACCCTTTCAGACCAAGACCCTTTCCGGAGATCCACTGCTCATTGTTACTCATTGCAGTCCTGGCAGTCCCCATCACTAATGTACTCTTGACAGAGATAATGGAGCTTCAAGCCAATCAGATTGGCTCCAGAATTGAGAGGTGGAAGTCCCTCGCTGGCCCTGTGTTTTCATTGATGTTGGTTGAGGGATGGTATGAGTCAGGATGGCAGGATGGACGGGAGGGGAAAGGGGTGGCCACGTAGGAGGTGGGGTGGCCCAGGGAAGGAGGGTGGCAGGTGGCCTGTGGTCAGGGCTTTATTGGTGGGGAGCGCTGGGTGGAGGCAGTGCTGAGGGAAAGGGGAGGCGGGGGGAGGGGGGGGGGGGGTTGGTGGAAGCCCCTCTGCTCCTCATCAAAATGCTGCGATTTGAATTCCTGCTGAGAGTTAGGTTGGATCTCAGTTTAATCTCACATCCAAAAGATGGCAGCTCTGGAATGCCAGCCTGAATTATATCCTCAAGCAGCTGGAACCTGTGAGCTGCTGATTCTGATATCTGAGCCATCACTGGCTTGCCCTCATTTCCTAAACTCCCTCTGAGTTGCCTGGGGGCTTTGATCCTGGCCAAAGTTGTTGATGCCCCGGGAATGCGAGACCTGCCTCCGTGCCAAGGTTCCCCTTGCTCCAATTATTCCAGACAATGATTCCCATTGGCCAATCCAGTTCTGTCCTCAGACCTGTCCATTCTGAAGGGTTTTTGCTGCACATTTCTACACTGCACAGATCCAGATGTGTACCACTTCTGGAACAATATCGCTGGGGCCAGATGGTGGCGATGGTGCAGGAAGGTTGGCGATTGTGTGCAGTTGGTACATTCTTGGGAAAATCCAGTTCCAGAATCTGATGCAGCTTGTCTCTCCAATGAAAGGTGAAGGAGTGTGAGTGGGTGTGCGTCGGTGGGGTGAGTCATAAGTTGAGACATCACAAAAAGCTTTGGATTCAGAGAGATAGAATATTGGCCTTTATCTCCAGTGTATAAAGGGGTGAAAATCGTGTTGTGTTATATAAAGCTCTGGGTGCACCATGTTTCTGTTCTGTGTTCAGGTATAATTTAAATTCAATTCACAAGAAGTCTGGAATTGAAAG